>NC_090930.1:443457046-443759146 GCF_040938575.1 Ambystoma mexicanum | reverse complement strand
TTCTCTCATCCACTGGATGTGGTATAGGCATAACACATGGGGTCCTGCATATAGCCCTTCTCCTGATGTTCCAGAATGATGGCAGGGAGGGGGCGGGAACAAGGGAAAAACAAAATTCACCTGCTCCACCACATTCTCTGCTCTGGTCGAGTCCTAGACCACATTCTTCTCTTCATTCTCCTTTTCATTCTCCTTTATCAACTCTTCATACGATCGTTTCTTTGGGATCCAATACTTTGTAACCCCCCTCAGGGGACCTGCATTTTTTATATGTTCATCCACACTCCAGGTCATGTGGCATTAATCTCCTGATGGTGGACAGAATATCCACCGGCCTACATATTTTTTATGCTCTTTAGGATCGTAGAACTTCATTCCTGGAGGTGCAAGAGTACTTTTCTTTATATTCTCACAAGCACTTTCTTCGTTTTGCATCTACTCGCCAGTTCCAGCGTCTATACCAATCACGATCTTCATCCCAATAGCTTTCTTTTCTGTCTTCTTACATTGTCCCAAGATGATCCTTATGAGACAAAATCCTAGCAATACCAACACTAGTAGTGCTTGAAGTAATTTGAAGGCGTTTGACAACCAAGTTGGAATCCATGAGAACAGAGATGAAAATCAATCTTCAACCTCAATCTTGTCTACTTCATCCTCCATTTTCATTTACAGGGTCACAACATTGTTATCGCTTCTGTCAAAGTCCCATTGTCTTCTTCATTGCAGGTTTAAAAGTGTACACCAAGAAGGCCCAATCTTGGCGCACACGTCTCCTTCCATTGCTGTTATTA
This sequence comes from Ambystoma mexicanum, assembly GCF_040938575.1. Classification (NCBI taxonomy): domain Eukaryota; kingdom Metazoa; phylum Chordata; class Amphibia; order Caudata; family Ambystomatidae; genus Ambystoma; species Ambystoma mexicanum. The sequence continues at coordinate 443,758,352 of NC_090930.1, read as the reverse complement.
AGTCCAGGACATACCTGTTCTGGAGGGCCATGAGCCTGATTTGATCGCATTAAATCCTTTTATTGCCGTATCGATCATTTGCAGCAGCTACGATGTGGTGATTTGCAGCCACTTGGCGTTCTCTGCAGTATGGATTCCTGCCATGAATTTAGCTGTAAATATCACAGCTGTTTGGCTGAACAACTTATGCTCATCTAGAATGTCATAATAGGCTTCTATTGCTTTTGCTGAGAAGTAATTGCCTCTCCTCTATCTGCTTCGGTAAAACGGTCTTTCTTCCTCAGGTGTGAGTCCATCTTTGGAAAGTCTGCAATTAGCAGGTCGCGTTGTGCTACTACTAAGGCTGGTATGTTTATCACCACCAATGAACAAACTCCTCCACATTTTGGTGGTAACTTTATATATGCTTTTGATTCACAGGCCCAATAATGGTCCATCAGGACTGCTGTTCCTTCCTTCCTTCATGCCTGGTACATTGATAACTCTGCCACACTTGCAGTTCTCTCCAACTTTCACTATGCCATTATTTCTGAAGCATAGGTTGCCTTTTTCAGGGGTAGTATCTACAATGGTCATCCCTCATTGTTGACCCATGTCAATAATCTTACAAATCTTAGGCCATTGGTTTTTTAATTCCTTTTCTGTATTTGCCACAACTACTTCCCATTGTCTGCACAATGCAATTGCTTTGTAGATAACCATACCTTCAGCCCATCCTTCAGGAGAAAGCACTGTTCCTTTATTTTGTAGCTGACCTCTTTTCCAGCATTCTTGTATTTCCTTCCCTTTCTTAACCTTGCATTGCAGCATCTTATTTTCTTCAATCTTGATTCCTGCTCCATTTATTCCAGGCTGGTTGTATTTTATTATTTGATGCATTGTTTCTGGCTTCTCTCTTGACTTTATATCTTGCGCATAGTTGTCTTCTCTCTGAGATGTCGCTTTACTCACCCACACTATGAATGCTGTTCTCCCTTGGAGCTGTCCTCTGGTTAGGCAAAGTGCAAGATGTGTCAGGCAGTGTGCCTTTTTCACTGATACTTCTGTTGCTATGAATATTTTAGAGGTTCCCAAAGCATAAGGTATAACTGAACACACATAGCAGCGTTTATCTGACGTCTCCTTCCAACCTTTTTCATGTGTTGATACCATAGTTTATTCTTTAAATGGGCTGAATTGTCAAGATACGTATTTATACCCTCATCATTTTCCCCAACATCCCTTTTAAATCGAAATAAATGCCTAGTAAGATTATAAAAGATGCTGTTTGTGATTCCATCAGGGGCAACAGTAAACGTTTTCATTGTTATCCACCATCTCTGTAATATTTCTTATAACTTGTCTAAATATTATAATGATCAGGTGGAAAACACAAATCATAATGCAGAATGACACCAATTATTATTCCATAGAATCTCATCGATTTACTTGATGGCAATAACCTCTTATAGCCTGTGAACCTCCTAATGTTTGCTCCAACTTTTAATATGTAACTCTGCAAGTCTATGAATCACACCTTTATATCAAGAACACAAGATGAAATAATATAATTGTTCTTAGGATTTCCAAAAAAATGCTGTGACATTAATGTATCTTCTTATTAGAGATAGAGCTGTAATATGTAGGTAAAAACAGCATACAAGAATGTGTGAAATGTTATTGCAATAGGTAACATAAAGATGAAGTGTGCTTTTCTTCTTTCAGCTCTGGTACTGTAGTGCCTAGTCTTTTGTGCCTATCTAAAAAGTTCCAGGAGAACTGCAAGTCTGTTTACTCCTTGTAAAATCTTAAAAGATATTAGCCTTTAGTCGAGGATACTGCTGTAGTCTTCACTTTCTTGATGTTTACTCTTGGCCGTAGAACGAGTCTGCATACACGGAACCTCTTCTCTTACTTCACTGTGGGTAGTTGCAGGAGGGGGTGGGATTTCTCCTTTGTATGGCTTCATATTGTGCATAGGAAGCCTGCCTCTTTGTCCTTTTAGCTTGGATGTTGAGGGTGTGACTTCTTCCACCTCGTATGGACCTTTAAAGCAAGGAGTATTCCAAGTGCATACAAATGTATGCACCAGCACCTGATTTCCTGGATATAAGCTTGGTTGTTTTAACAAACCCTCTGCTTCAATGGGCTGATCGTCTTTGTCAGTTCTCTTTGACCCCTACCTTCGACCCTTGACCTGTTGAGATATGAAAGAAACATTTGCAGTCATTGATGTTAGGTAATCATGCATCTTGTAACTTAATGTCTTCACTACACTATGGGCATCAGTTTTTAACCTAGTCTGAGGAGCAATGGTGGTTCTCATGCAATGCCCAGTCACCAACTCATGAGCAGTTAGATGGTGATCTGAGCCAGGCCGATTCCTTAGAGTGTATAAGGCTAGGTGCAGACAATGTAGCCATCCCTTCTTCAAAGTTATCTTTATCTTCGCAATCCTCTCCTTAAATAATCTGTTTATTCGTTCACAGACACCATTTGCCTGTGGGTGATAAGCAGAAGAAAACGTATGATTAATGCCTATTAGAAGAAGTATTTTTTCGAATAACTCATTTACAAAATGTGGTCCATTGTCAGACTGCAAGACCTCACACACACCCCATCTTGGAAACACTTCACGCGCAAAGAATTTGGCAGCGAACGTGGCATCTGGGTGTGTGGTTGCATCTGCCTCGATATATCTAGAAAAAGGACATACCACGACCAGCATATATCTATAACCATTGCATGCTGCACCTCCTCAGGGGTATTCTTCCTTTCTTCTCCTTCCCCCAGAGGCTCACTGTCTCCAGAGCTCTGGTTCCCTCTATGCTGGACTATTGCAACAGCCTCTTTCTTAATCTGCTGCTTCTACTCTCTGCCCACTGCAACTTATCAAGAACAGGACTGCGAGACTTGTCCTTGGCCTCAAGCCCAGGGATTGTATCTCTCCAGGACTGAAATCTCTGCACTGGCTCCCAGTGGCTGTGAGGATTAAGTTAAAAACCCTCTGCATCATCCACAAGGCCTTCTGGGGCCTGGGGCCTCAATACCTTCAACTCTCTCTTCCTAAATACCTTCCTTCTCTAGCTCTTCGCTCATCTACATCAATCTCCCTCAGGGTCAGTCGCTTCTCCAAGCAACAAGTTGGCGGTTGATCACTTTCCTCGCCTGGTGCCTCCCTCTGGAACAGCCTCCCTGCCTCCCTGAAACTTGAGGAGAATCATCTTCGGTTCCGGAAGAACTTAAAAACCTTTCTCTTTGCTTCTGCTTTCTCTCCCTCTCTCCCTTGCTGACCTCCTGGCTGACACTGAAACTGCACTGGTTACCTGGTCACTCTCTGATCTCGGGCCAAGGTCCCCTCCCCCGCCAGTTGCACTCCTGCACTGCCTTCCTGGCCAACCCCGCACTTAGGGACTGTTTCTGTATCCCTACAGTCCCACTACCAGCACTTGAAACCTGTTGTCTGCCTTTACCCTTACACTTGCCACCTGCTAGCCTTACCTTTACTGTTGTTCATTTATTTATATCCCATGCACTGCACTATCCTCCTTCCCCTTCCCATGCACTTGCGCGATCTGAATGACACTTGGCCTAGTAGGATCGTTGTTTGTCTTCCCTCTGTTCCCCCTCCCTTGCCTCATCACGCCTTGAAACACTTGTGTATAGGCGCGTTATAAATGCCTTATCATATCATGTCTACAGCATATCTACATAACCTATATGTTGATGCTGAAATGTGCCATTGGGTCAAGGAATTGCTTGAAGAACCATCAATAAAACCAACTTCCACCCTTCCAACGACATTTTCTCTAGCTTGGGGAAGTTCATTATAGTTCTCAGTATGCGTTGTGCATTCAGGTACATAGTCATCCTCTCCCACTGGCACAGCTCTGAACATTGCTTGGTTCACTGTCTTACATCTGACAATTTTAATTGCAGGATTCAATATTATTAATATTTTTTATTGTATTTATTGAGAGTTGTTGTTTGTGATCAGAACAACCTTTCACACTAGAAATAGAACATCATTCCATTAAAATACAATTCATCAAGATATATCAATCACAAAACCTCATGCCCTAAAACAGCTTATATTTCAATGTAATACATTGATTTCATTACAAGTATTCTATTAAACATATCAAAAAACCTAACTATTAAAAAAAACAGAATACCACTTCTAACTGATTAAATTGCTAATACAAGTAGGTATAAACATTAACCAATCAAATATCAAAACTAAGATAATAAAATATACTATGAGCATCTCTGGTCACAGTTACCCTTGCTTTAGCTTGGCAGATTTTCTTACATTTCTTTTACCCTCAGTCATATAAGATAGGCAGAAGATGTAATAACAAGCGACTCAGCCCCATACATCATACTCCAGAATTGCTCCGTCCCATATGTCTCAAATTTAGCATACCCCTTGTCATAAAGCGCACTGAGGGCTATTCACTGTGTCAGTAAATGTCGGGTTGTTTCCACTTTAAGCTTACAGAGAGGACAAGCGCGCTCATTCAGAGAAAAGCCGTTCCATGCACCAGTGTTAGCAAATGCTGGGAGTATGTCAAAACGCAAGTAAAGAATAAATCAAATCAAAGAATGTAAACGCAATTTAACTAAACACTTGCGAGGGCTATAACTAAACATCCCTTGTTGCGCATGAAGAGCATACTTACACAATTCGACCAGCCTCGCCAAAGACGTCACTCGGTCAAATACACATGCTTTTGATCCCAGTCTGCAGAATGAGCCAGTACCGTGATCTCCAAGTCCTTAAACCATGTGCTGCCAGGATAACATTTAGCATAAGCTCCTGTACAATACAAAAGGGAATCATTGACACTCGCACAGTACTTAATATTTACCCAGAACTTACAGATCATCATTATCCATATGGACTACAGCAATAAGAGGCCCAATTCCAATCTCATGGCTTCCACAGGCACACATACCAGAAGTCCCAGTAGTTGTCACAACATTTTTGCCTCTAATTTGGGCATCCAGGATAAAGCTCTTTCTGGAAAAACATCTATGGTGTACATACCCACCAGAATAATAGATACTTTATACGCAATAAGCTTTGCTTCAGTTGCGCGACCGCCACAGTTATCTATAACATTTCTTATGGGCAACTATTTTTTCCACATTTTCGGGGGAATAATAGCCGCCAGGTATGAAAAAGTGAGGGAGACCTTAATGCAGATACCTAAATACTTATTAGTGTGTATTTGTTCCGAGCACTGATTGTTCAAGTGCCAACTAAAAGATGCACCTCCATAGGCCTTCTTTCCAATGGTCAGAATTTTCGTTTTAGCTATATTAATAGTCAGACCATTAATTTCCGAATAATTATAAAGTGCATTTATAGTGCGCTCGAGGCCTATGGTGGTCTTGTCCAGTATGATGGTATCATCAGCATAAGTAAGACGAGTAATAACCTTGTTACCAAAATGCAACAGATAATTTCGCTCAGACTTCGACGCCATATCTATATCAGCCACATACAAATTAAAAAGCAGAGGAATCCCTGCTTTAGCCCAACATTTGTAGCATAGGACCTAGTGAGGGCACCCTCTTGAGATAACCTAACTCTAACATGAGTAGGGGCGTGGCTAACCGCCATGTAGGAGAGACGTGTTCGGCGCAGCTCCGCTCGATACGATTATGGATCCGCCGCCAACCATCGCTTAACTTGACTGCAGTCATCTGAAAAACGAACACAGGTCGTGTGAAGGTGTGACCCGCCTGCTGTCGAAGTTTGGGAACCTCACGTCCCTCTGTGGGCCCGCACCAGCGAAAAGAAACAGAACGCCATGCGAAGGCAGGAAATGGCGGCCATGATGATCCCTGGCCCAGTGCTGTAGCGGAGCCCTGTGATCGACCCTAAGCTGAGATTCACGCTCCTGCGTCCCGAAGAAGTGCGGTAAGGAGTCGGAGGGGGGGGGCACCTGGAGCGGCCTTAACTGCACCCCTGCTAGGCCCGGAGCGAAGAGCCTTGCGGCCCATTGACACTGCCCGGACGACACAACCCCCCCTCACGAAGCATCTCCCGCCGGCGCCAGTGAACCATATAGTGCCCTGGCGGATCCCGCGGACAGGACATGACCACTAAGGGCGCCCGAAGCAAACACCGCCAAACCACCATGGAGTCCTTCGCGGCCGCTGGAGCGACCGAACCCAAGGAGGCTCCAGCCCCTGGGGAGGCGTCGGGCTCCGAGAGGCCCGAGCCGGCCAACTCCCAACTGCTAGAGGCCATCAAGACACTCCAGAAAACCATGGAGGACAAAATAGACGCGGTCGCCATCGACCTGAACTTATTGAGGCAGGATGTGTGCTCTATCACCGGCAGAACGGATTCTCTTGAGATCCAAGTCCGGGACAACACAGATGCCAAAACTCAACTCTTAAAGGATGTGGACATTTTGGCGCAAAGAGTGAAAAATCTGGAAGACAGGGCCGAGGAAGCCGAAGGAAGGGCCCGCAGGAATAACATCAGAATCATCGGCCTACCCGAGGTTATCGAGGGCAGCGACCCCACTAACTACATCGAGAACCTGCTCATACAGGAAATTGGGGCTGGGAAACTGTCGCAGGGCTTCACCATAGAAAGAGCCCATCGCTCCCTAGCCAGGAGGCCGCCACCGGGGAGCCCATCCAGACCCATAATAGCCAAAGTCCTCAACTACAGGGACAGGGAGTCCATTTTGGCCTTTACCAGGATGGGCGGTTCCATACAGAGGGACGCCGCGAAGATTGCAATTTACCCCGACTACACCTTGCAGGTTCAAAGGAGCAGAGCCCAGTTCCACCACACCAAGGCAAGACTCAAGGGGGCAGGCCTGCGCTACCTACTCCTCTACCCGGCCAGACTCAAGGTCCTGCACAACAATAAGGCACATTTATTTGACACTCCCGCAGAGGCCTGCGAATGGATGGACAGTGAACAGATCCCAGACATTGAACGGAGGCAGCGCGGGCCCTAGCCGCCTGTAACAAAGGGACTTCTTCTCACCACTTACTGGCTGCAGTAGCCGATCGTACATTAATATGCCAGTAAGAGTGGCGACACTGATGGTACCGGAGCCGCGCTGGTCGTGGCGCACCTCCTGATAACACCCTCGGAGGTAGCCCCTCTCCTATCCCCAGGATAATTTGGGTGAGCTCACCCGCCCGTAGGGCACCGGAAGACCTCGGTCTGATGGGGCAGAAACGGGGATGTCAGAGCAAGGGCAACCTCGCTAGATGTGTTGTGTTTGAAGTTGTGTTTGTAGTTAAGTTAGACGTTGTTTTTCATGGGGGTCTGAACCCCAAGTTGGGATCACAGTTTGAATCGGACATAAACCGGACCGGGACCAAGTGCAGCGGAATTGCTACCAGGACGACCAAGTTCGCCGAACACCTCAACCTCAGGCTTCCCACAGCCACACGACCACACCTAGACTATGGCTGAGAGGATCAGAGTCATGTCCTGGAACGTCAGGGGACTAAACAGCTACATCAAACAGCACCGCATTTACGCCTACATGAAGCGCCACAGAGTCGGAATCGCTCTCCTTCAGGAGACCCACTTATGTGGCCCTAAGCTTGCAGCGCTAGCTAAGGTCTGGCGAGGTACCCTAGTGGGTTCCTCCTACTCCACCTACTCCAGAGGAGTCTTGATATGGATTGCCCCCTCTGTCCCAGTCAAGCTGATCCACACCAAAACGGACAATGAAGGTAGGATGGCCCTAATTCAGGGCACCATAGAGGGGCGTGACGTTCGCCTGATTTGCACCTATGCCCCGAATCATGATGCCACTGTTTTCTTTCGTTCGTTGTACGCCCGGCTGTCCCCGAGTAACGAATGCATAACGATATGGGGAGGCGACAACAACTGTACCTTAAACCCTCGCATAGATAGATCGGATGGCAAGCATGGCGACCCCTCCCCACCCGCCAAGATACTGAACGCCCTCACACAGCAATATGCCCTGAAAGACCTGTGGAGAGCGCAAAACCCCGGAATCAGAGGCTACTCCTTCTACTCTCCCCCACATAAGGTCCACACCAGGATAGACTGCCTGTTCATTAGCGAAGAGCACGTGGCCGGGTTTGAGGATACGCAGTATCTGGCCAGGGTGCTTTCAGACCACTCCCCACTGATGACCTCTTGGGTGACCACAGCCCCCAGGCCCCCCATCCCGACGTGGAAATTAAAAAGCGAAGCGCTATTAGACAAGGCCTTCAATGAACAAATCAGGGAGGGCTCCACACACTACTGGCAAACCAACATTGATAGCGTCAGATACTTGGGCACAGCATGGGAAGCCTACAAGGTGGTAACTAGAGGGGAAATGATAGCCGCGGCCGGAGGGGCCCTGAAATCCGTCACGACCCTGCTAGAGCACGCTGAGACCGAACTCCAAGACCTCGAAGCCACCCCATCCCCTGATCCCGCCCACCTGCAGAAAATGATTGAACTTAAACAAACATGCTTAACACACTGGGAGACGCTGGGGAGGCTCAGCTATACCAAATTCACGGAAAGGAACCACGCCCTGGGCGACAAACCCGGGAAACTCCTTGCATGGCTTTATAAACGAGAAACCCCCAGACACCCCATATGCTCCATCCGTAATACAGACGGCTTGACCCTTCACAAGCAAGTGGGTATTAACGCAGTGTTTAAGCAATATTACCAAACCCTTTACTCCGATCGAGCCCAGCCCCCAGACCACGCGATCGAAGATGCCCTGGACGCCATCAGGCTCCCTCGCCTGGAGGACTATTTGGCAGATTCCCTCGGAGGCCCCGTCACCCCAGATGAGGTCGCAGCCACCATTAGGGCACTGCCCTCCGGTAAAACGCCGGGACCGGACGGTCTCCCGGGCGAATTTTATAAGACCTATGAGGACATACTGGCCCCCCTACTGTCCAAAGTATACAACGAGGCGTATGAAACAGGCCACCTCCCCGACTCCATGACCGAAGCCACCATCATCCCCTTACTTAAGCCCGGCAAGGAAAGCTCTGACTGCGGCTCATACCGCCCCTTATCCATGCTGAATGTAGACAATAAGATCCTTACCGCACTACTGGCCAGAAGGCTGCGTACAGCCGTCCCGTACCTCATACACCAAGATCAGACAGGCTACATGCAGGGCCGCTCCATGTCTGAGAACCTGCGAAGGCTGCATCATGTGATACACAGCACAAACGGCATGCCCGGTAAATATGCAGTTGTGTCCCTAGACGCCTCTAAGGCCTTTGATTCGGTCCGATGGACATGGCTCTATGCCACCCTTGCCAAGATGGGGATCGGAACGGCTTTCTTGAATTGGGTCAAACTCATTTACACTAATCCCACAGCCAGAGTGCGTACCAACAACACCTTTTCGGAAAAATGGAGCCTGGCCAGGGGCACTCGGCAAGGGTGCCCCCTATCCCCTTTCCTCTACATCCTGGCGATTGAACCAGTGGCGGCATACCTCAGGCAGGAGTATGGAGACGGGGGGATAGTGGTAAATGGAGTGAACCACCTTGTCTCCATGTATGCGGATGACACGCTCCTCTACCTAAGGGATCCCGAACTTCTTCTCCCCTACATTCTCGAAACCCTAGATGGGTTCCACAGATGCACCGGGATCCAGATTAACCACGGCAAGTCTTGCCTATTCCCCCTGGCTGCACTTAGTGGAACCGAGAAAGAACACCTCCCCCCTCTGGCCCTGAAGTGGGAACCCACCACGTTCAAATATCTGGGCGTCGCGATCCACCGGGACCCCGAAGCCGAACACGCATTAAACACGGGCAGGGCTAAGGAGGGACTGGCTAAATCAATTGACCTATGGTGTAAATTGCCCCTTTCAATGGCTGGCAGGGCGGGACTCCTCAAAATGGTTGCACTCCCGCGTCTTCTACATTTCTTCACTAACGTCCCCTACAACATCCCCCAACGTTTCTTCAAAGACCTGAGCAAACTATGTAGGAAACTCCTATGGCGGGAGGGGAGGCACAGAGTTGCCCTAGACATAACTCAAAGACCGTACGAGAGGGGAGGCCTGAAAACCCCTAACTTTGAGCTCTACTACATAGCGGCCCAGCTTAAGCACGTGATCCAGTGGATGGCCGATGATGCCACGACGGACACACGCCTATTGCAGCCCCCAGATGCACCTTGGTTGCTTAGGGACCTCCTCTGGATCAGACCAACACCTAAAACGCTGGATGCATACCTCATCCGTCTAGGCACTCAGATCTGGAGTCGGGCCTGCAAATCGGTCAGGTTGACCGACCCCTACTCCCCACAAATCCCTATAGCCGCCATCATGTCCACTAGACCGGAGGACCGGAAGGCGATCCGGAACATGTGGGAACCCTCCGGCGTTGCCACCCTGGGCGATCTGATAGACGACCAGGGCACTCACACATTTTCCGAACTGCACGAGTTGACTGGGGTTCCACTGGGTCAGTTCCTTTTGCATGGGGCGGTGATGGACAGGCTTAGGAAGCGATGGCCGGAAGCGGAATCCCAATGCGCCGGACACGAGACCATTGAGAACTTGGTGGGCATTGCAGAGGGGGGACACGAAACCTCTAGGCTTTATGAGATCCTAATTGACAACACCACACATAACAAACTCACATGCAAGGGTAAATGGGAAGCCGAGCTAAACACGCTATTCGGAGACACGGAGTGGGAAACAATAACACACTACCATAAAAAAGTCTCCAGGAATGCCCGATTCCAGCTTATCCAATTTTACATCATCCACAGGGCCTACCTTACCCCTGCTGTCATCTTGAGATTCAATGGCGCCTGCGTAGTGCCGTGCCCCAAGTGCCAAGAACCCGCGGCTTCACTGACCCACATGTTTTGGGCCTGCCCGGATATACAAACCTTCTGGTCGCAAATTCAGACCAGGATAGCGGAGGAGGACATAACGCTAGACGTGCAATCCCCTAAGGCATGTCTATTGGGCTCATATCCGCGAGGCAAAAAAAACAAACCCCTCAATAGGCTCAAGGACTTGATGTACATCCTCGCAAAAAGGCGCATCGCAATGGCCTGGAAGTGCCCCAGGGCCCCTAGACTTGTGACATGGTGGGAAGACCTCCGTAGGTGGTCTGTGGCTGAAACCGGGGCCTGGGAGCTGGCACAGCGACAGCAGAAAACAGGTGACTCGGAAGACCTCTTGCAATGGATAGCCCTCACGACAGCCGTGTTCCGTCCTAAAGAAGTCAGCACCTCAGGTGAGGACCCGGACAGCCCGGGCTCACCATAACACCAATGGCAGACCGCGCAACCCCGGTCCGGGTTCGCATGGGGGGAGGAGGGAATGGGAAGTTATTGTGGATATATAACTGATTGCTATGTGGATGATGCTGGTTGTATAAGTTTCTTTGAAAAATCAATAAATATATTTAAAAAAAAAAAAAACTCTAACATGAGTGTCACTATTTGGCAACTTTGGGAAGTAGAGCAGTGAAAGTTCAATACCCCACCTTACTAGTTTAGCCCATAGTTTGGAACGTATAAAGCTATCGAAGGCTGCGCTATAATCCACGTAGCAGAGATACAACCAAGTCTCCGGACAATGTAGGGTATCAGATAATAATGCAAGAAGAGCCCAAATGGAGCCCTTACTAAAACCGAGCAGGTGTTTATGCAATACATTTTTTTGTCTTAGACAAGGCTGATAACATTTCAAGTAAAAGGTTATCAAAAACCTTGGCACTGCAATCTAACATTGCCAAAAGCCTGTAGCAATCTGGCTGCAAACGGGAGCCCTGTTTAAATACAGTAACGTATACTGTTAAGTATGATGTTATGTAATGAACTGGGAATATCACACGAAACACACATGTGTAGAAACATTTTTGTCGGGATGGGGTTGCGGTGGGGTGGTAAGGGTAAAAAAAATCAGGGGACTGTGGGGGCCACCATAATAAAAAAACAGTATTGTGTCTGCAATGAGTTTTACCACTCTGCAATTTTGGTCAGTAAAATCACATATAACCGTCTTGTTTTAGTATCACATTAAAAAAGGCCATCAGGGCCAATGGCCCGCGATAGTTTGACTTTATTTATAATACCCTCCAAGTCTGACTCATTCACAAAGTGCCAGACGGCAGATCGCGTCATGAATATGAACAGGCTGGAGGGGCTAACTTCCTCTTTATTCCAGTAACGATCATGTATGCACTGGCCCCATTCCTAATCAGAGATGACACAGACTTCAAGGACCACTGGGCCTGCTCTGTGGCATCTTAACATATACCAACCTTTTCGTGTGTCATTCGTTCTTATGAAGACATTAACAAACTTCCACCTGGCTGAGTAGTTAAACTGGTATTCCTCCAGCCAATTTTTGAATTGGATCTTTGCTTTAGTAACAACTTTCTTATTATCATTATTTGACATTTTACAGCTTCTCTTTATCTTATGTAATTGTGCATTTAGAACTCTCTTCTTACTTACAACACCCATAACAGAAGAGATCCCAACTTCATCAGCATGTTTATTACTAACATATTGCCTCTGCCAATAAGGCCAAAAAGAATCCAACATGATCTTCATATCCCAAAGACATGCCTGCATGATCTCAACACACGATTTAATATCATTACCTCATAACCTGATGCTCTCTGTGTGGTCAATGTACTTTTGGGTTTCTCTAAAATCGCGAACAACGCTTGCTCAACAAATACTGTTACTAAAGACCCCATTGTTATACTTGAAACCTTTTCGATTGAAGAAATTGAACCCCAGGACATGCAATAGTTACATAGGCCTGCAAATGGTTGCATTTCCCTGTTTTAGGTTCTGAGGTCTTCATAATTGCTTCTGCTCTTTCAGGCATCACTTTCCTCCCTTCATGAGAAATCAATTGTCCTATACACAAGACCTCTTCCTGACAGTATTGTAACTTCTCTTTATGCACTTTATATCCTTTCTCTGAGAGGATAGTCATGAACTTAATGGAATCTTCTCTACATCTGTTTTTCTGTCTCACTGCATGCCAAAATGTCATCCATATATTGAACTATTGCACCCTCAAGCTGAACATTGCCTAGGTCCATCTGGAGGACTCTATTAAAGATTGAAGGGGACTCAAAGTACCCCTGGGGTAATCGAGTATGTTTCAAGCAGATCGTTCTATACTAAAAGGAAGTCAAATACTATAAGTCTTCATGGAGGAGAATTGAAAAGAATGCATTTTTTAAATATATAACTGTAAAATATTTGATCTCAGATGGGATTTTCCACAATAGTGTCGTGGGATTTGGAACTAAAGGAAACTCAGCTCCTTGTTCCATGGGGAATCTGATTGTACCAATATTTCCTTGCTCATCAAAGCAGAAATGGTCTTGAATATATGTTCATCCACCTCTCTGGGCATAGGGTATTGCTCTGCACGTGGCAAAAGTGCTCCTGATTTTAATTGTGCCTACTCCTTTTAATAGACCCATGTCATATGGACTTGTGGTCCATAAAATCTTTGGCACTTTCTCTAAATCTTTCTGGAAAAATGATGGTGTCTTTTTTACCAACGCCCTTCTCTGTAGTATTTCTGTGTTCTCTACCTTTATCCCATAAGTGAGACTTATGAAAAATACTAATTCATCATATGAGTACTTATCTTTAAACAACTTGTTTGTCAAATCTGTCAGCCTGTATCCTTAACTGAGGGCTATCACTGTTCTCCATCCTCTCTCCTCATCATCTGTCCCATGAGGAACCACCCTTCACTCTCTTGCCACTGCTGCTTCTAACTCCAAGGGGATAATCTTCCCTTCTTCATCATCCATAGGGATTTCTGGTCTGAACAGAAACTCATCAGGTATTCTTAATAGTTTACCTATCAATCTGGGCAACCACTATAATAAAACAGTCACTCCATACAAACATACATTTGGGTGCAAAGGCATCCCTTGTAGTGCGTTATGGCCTGTAAGGGATAATATAAACTCTCTCACATTTATATAATGTATCCCTGGAGTGGAACACAGTATTCCTTTGTCAGTAAAAGATATTGTCGTGTTAGGATTCGTCATCAAGTCACACCCTAATATGTTAACTGGTGTTTCCCTAGAATATAATAATGGCATAGAGAGGTTGTGTTCTCCTACAGTAAAAGGAACTAAATGCATCGACCCAGAGAATCCCTGTGCATTCATTGAAATACATGAAATTGGATATTTTCCCTCCTGGACACAGCAGCGAGTTGCTCCGGTGTCCACAAGAAATGAAAATGTCCTGCCTCCTATCGTCACCTTGACCCTTACTTCCTCTTGGGGGTCTGGTGTCAGTGATAGTACTGAACATATCAGGTCACTCTGTGGGCTGTCCTATTGTGTATATCAATTCATCCCTGTGCCTGTGAAAGGATTTCCTCCTACCACAGTCACACTCCCTAATTTGGGTGCAGGTGCTTGCTGGGCTCCTGTTGTCATATTCGATTGTGGTACCATAGCCTGTTGTGTCTGTGCTTGCTGCATGTGTACCTGCTGTGCTTGCATGGGTATTTGCTGTGATTGCCCTTGTGGTGATTGCATTTGTAATGGCGCTTGCTGCATTTGCTGTTGTTGCAGCGCATATGTCTGAACCTGGGTGTGATCTTATTTATTTATTCATGTCAGCATTTGTAGAGCGCACCTAACACTGAGGCATCTGGGTGCTCGTATTCATAGAAAGGTACATACAAGTATGCATTAGCAGTAAAATATGATAAGCAGACAAGTTATACATCATCAACAATTTTGTTAGACTTAAGAGGTGCATTATGTGTTGGAAAAGGGTCAGTGATATGCCTTTGCATTTTTGGGGTGCAGCAGAAGAGAGAGCGTATTCATGCCAGTGTCGTGGGCATAATATTCCTGTGGTTATGGGCCTCATTACACGGATGGCGGTGGACCAAGGTGCTATTAGCACCTTGGTCCATGCGGGTAAAATACCGGCTCCGCCTTGGTGGAAAGGGGAATTACGGCCCTATTCCAAGGTTGGCGGGGGGGTAATTCCCAATTTCCCCATTGCCCTTCCCCATTCCCATTTTAGCCCCATAGGGCTCTATGGGAATGGGGAAGGCGCTAATTACGGTGCCGCAAAAAGCAGGCGTTAAATTCTCCGACCCGGAAAGGGACCTCGTAGTAAGGCGGTAAGGGTTTACCGGTACCGGTACCGGTAAAATACCAGTAAACCTTTACCGCCTACCGTGTAATGAGGCCCAAAGTGTTATATCACTGAGCATAAGCCATCCCCCTTCCTGGACACGCCAGTTTTGCTGCATGCCTCATCTATTTCTACATGTTCTAGCGATGCGTCCTATTCTTCTGCAATTCCAACATTGAAATCCACCTCGTCCTACTCCTCTAGGCCCATTCCCTCTTCCTCTTGGCCAGAAATTGTATCCATTCTGATCTATAGGATACCCTATGTAATTTTGCTGTACTGATTGCATCTCCTGTGTCACCCCACCTTCATTACTTGTCAATACAGCTCCCTTTATGACTATTTTTTACATCTTCTTTTGGACTAACTTTGCTTCCTCCTGCTTTCTATTGTCGGCTTTCTATTGTCGGTTTTCTTCTTGTTCTCCTCCTGCATTAATCGGCAGTGTTGCACAATCGTCAATTGTATTTCTGGCCATGGTTTCACTTCCATTCCCATATGTTTCTTCAATTGCCGTTGCACTTGCTCGGGTAGTCACTGACACAAAATGTGGTAAAATAATGCTACAATTTTATCCCACGGTTCACACATCTCAAGACACCATTTCTCTTAAATGGCTTGAATACAAGCAACAGGGTCTTCATCATCCCCATTTTCCTAGTCATAATCGCATCCATGTCCGATGCATCAGGATATTGCACTCTGAGTGCCCGCCATACATCTACTCTGCAATTATTAAATGGCGCTCCGTCATGTGTTGTGTTTTGTGCAGTCACACCTGTGTATCCTGCTTGTTTCAAAATGTCATCAGCTCTCTCCCCTATGATAGCTGTTAGCAAGCCTTTTATATCACCTATTGCTAGCGTAATTCCTGATGTCATTCTCTCTAGCTCATAAATCCATTTTCCCGCACCGGAAGGTAAGCTCTGTAATTTACATCTTAAATTGTCTTTATCCATTTGTGGCCACAGTATATATTGTGGTCGTCCTCCCCCTTTCTCTAATAATGTGAATTGTGAAAGTCCTGGTCCGTAATCATACCTGCCTACAATTCTTATTTTCTAGGCAGACCTAGTCTCACTCGTTTGTCTTCGTCCTGGTAGTGCCCTTAACATGCTTACATAAGGCAGGGATACATCTCCTGCACTGTGCAATCGTTCTTGTGGTCGCTCAGTGCATAGTATTGATTCTGGTGTTCTCTCTTTGTGGTCTTCTAAATCTGTCAATTTTTCCCTTTTTTACACTCGATTCTTTTGAAAATCTGCATGCGCTCTCTATTTGAGCTATTTCATTTTCTTTCCTCTCTTCATCTGACATTATTATGCCCCAGCTTGTATGGCTGTTGTCCTTTCCCACATCATCAAGATCTAGTCTGCTTAAAGACAGCGTTCTATGCTGGTCTGTTATGACGTTATCTCATCTTACTCCAGTTACCCGTAACAGAGATCCTTGTACGTTCTCTTGGGTTGTATGCACGTCTTTATCCCTTATTTGGCTATATAAATCCCCAAGTCTTTTCTCTACGCTTTCCGCATCTCGCCCATCAGCCCATGATGATATTCTTGGTACTCCTTGCAGCTCCCTTTGGGGCTGTTAAGACCCTCTCTCTTCCGCAAGTCGTTCATGTGCTTCGATCGACACTATGGTTCTATGACATAGATAATCTATCTCCTCCTCTTTTAATCCCTACTTCTGGTAATTTCTTCCTCTTTTCTCCTCATCTCCCTTGATTCATCTTCCCTTTGCCTTCTTTGCAACCTATGTTCTTGCATTGTTTGCGCTACTACCACCTCCTGTCTCTTCTCTTCTAGTCTCTCCTTTTCTTTCCTTGACTCGTGCCTTCTTCATTCTTCCATTTGCTTGCATTCTTTCTTTCTCTTATTTATATGTTCTTTGTTCTTCCTTTTCTTTCTTTTCCCGCTCTTCGCTTTCTTGAACCTCATCAATACCCTTATCATCCAGCTTGAGTAATATCTGTCCTCACATCCATTTGTTCTGTACTATTGTTATTCCCTTAGATTTGTCCTTTATTTCTTTCTGCTTCTTTCGCCTGCTCCTCTATCTCCATCTGTTTATCTTGTCTGTCCTTCCTCTCATCAAGATGTTTACTTTCTTTGTGTGTCGAGATATATTTACGTTCTCTGTTTTTACTCTCTTCCGCATTGTCCTCACTGTTATAAGCAGGGGGCTCATATGTATATTCAACGTACCCCACTGCTACTTTCAATTCCTTTAAAGGATAAAATCCCTTCTCCTCTGTATCTACGCTCTTGTTTTCAGGAGGGGAAAGGGGAGCCAAAGGAATTTTATCCTCCCATTTATGCTGATTAAGCATCCACTTCTTCTCAGTTGGATCTTCTTTTTCACTCTGATACATCTTCCATTGCTCTAAAACAGCCAACCTTTTCTGTAACTTCTTCCCCTTATATGTAGCATGCAAATTCCACAGCACGAGTGTCTTATGGTAGTGCCTCAGACCCATTCTGAATTATATTTGATATGATATGATAAGTCATTTATTATGCACCTGTACACAAGTGTTTCTAGGTGTGACAAGACAAGGAAGGGAAGACAGGAGGACAAAACAACAATCCTACTGGGCCCTGTGTCATTTAGATTGCGCAAGTGCGGAGGGGCAGGAGGGGAGAAGTGCCGGGGGGATGAGGGAGGGGAGAGTGCCAAGGAATGCATAAGTGCTGCAGGGAGGTGGCTCATAAGTGCAGGGAGTCAGGGGATTGTAGGGTTGCAGATAAAGTTCCTAAGTGGTTGGTAGACCTGAAGTCAGTGCAAGGGCAACTGGGTGTGCAGGATACTCATCCTGTAAGTTCAGTGGGAGGCCAGGTAGCCAGTTTGTGCAGCAGAAAGGGGAACCAGCAAGGCAGAGAGAAAGTGGAAGCAAAAAGGAAGGTCTTGACTTGCTTCTGGAAGCCTAGGTGGTCCTGCTCAAGTTTGAGAGAGGAAGGGAGGCTGTTCCAGAGGGAGGTCTCAGCCGAGGACAGGGATCTACACCTCACTCTCTGCCTGGAGAAGCGTCTGACCCTCAGAGAGTTGGAGGTGGATAAGCGGAGGGCTCGGGAAGGAAGATGTTTAAGAAGAGAAAATTGGATGTAGTGTGGTCCCCGGCTGTAGACAGCCTTGTGGCCGATGCAGATGTTCTTGAACTTGATCCTTGCAGCCCAGGGAGATTTCAAGGCTGGAGAGATATGATCCCTGGGCTTGAGGCCAAGGACAAGTCTTGAAGTCCTGTTCTAGATTAGTTGTAAAGGGCGAAGAGTAGAGGCAGTTAGATTTAGAAAGAAGCTGTTGCAGTAGTCCAGCCTAGAGAGAACCAGGGCTCTGGAGATAGTGAGCTTCTGAGGGAAAGTGAAAAAAGGAAAAAAAACCTCTGAGGAGGTGTAGCTGATAGTGTGACTTCTTAGAGACATCAGAGATGAGAGAAGGAGAGGGTGGAGACGAAAATGACACCAAGTTTCTTAGTCTCACAGGAAGGTGAGGGTAGAGGGCCCAGGGTGGGCGGCCAGAGTGAGAGAGGGAAAGCGGGAGCAGATGTCCCAATGAGGAGGATCTCAGTCTTACTGGCATTAAGGCAGAGATCGATGGAGGCCCACCATTCCTCAATTGTGGACTGACAGTCAGGTATGAGAGAAGGAACATAAGAGGCTGAGGGGAGCCTGAAGGAGAGCTGAGTGTCATCTGCACAACACTAAAAGTTAGAACATAAGGTAGGAGTGGGGTGGGCCATAGGTGCCAAGTAGTGGTTGAAGAGCCAGGTAGAGAGGTTAGACCCATGGGGAATACAACATGTAGAGAGAGAGAGAGATAGAAGAGAGGAAAGACCCAAGTTGGACCTGGGACGGTCGATCTGAGAGAAAAGCGGTCAACCAGGCTAAGGTCGGACCAGAGATACCCAGATTGTCACAGAGATGGTTGAGCAGGATGGCCTGGTTGACCATGTAAAAAGCAGAGGATAGATCAAGGAGAATGAGGACAGAAGGAAGGTTAGAGTCTCGATTAGAGAGCAAGTCTTCATGGGTGTTCAGTAGAGCAGTTTTCGTTCTTTTGGCTGCTCTGAAGCAAGACTGGTGGTCATGGAGACAACCAACAGATTCAGTATGTAGATTAGGCTGGGAGATGGTTAGCTTTTCCAGGATTTTGCCCAGGAAAGGAGCGATGGAGATTGGGCGGTAGTTTGCCAGAGAGGAAGGATCATCAGAGGGCTTCTTAAGGAGGGGGTGCACAAGGGAGTGTTTAAGGGGCAGGGGAAGGTGCCATTGGCAAAAGAGTGATTGCAGAAATTGGCCAAGGCTGGAGTAAGGGTGTCAATGTGGTCCTTAATGGTTCGGGAGGAGCCGGGGATCACCTGCTTTGATGAGGCTTTCATAAATCGGACTTGTCTAGAAATATCGTCGGGAGTGAACAGGGAGAAGGGGGAGGAAGGCAGTGGAGATACGGCCAGAGAGGGGTCTGGATTGATAGAGGAAAAGGAGGTTGAGAAAGAGGAGAGGGTGGGCAGGATGTCTTCAGTTTTAGTGGTGAAATGAGATGCCATAGCTGTGAAAAAGGGCCTGGTCGGGAACAGGAGAGGTTGAGGCTGCAGCAGGATTGGCCAGCTCCTTGCAGATTTTGAAAAGTTTGGCCGAGCTGTTAGAGACGTGGGTTTGGAAGTAGGCTCTCTTCTTAGAAAGGACAGAGAATCTGTCAGAGGATGTGTCTGAGGCCCTCCATTTCCTCTCCTCCACCCTATACTTGCGCTTAAGGGTGGCGATGTCAGAATCATACCAAGAGTTGCACTTCGATGCAGGCTTCAAACGGATCCTCATGACAGGGGCAAGGACATCCAGAGTATTAGAGATTGAGAGATGAAGGTTGAAAAGGGCTGTGTCGGAGTGTGAGTAAGCCGAAGGTGTAGGAGGAGGAGAGAAAGTAGCAGCAAAATCCTCCACTAACACACGCTTCATAAGCTGGATGACTGAGAAGGTGGATGGCAGTGCTGGGGTCGGCTTAACCTGGGGGCAGAGAGCGACAGATGAGGAGAGAAAAAAGTGGTCAGTCCAAGAGAAAGCAGTGGTGAGAGGGTTGGAGAGGGGAGGTCTGACAAGATCAGAACATCCAGGGTGTACCCTGCAGAGTGAGTCGGGCCAGAGAGAAGAATAAAGAGAGAGAGAGTTGCAGAGGTTGCAAAAAAGCCCTGAGGAGTGGCTAGAGGCATTCAAGTGGATTTTGAGGTCTCTGAGGAGGAGAAGGTGAAAGGTAGAGGCAAGGAGGCAGGAGGAGAGATCAGCCTACTCGGAGATGAAGAGGGTGACCTGGCCAGGAGTCCTGTAGATGATGGCCATGGTGAGAGAGAGGCCAGGAGAGACAGAGAGCCTGCAAACCAGGCATTCAAAGGAGGAGTAGGCCTGTGTAGGAATTACAGAAGCAGGGCTCCACTCCAGGAAGATCAGGGCTACTCCTCCTCCAGGAGGAGATTTCCTTATCTTAGCTGTGTATATTGGAAATATCCTGCATAAGTGTCGAAGAGGAGTGTCTCCCATGATGACAAGCCAATCTCGACTGTTCGTACTTACCCAATTTTTTTATTCTTCTTTTTATATAATCAAATATACCACACTGATCAATTTGAGCAGGCACCACCAATTGCCGCTTGATAATCCAAAAATCAAAACATATCTGCTTTTAAAACTCTACACAATGATATTCTTTTTGTTCCTAAATTTACACTTTCTTTTTTTATTTTTTTTTATTTTGATATAGCTGAGTTAATCAACTTTTCAAAAATAATGACATATAAAATAGCAATTTCCTTTTAACATAGTAATAAGACATGATAAGATAAGGAATTTACAAATCAAGGGATTACAAATTAAAACAGACAAAAAGAGATATGAAGGAGCAGTTAAATGAGAAACTAAAATAAATTGTAAAGAAAATCTAAGGAGAAAGTGCTGATGGTGCTTTTACAGTTGGCAAAGCAGCTGCCATGTATGCTAGAAATTGCATCTATATTAGAAGCATATTTAAGCAGGTAGCACAGCTTCCACAAAATGCACCAAAGCCTTCATAACCGAAAATCTAACACTCTTAAATAAAACGCTCCATATCTCACTTTCGTCTCTTTCCATATACAAATTCAACAAATTATTAAAATGTTTCTGTCTCAAAGCCTGCAGGGTAGGGCAGGAGACAATTATATGCGGCAAGGTTTCTTTTGCACATTGGTTCTCACAAAAGCGACAGAAATTTAGATTGGCAGGAGTAATTTTTCGCCTCACCAGCACTTCACCCGTTAACCACAAGTTTAGTCTCGACCGCAGTAACTTATTGCGGATGTTTGCAGATGGACATTTCAAAAGATAACCAGCCGGTTGACCCACGCATTTTGTCCCAAAACAATTGACATCAAAGTCTCTGTATTTTACACATGATTCATAATTTCTGATCCAAATTCCATTGAAAGTACTTTTTCTTAGCACGGATCGGATTTTCAATGAGAACTTGAAGCGAGAGGTTAGCCTCGACCAGGATGTCCATAACATAATTTCGCCATTTTAAGGGAAAGACAGAAGTGGAAACAGACAGATGGCGAGCTACCGTGCTCAAAATATTGTTATCGGTCACTCCAAGTAAACTTTTGCGAAAAAAAGAACACATTTTACATTTAACTCTGCTACATAAGGAGTTCAGCCCCAGTTCAAACTGCAAAATGGGCAAGGGTGAGCAATTTGGGAGTAGCAAGACCTTTTTCCAAACAGTGGCCTCCAGTTTGTTCCATAAGCCATCATTTGAATTTAGATTTGATTCGATACCATAGAGTAAAATGGGAACCACCTTTTGCTCATAAAACATGATGAGATGTGTTAACGTAAATTTCCCAAACTTATGTACAAGAATTTTACCCTGCGATATCAGAGACATCAATTTTGACTGTAAGGTGTACAAAAATGTACCATCACTGACAGTGTTTTGAATGTAGATGCCCAGATATTTATATTCAGACACTGTTTCAATTATTTCCTGATGCAAGCACCAAACCCCATTAAATATTTTGTGTTTACCAAGGGGTCTGCAGACCATAATCTGAGATTTGGACAGATTTACAGTTAGGTGATTTGTCTCCGCATAATCTGATAAAGCAGTCAGCAAATTCTGGAGGTCTCTAGGAGTCTGTGATATTAAAACAAGGTCATCAGCATAAAGCATCCAGGGGATACGCTGGCCACCCAACTCCGGAGCATCTGCTGTAATTCCAAGAAAGGAGACACCCATATCAAGAATAAAAAGGTTGAACAAAATTGACGCCAAAATGCATCCCTGTTTTAAGCCCACAAAGGTGGAAAAGGAGGCAGACAGGAGGCCTTCGAGCGTTAGCCTAACTCTCATAGTGATGTCCGAGTGTAATTGAATAATTAGGGCCAAAAGAGAAGATGGACAACCCAGTGTTTTTAACTTAAAGAATAATAGGTCACGATTTATGGAGTCGAAGGCTGATTGGAAGTCAATGAACGCAAAATATAGAGTTTGCTTCCTAGATGCGTATTGTGACTTGAGCATATTGATGGTGATAATATTAGGGATCGTGCCAAGCCCAGTGACAAACCCAGATTGAAGAGGATCCCTTTTAAAGTGATTTTTTGTCCAATTATTAAGTTCTCTGAGAATAATGCGGCAAAAAATCTTGCCCGAAACATCGAGCAAAGAGATCGGTCTGTAGCTGACTGGGTTCGCTCGATCACCCTTCTTGTAAATCGGAACGACAATTGATTGCTTCCATGAGCTTGGAATTTTTTGGAGGTGTTGATAGAGTTAAACATAAGATGTAATATGTCTGCCCAAATTTCGGGGAATTGCTTCAATTGTACATTCGATAGGCCATCCGGGCCGGGAGCCCTGGAATTGCTTGCTTTTTTTATGAAATATAGTATGTCATCCCTGTCAAAGTGGAGTTGGAAGGGAAGCTCAGTATCCACCACAGGTACAGAAAGGGGAGTCAGAGGAAGAGCGAATAGCTCGGAATAATGGCGTATCCACTTGTCCTCTGACACAACATTTGCTTGTACAGCAACCTGGTGGCCTGCTGTTGCTTGGTTTATAATATTCCAAGACTAGGCAGTGTTTTTTGATGCCAGGGATACCAACATATTACTACCATCAGTTTGGTAGAGTTTAGCCTTCCTACCTCTTACCCAATTTCTATATTTTGTTTTTATACGGGAGAGGGCAGCCAAACGTAAGTGTA
Source organism: Ambystoma mexicanum (assembly GCF_040938575.1). Lineage (NCBI taxonomy): Eukaryota > Metazoa > Chordata > Amphibia > Caudata > Ambystomatidae > Ambystoma > Ambystoma mexicanum. The sequence continues at coordinate 443,734,980 of NC_090930.1, read as the reverse complement.
AGGGGAGTTTCAAGGCTTTCCTCTTTTCGGCCCGAACCAGAGCTTTCTCAAGTCTGATTTCGTGATCAGTGCAGTGTAGATGCAGAGTTTGCTTTTGTTTATGGGCTGTTGAACTCGGCTGTAAGAGCTGCATTAAATTAGAGTACACAACATCTGACGGATAATCACTCACAGCATTAATCTTTAGTTCTGCATGATAGCATGTCCTAAAAGCTTTCAAGGAGGTTTCAGACCATATTAGGCGATTCCTAGCTGGATTTACCTTACAAGACCCCTTCAGGTATGTAGGTTTCATGTTAGATTTGATCAACTTCAAGCACCATGTAGTATGCAAAATATTGTGGTCACTCGCTTCAGATTGAATAATTTGAAACAAAGTGACCTGATTTAGCATATGAGCATTGACATAGGTGAAATCAATGATCCCCTTGCTACGTGCACGGTGCCAAGTTGGTCTAGGTGGAATGTCTTGTGGAAAGGCGCCATTTAGCATGTAGAGGTTGCGGGAATCAGTGAAAGTTGACCACATTTCAAGGCGTTTTTGTTCTAATTGACATCGAGGGCCCAAGCAATGTAAATTTAGATCACCTGTTAAATAAATTAGATCTGTGTGCACATCTAAACTGACAATATCAATAGCCTTGTTCACCGCATCCATGAAGCAGTCATCAGAAATGCCCATTGGGTTCCAATAGATATTAATTGCAGCACATGTGAAGCTTTCTCCCACAATTCTCGACATCTGTACAAAATCATTTGGACAATACCACGCTTCAATTTTTAAACAAGATGACTGCTTGACAGCGGTTAACAAGCCAGAGGTTGGACGCCCCAAAGGGCATTTACAGCTGGAACCAAGCAAACATCATAATTGTTCCATGACGGTGGGCTAGTTAGCCAAGATTCCTGAAGCAATATTACATCATGTCCCAACAGCTGTGAAGTGTCATTATTCAAAAGGTGCCAATTCCCTCTGGAATTCCAGCTGACAAAGGAAATATCCAGTATTGAGGGAATTGCGTTGCTAACATTGATTACTCTGGCACTGACAGTTGCAGGAGTTTACAGTTTGAGTTTGAGGTTTATTCATATTTTGCCTCAGCTGTATGTCCTGCTGATGTATGGGTGTATTAACTGAGGCGTCAGGCGTTGGTAGAAGGGTGAAGCCAAGGACTACAAATTGGGACTTCACTGCCCAGATAGCATTCACCACAACCCTCGAGTTAATCCACAGATTTACAGAGGACCGTTTTACTGGGTCTAGAAATTCAACAAGTTCAATGTCTATGGAGCCAATGTCATCTAGCTCTAGAATCTCTCAGGAAAATGGACAGCACTGAGGCCCGATTAGGATTATATTGTTTGACAGGCAGCGGTTGACAACTAAGGGTCAGTGAGTGCACTGCAGGACGTTTAATGCGCACAGAGTCGGGTTTCTGTTTAACTGACATAGGCAGGTCAATGGGGATTGAGTGAGGGCTATTACACACTATGGCAGGTTGAGGGGCTGTAGTCGTCTCTAAGAACTTGGTCAGAGTAGTCTGGACCAGTCTTTCCATGTCACTAACAGTCACAAAATTAGGGACGTTGGCAGTCTCTCCTTTATAAGGAGGAGCATCAAACAAAGTAGGCACACCTGTTTTTATCGAGTTCGAGGCCACTGCTGGGGATGGAACCTGGGGAACAGCAGATGTACTATGCCCAAAAACGAAGTTTTTAGAAACAGATTTTGACGCCAAATAGTTATCAACTGCCTTTCTTAACTCTTTCCGACGGTTTTCTCCATTCAATGTATTCAGCACCGTCGGGGCGTTGAAAATAAAGCCACTTGCTGGTAAATTACAGGTGTTGGAAGCAATGAGGGGGGGGGGCTGCTTGATGTTGGTTTTTTGGCAACTTTTTGAGGCATCTGGTCAGCCACACTTATCAATTTGCTTAGAGGACTATATGCCATAACAGGATCAGTTGGCGCGGGCAATAACTTTGCCTTTTTAGCCTGCATTTGTTGGAAATATTTTTTTGTTATGGCTTTGGAGGCCCAAACCGTGGATGAGGCTGGGGTTGAAAGTTTGTTAATGAAAGCTTTGGTTTGGGAGGTGCGATTGGAGACAGATTTAATGTTCTTAGTTTTCTTTTTTTCTTGTGTTACGGGATTCTTTTTGGGGCAGGGTTTCACTGTATCAGAGGCAGTGGTTTGAGCCCCAAAGAGTGAGTAAGATGTTTTTTTTTGTTGTTGAGTTGTTGTCTCTTGCATGTTTTCTGTGAGGTCAATTACAGGGTCAAGGATAAAAGGAATGGACTGATATATTTGCACAGAGGCAACAGCATTAGCAGAGGTCTGGGACATTACAGAGTTTTTGATGACTGTTACTTTTTCCGAGTGACTCAGTTTCTCTAAACTGTTTGAAATTGTGAGTTGCTCGGCAAGTAACTGGTTAAGCTGATTTGAGTGGACTTCAGCCTTTATAACAAGCACTTCGAACAACTTCGCAAAAGCCAAAATGGCATTGTTCATAGACATAAGCGCAATACTAGTGCTTACATTCTGAGTGTCATCGCAGCCAGCAACAAAAGAGCCTTTTTCGGCCAGTTTTCTCGGGGTTGGAGCACTAAATGACAATTTATCCACAGAATTGGAAGCGCTAATATTTGTGAAAAGCGTAGGTGACTTGGATAAGTTGTCGGAGCCAATATGTGATGAATAAGCCGAAACATTTGCATCCAGATCAATTATAGGTATGTCCTTAGAAGCAGGACTAGAGACTGTTTTAGCACTAGATGAATTGCTAATAGTTAAGACAGACATATTGGCTGCTTCACTAGAAGGGGCGACAACGCCAGTTAGAACATTTGTTAACAAAATGCTATCAGTAAGGGAAACATTCTCTTTTGCAAACGTAACTATTGGGCCTAAAGCTGTTGCAGATTTTACATTCTCACGGTCAAGGTCCTTTACCATGGTGTTCGCGGGCATTATTTGTCCATTTGAACCTTCCCCAATGGCGATTTTACCCTGTTTTTTTTTTTTTAAAACCTTCAGAAAATGAAGTATGAGAGAAACTCACACCATTGGTGCTGTGTAATGAAGTTACAACCGGCATTCCGGTTTTCAAAGAATTTATACCTCATTTCATTTTTCGCAAGGTATAAAAATGCAAATTGGGGGCTAAAAGGCAGGACTGATACCAATAATAGCAGTGGCAGAACAGACCTTCACCGCTTAGCCGCGACGAAGCGGCAAAGCGGGACTTCTGTGACTGCGGGTGGTGCGCGCGCAGCCTCCCTTATGTAGTCCCTCCTCCTCTGAATTGAAGTAAAGCCTAAGGAAAGGGGAAATATATGTCAATACTGAGTTCTAAAAGTACTAAAAGTACTATAAGTAAAGTCTGTGTTATCTTTCACCTTCTGGTTGTTGTGAAGAATGAATCCTTTTCGTTTGCAGGCAATCCAAAATGGTAAGCAGAGCAAAGAACAGAGCAGCAGAGTCTCCCGTGGCAAAGCAGGACTTCTGGGACTTGCTGTGTGCGCGCGCGCGGTGCGCGCGCAGCCTCCCTTATGTAGTCCCTCCTCCTCTGAATTGAAGTAAAGCCTAAGGAAAGGGGAAATATATGTCAATACTGAGTTCTAAAAGTACTAAAAGTACTATAAGTAAAGTCCGTGTTATCTTTCACCTTCTGGTTGTTGTAGTGAAGAATGAATCCTTTTCGTTTGCAGGCAATCCAAAATGGTAAGCAGAGCAAAGAACAGAGCAGCAGAGTCTCCCGCGGCAAAGCGGGACTTCTGGGACTTGCTTGGTGCGCGCGCAGCCTCCCTTATGTAGTCCCTCCTCCTCTGAATTGAAGTAAAGCCTTCTGGTTTTTGTAGTGAAGAATCAATCCTTTTCGTTTGCAGGCAATCCAAAATGGTAAGCAGAGCAAAGAACAGAGCAGCAGAGTCTCCCGCGGCAAAGCGGGAGACTCTCTATCACTTTCTATCACTGTTTAATAACTCGTTGCTCTACTATTGATATTTTAAGAGTCTCATCTTTATTAATTAGTTGCCTTTAATTTCTATCTTTCTGATTCACATCAATCTCTTGATCACAAAATCTAAAAAATCTACTTCATTTTTTATTATTGTTTTATATCCACTAGTTTAAACCCAACAAAATCTTTATACTGACATATTTATAACCCCATACATGTACACTTTAATACATTTTCCCCTGTGTACGCCTTCCTTTACTATCTTTAGTAAATGTATCTCATGTCATCTTTGCCCCGTTTTGGAGCTTGATATGCACTCTTCTTGTTGGCTTTGCCTCGGGTATCCTTAACACCCCTATTTGGAGTCTTTTTAGTGCATACCCTGCTGTCCCCTTGGAACCGGGAATCAAGGTATCTGCTTCTCTTCTTTATAATCCATAAAAAATACTGTTACCTTCATACATATATATATATATATATATATTAATTTCAACACAGGCCCACCCCCTTATTTTTGCCACTTTCGATGTTCTACTTACATTCGTGGCTCAGCTCAAGTTCCTCGGCATCGACTCTCCCTCAACTGATCAGTTTGCCTGACGTCCACGGGGCACCCTTGGGTACCAGACAGGAATTTTGTCAAAGGGGAACCTGACAACCATATCTTTTTTCACGTGATTTGTTGTGCGCCATTCTCCACAGGAAGCTCCACGGTCTTCTGGCTAATGGCAGGAGCAGCCAAAAGTCTGAGAATCTGGATCTGGGCCTAGGTCGATTAGACCTGAACCATCTGCACCGCTACCAACATGTGCTCTATTAACTTGAAGCGTCTCTTGTGCTAGATGGAGTTACCAATAAATATCTGAGACCAAATAACCAGAAAGACTTAAGGAATATGGCAAAGTACTACTTTATTCTCAGGTAAATAAAGCAGGGTCAACTGAAAAACATCAGACATATGCTTGCACACTCATACAAACTTAATTACACAGGGGTTTTATACCCCAATGTGCGACATCTATGACGTCATCCTACATGGCAAATCATAAAACCTGTTAGCCCTTGCTCACAGTTCTTAGAGAGGCACAGCTCCACCTCACTGATGAGGCCCCAGTAGGCCGAAACACATGTTTGGGGTTGCTGTTGGTACCCTTGTTCAGAGGAGGATTGCCTAGCATGTAGCTGCTGGACTGCCCCTGGGCAGGACAAAGACTGATGTGCCAGGGTATTTCTCTTCTGTGAAAGGGACAGTGAGCTAAAGACTTGGTTGAGACTCTCTCGGGGGACATCCACCAAAGAACAGGTCAATGGGCTGTGTTTGTGCCGGTAGAGGGCCTCCCAGACCCTGCCCCCCTTGCTTTGCATATTAAGTAGCTTTGGGTTTCACCCTGAGTTACCAAGGGAATCCAGACGTGGACCTGTTGCTCACTGTTCTTAGAGAGGCAGAGCTCCACCTCATTGATGAGGCCCGACTAGGCCGAAACACATGTCTGGGGTTGCTGCTGGTACTCTTGTTCAGAGGAGAATTGCCTAGCATTTCGGGGCTGGACTGCCTCTGGGCAGGACAAAGACTGATGTGGTGGGATATTTCTCCTCTGTGAAAGTGACAGTGAGCTAAAGATTTGTTTGAGACTCTCCCGGGGGCCATCCACCCAAGAAGAGGTCAATGGGCCATGTTTGTGCCGGTAGAGGGACTCCCAGACCCCCCTTGTTTTGCATTTTAAGTAGCTTTAGGTTTCACCCTAAGTTACCAGGGAAATCCAGACATGGACCCCTTGCTCACTGTTCTTAGAGAGGCACAGCTCCACCTCATTGATGAGGCCAGACTAGACTAAAACATGTGTCTGGGTTGCTGTTGGTACTCTTGTTCAGAGGGGAATTGCCTAGCATGTCGGTGCTGGACTGCCCCAGGGCAGGACAAAGACTGATGTGACGGGATATTTCTCCTTTGTGAAAGGGACAGTGAGCTAAAGACTTAGTTGAGACTCTCCAGGGGGCCATCCACCCAAGACAGGTCAATGGGCCGTGTTCGTGCCAGTAGAGGGATTCCCAACCCCCCCCTGTTTTGCATATTAAGTAGCTTTGGGTTTCACCCTAAGTTACCAGGGGTATCCACACGTGGACCCCTTGATCACTGTTCTTTGAGAGGCACAGCTCCACCTCACTGATGAGGCCCGACTAGGTTGAAACATGTGTCTGGGGTTGCTGTTGGTACTCTTGTTCAGAGGAGAATTGCCTAGCATTTCGGTGCTGGACTTCCCCTGGGCAGGACAGAGACTAATGTGCCAGGTTATTTCTCTTCTGTGAAAGGGACAGTGAGCTAAAGACTTGGTTGAATCTCTCCGGGAGGCCATCCACCCAAGAACATGTCAATGGGCCGTGTTTGTGCCGGTAGAGGGCCTCCCAGAACCCCCTTGTTTTGCATATTAAGTATATTTGAGTTTCACCCTGAGTTACCAGGGGAATCCAGACGTGGACACGTTGCTCACTGTTCTCAGAGCGGCAGAGCTCCACCTCACTGATGAGGCACGACTAGGCCTAAACACGTGTCTGGGGTTTCTTTTGGTACTCAAGTTCAGAAGAGAATTGCCTAGCATTTCAGTGCTGGACGGCCCCTGGGCAGGGGAAAGAATTATGTGCCGGGATATTTCTCCTCTGTGAAAGGGACAGTGAAGCTAATTACTTGGTTGAGACTCTCCCACGAGCCATCCACCCAAGAACAGGTCAATGGGCTGTGTTTGTGCTGGTAGAGGGACTCCCAGACCCCCCCTTGTTTTGATATTAGTGGGAGGGATTGGTTAGGGGAACATGTCTACTTATAGAATACATATGGCTTAGTAATTCATTGGCTGTTTCTTACCTGTAAGCCAATCCTCAAACGACCTTTATATACGTATAATGCTGATTATAGCAAACACATTGGCTGTGGATTGGTTTATGCAATATTGTATAGCAGGTTGCCCCATAAACCCACTGATTGGTTGTCATTAACACCAAACCTTGGACTTTCGACTCGGTTAGCAGCATGTGAAGAAACCGAAACTCAGGTGCTTGGATCACGTCAGATTATTCCCCACTTTCCCCATTAGTTCTTCATCTCTCATCAGACCGGCCATGAGCCAAAGTTTCCTGTCTGTAGTTGACCTTGTAACCTGTTCTCTGTTCTACGACATTCAATGGAGTGAAAGCACATCACTATCTTCGTGCAAGGCTTAATGAATAGCCCTTGTTTTCGACTTCTGTGTCACATGTGAAGAGACCACAAATATGTCCATTTCAGCCTCTTATTTACTGCTATTTGATTTAATTACACTGAGTGTCATTGCTCCTCTTGGCCTTTAGTAACTTGCTCACTCTGCCTTATTTAGACTTTATGCACTTTTAATTGTCCAATACTTGGCTCTCGCAAAGGTTTTATTCTCAAATCTAAGAGAAATATGTCTCATCCATGGATTATCCATTTGCCTCCCTTATGCTTTGCAGCTACTCTTTAAAAATAGCATCCTTGATCCCAAGCCAGAATTGACTCCTCTTTGTTTTGCACATTAACCTGTTCTTCCAGTGTCTCTTGACTATGCAACCCTTATCGGCTCCTAAGGTAGTTGATTTGAAAATGTTCACAAGCCGCCGTCCATTTTCCAACTATGGCCTTCCTTGCCACGTTAGATGTTCCTCTATCGCAAGCTTCTATGTGTCTCTTCTCCCTTTATTACTATGTATTAACACGTATTGGTAAGCAAGTTACTTTTTCTTCTTTTTTATTCAGGATTACTTTATCATTTTGGACATGTTTCTCTGATCGCTTTAGTTACATCGTCACTCTTCAGTATTGTCATATCGTTTCAGCCTGGCTTCATATATCTTCTTCCTTCATGACATCACTCTGCCCTCATCAGATTTCACTCAGTGCTCCATGATGTCCAATGGTGCGTGCTGACATGCTTATATACGGCATCCTTCTACCCTTTTGGTGCAATGGTACATTCGGTACAGCTGTCTGAGTGCATCTCTTCTCTCATACACTTGATGCGGTATAGTCATAACACATGGGGTCCCACGTATAGCCCTTCTCCTGCTGTTGCAGTATGACGGGGTGAGGGGGCAGGAGCTAGGGAAAATGCGACCACCTTCTCCTCCACATACAATTCAGCAATTTTGCCAAAATGGATGGCGGTAACAGTAATTCCACCAGAAATTGTCAGAATTACCACTTTGTAGTGGATTTTGGAAGATACCATTACCACATGGTGGATTTCTTTAATATGACAGTAATTCTGCCGACCACATAGGCACTAGCTGTAATTCTGTGTGGTGGAATTTCCACCATAATTACAGCGAACCTCAGACTGAGGCCCATTCTGTATTTATTTGTGATTCCAACCAATGATAGATTGTGTTGGACTTGGGCAGGCGTGGCTCACTGAGCAGCAACCAAACTCCAACTCAGTTGTAAAATCGCTGTACCTTAAACACAATTCCCATTGTAGACACACTTCCCTAAATTATTGTAACGATTACCGTACAAATTCATCAGATGTATCAACTCAAACCACATATTTTCTCCTCTGTTCTGGAATGTTCATTCTGATCACACATTGAAGATGGCAGTGCCCTCTCTAATGGTCGCCTATGGAATCCCCATCACGGAAAGAATACAAGACTCTCGCTAACACCCGCTTGTGATTTTCTGGCAAACAATTCTTTGCAGTGGTGGACTGGCCAACAGCCAACTCTGGAGATTTCCCAGTGAACCTCTGCACAACGGGCCACGCTCGCGAGTGTCTGTGTGTGTGCGCTGTTGTCGTTTTCTGCTTCTATTGCCATCTCACCCATGTACCCTATCCCTTACCTTTCATTTCTTCCTATCCCCTACATCCCTTTTGTGTTTACATACCTCATAAACCCTATACATTAACATAAGTAATTGAAGATTTACAATTCGGTCTCATTATTTTCAACATTTTATTTAGTGGGAGAACTCTCCCCTCCCCCCAAACCATTCTTAGAGGGGTTGGGTTTGGTCACACTGTGCAAAATGAAAGCATTTTGAAAAAACATGTCCAGGGCCACTTTTGGCTCCCAGCGCACCCCTGATACCTTGTGCTTTATGCCTGCCCCTAGGGTTCTCTCCTGCAAAAAACATAAGCCTTTCCTCTTCAAACCACATCTCACTATAAATACAGATATCTAGGCACTCATGTCTTCCAGAGCTCACCCTTAGGCTTAAGTTTGCTTGGCCTCCCTGAACACTTGCCTTTTCCAGACAGCCAAAGCTGTCTACTGCTATTAAGTTAATGTAGGTTTGTGTATTGTCAAGACATGGTGGCATAGTTTGCACTCTAAATACCATAACAAATCAGTTATCATAGGTTGTTGTTTATGCAGTCCCATAGAGTAGCTCAGGTGTGTGCCAAGTTTGGCTCTCCAGATGCTTTGGATGACAATTTTCATTCGCGTTAACTAGCCTCATGAATGGTGAGGGATCATGGGGGTGGTCAAAGTACAAAAAGTCTGGATAGACGCAGGTTGCATATCCGGGACAAGTTGGAGGGACTCAGGGCCATTTTAATATTTTTTGGGGGCCGCGACACAGACCCACCAAAACCCATGTCCTCTGAAACCCATTCTCCCCAATCTGTAAAATGAAGGGATTACATACCTCGGGTCAAATTCAACAGATATTCGTCTAGGCTTAGTGGGGGCATCTAACTTCTTTACAGATCCTAAATAGACTTTGGATGCATTGTAAGTGTTACAAGCAGTTCACTCTCTCCACGTCCGAAACCACACACTTAAGGATGAGAATGCACTGTGTCTGCCCCCTACCCTTTTCAATCACGCCCCTGACATCCAAGTACTAACCCACATCCTGATTCAATTGCCTACAAATGTTTTCATGAAAATCAGCTGCTAACAATGAAATGCTTTACAGTAGTAATTCCCAGGCCTTTTTTGACCATGCAGCTGCAGGTAGGCAACTGTGTATAATCGGTTCCATGCAATAATGTCCCTGTAAAAATGTCACCTGGCAAAAAAGTCCTCAAAAAATTGCACTTTTTTGCAGGAACATTATTCCATTGAACATGCAGGGGACACCCCCTCAACCCCCAAACCCATTTTTTTCAATTTCAAGGGGAGCGGTGGACATCCCTGCAGCCCCTGCTCCCCTTGACCCAATATATATAGTCACCATATATAATATCCCCACAACTTTATCCCAGCGACATTATGTATGGCGACCATATGTATGGGGATAACCTGATACCTTATAGTCTGTGTTCTTTCCTTTCCTTCCACGACTCTGTAAGTCAGGCAGGTCAAGTAAACATAACCCAACATTTCAGGGGGATGCTAAAGCCCAACCTCAGCCTACCCAATGATCGTTGTGCCACTGATTCTAGCACTCTCACAAAGGAGCATGTCTCCCCTCTGGCAGTCACCAGTGATCGGGCAGGAGTGATTGCCCCTTATCAGGTGTGAGTGAGTACCTCTTTCTGACGTGTAGTCTTCATTGAACCAATGGCATCTCTGCGCCGTCTTGGCCAGATGTTCCTGGTGCCTTCATGCCCAGACTGCTCCATTCCTGGGGTGAATAATGCACCAAGTAAAGTTGTCTGTTTCATTTGAGAAATAAAAGCCTACAAAGACCAAAATGCACAGCAAATACCACGAGTAGCTGAGTTACACCTGACATGAATAAATGTGGGATCTCACTCTGGCAATGTTGGATACAGTTTAGGGACTCCCCAAATTCATCTTTCCCTGGCACCTTCAATCAAAGGGGTATATCCCGCAGGCTCAGCACATCCCCAGTAATAATATTGAGGGTTACTGAGCGTTAGAGAGTGGGTGCGTACTGGGAGGGCAGACACTGGAAAGACGGATTCAGCAAGTAGCTACCAGAGGACACGCCCGGTCCACTGTTATCACATCAACTCGAAGACACCATGATGCGGTTTAGTTCTCGGCAGAGTGTTCATTTGTTTATAGGTGAACCCAATTACGTCTTTCCCTTCTGAAGTCTCCTTCCTCCAGCATTGCACTACCCATCATCCACTGCAGCCTCAAAGCTTCAGCGGCCCGATGGTTCAGGTACTCTTGCAAATCCAGGAGACTGAGACCCTTTTCCTAATACCAACCCTTTTAGATACCAAGATGAAGCAAAGCACCAGTATGCCAGCAAATTTGGCACTTTACTCTTTACACTTTGGGTTATTGTGTGTACAATTTGTGCGCTGTATAACACAATAAATTAATACAGAAATAGAAAAAACAAGCAAGGGTAATTTTTTAAGCCCTTCTCTCAAAACCTTTTTGGGCGTCGATGCCAGTTGATATTAAAAGTGTGTAGTCCTCTGACAGTCACCAGTGATCCGGCATGAGTGATCGCCCCTTATTAGGGGTGAATGAGTGAGAGTGAGTAGCTCTTTCTGACCTGTTTTATTCTACTGCTACATGCCTGGTGTGAATAATAAACCAAGTTGTCTGTTTAATTTGAAAAATAACAACCTACCAAGACCAGAATGCACAGCAAATACCACGAGTATCTGAGTTAAACGTGACATGGATAAATGTAGGATCTCTGACAATGTTGCATAGGGACTCCCAGAATCCATGTTTCCCTGCCGCATCCCTTGAATCGAAGCGCTGCGGGGTCAGCACATCCCTTAAGTAATATTATTGAGGGGCACTGTGTTAGAGTGGGTACTGCGAGGGCAGATGCTGGAAAGACAGACAGACTGAGCAATATGTACACGATGGCGCATGGCATGTCCGGTGGTCCACTGTGATCACAGACTTGAAGACACCATGATGTGGTTTAGTTCCCTGAGTGTTTGTGTATTTATAGGTGAAGCCAATCGCGTCCTTCCCTTCTGAACTCTCCTTCCACCTCCCGCTCCTGCTCCCGAAATGCACTACCCATTCTCCACTGCAGCATCAAAGCTTCAGTGGGCCAATGGCTTGGGTACTCTACTATTGAACATCCAGGAGACTTAGACCTTTTCCTAATACCAACACTTTTAGTTAGTAATCAGACAATGCGATCCCGGACAAATCACCATATTTGCCTTCAATCTCTTTATCTTCCAACATTTGACGAGTGAATCAGCATTGCTCGGTATATAGAACATGGCCCCTTGTCTTTTTCTACACAATCACGACAATTCATTGATTCATTCTGCATGATGTACACAAAGATAGACTTGTTGTTCTGTGTATTTTCCATGCCTGTAATTGTGTGAATTACTTTGCCTGTAACTGTAAATACGCTCTGGTATATGTACCCAACAAATGTGCCCAGTTGCCTCCGGGCTTGGTGCGTATATAAATAAAATACAATACAATGCAATCAGGAGAAGCCAGTTCTAGTACCACAATCACCACTTGAATCCACGTGTAACATGTGAACCTACAAGTGCTCGTGTGCTCATGCTGCTGATCCAAAAAAACATGGCTTTTCAGATGTTTTTAATTATGCACACGCCATCATGTGCAGTAATCTACATTATAATGTAACACTAAAATCCATCCACATGATACGACAAACCATTAAAGGGCAAACGATGACATGGCCCTGAACAGACCTCGAGGAGGAGGATGGATGGGACCAGGTGGACAGCCCAGTAGGTCTGCATTTTTACAGGCAATAATTCTCTTAAACTTTGAAGTCTTGGGGCCCTTGTGCTTGGATCGAATATGTCATGCGTCAGCACCACCACATCCAATCCTCTTCTCTCGAAGGGATTCAGGCAGCTCAGACTGGCAGAGAAACTAAACCAGGTCTGATTGGCTTACTGAAATGTGCATCTGGTTTGGTTGTTATGCGAGGAGGCAGGGCAGCACCAGTTCAGCAGGGGCTGAGCAGACCCTGAGCCATACAGAACACGAGCTGGCTGGCCCGCCCCCGTACCCTCCATCAATGATTACTGTTGTTTACCAACCTTCCTGTCACCACACTGGCACCAGAGCCTGCTTCCACACACCACCCAGTATTAAACTTGTGCCTCCAGCCCCAGCACTTGATTGTTTTTTTTTGCGGCTGTGAGGGGGAGCAGTTACGTATTGACTTTTTTTCATAATGTATTTGTGCCTGCAGGCAATAAAGGCACAAATGCATACTACAGCGCTCTGCATCGTTTTTCCAGGCACGCCCAACCCCTCCACAAAAACACCTTTTTTATATTTGCAAAGGTGTGTGAGAAACCCATGTAGGACCCAGGAATCCCTTATCCAGGTGGCCAGGACATCGCTGTTGGATCCAGTTCCTGGGGGTGGACCGGTGGGGGAGGATCACCTGGGTAGGGGAACCTAGGGTCGTACTCAGGAAAATACCCCAGGTGACACGCTGTATGAACAAGGGGAAGAAGACGTAGAGGAATAAGTCCCTGAGGTTTTTATAGGCAACTCTAGATCAATCTCCCCTCCACCCAATGAATCTCCCTTCCATAAATCCAACAATCTATATGCATCTAGTAAACCTATTAGGTATCCAAACCCTGCGGCCATGGTAAACTACATCTCCCAGAATCCCTGTCGTCCTGTTGTCTACCCGAGCACTCCCAGTCATTCTTCTCACATCCCTCTGATTATCATCTCCCTAACTCCCAATCTGCTTTAACCAAACCCTACCGTTCCCACAATCCCTTTGTTCCTTTCAAGATAATGATCCCAGTCATTCACGCTTGTTCCACAAAACCTACTCCGTCGGATATCTGGAAAATCTACCATCCCCCTCTTTTGATAGGAACACTTTCTCACACCATGACAAACAGCGAACTAACACCAGAGCCGTTTACCTGACATGTCCCAACACTCGGGTCAGGCAGAGTCAGGCAATTAATAACCATGCAAACATGACAGGCCTTTACCTTCCCCACAGGGATAAAAGGCGGAGCACGAAAGCACACTTCGAGCAAGGCCGAACGCATGGGGAGTCAGCTACACCAAACCAGCAGTACAAAGGGAGGAGAAAAGCGGTGAGACCTGGAAGGACGACGAAGGGGGAATTGCCCTTGCCCTTTCAACTCAGACCTGCAAAGCATCTGGAAGGGAAATCATAAGACCAGGAGTTATAGCTGGCATGCGGAGCAGCAGATGTCAATGGTACACAGGGGCCACCCGCATTAATAACGCAGGCAGAGAGGTTAGCTGGCTTCCATGGTACTGTCCTTGACTCCTGAGAACAAAGAAGCCAATGGGTTCAGCACAGCTGGTGAGTTAGAGGAAACTGAATGAAAAATGAAGCAGCAACATTTTTGAACGCAAGGAATTTACAAGAAGAACTTGTGTGTATGTTTGTACTTTAAAGAAAGCCCAGTTGAGGTCCAGGTGCAGAGGGGGCCGGAGCCACTTGTGCTTTCTTCGAAAGGCTGTGACTGGGACCTGTTTTGAAACTACAAAAACCAGAAAGCCCTAGGAAAGAGTGGCGTGAGGCATCAGAGTGGTCCTACAAGGGTCACGTGAAATGCCTTGTACAATCAAAAGTCTCTGACCCGTTGCCAGAGGAAAGCTAGGGGAAGGGAAACCTGCTTTACACTACGATTGTGAACTGTGAAATAAGGCAAGTGTGAACCTGACAGAGGGATTGCGAAAGAAAGTTATGAGAAGGAAAACCATGCTTTCAGATGAACTGAGCAATACATGAAATGTGTTAAATCAGAGGTCTTCAAACTGTGGAGAGCACCCCCCCTAGGGGGGCGCGGCCGCATCCCAGGGGGGGGCATGAGAGCCCAGCATTAAATGTTTAAAAAATGTTTCTTTTTCTTTTTTTAGATTGGAGGAAATGGGCAGGGGCAGCTCACATGGTCAGACTGGACCATAAAACGGCCTTAGGCACCAATGAAAAAGTGGCCAGCAGTTGCAAATGCATATTCAGTCCTTTAGTCAAAGACTGTTTTAATAGTACCCAAGGGGGTGTTTTTTGTTCAAATGTAAACAAATTGTGATATTTAAAGAATATTTATTCAGCAACAATGGTCAAAACTACTAGCTGCATAACTCCTCAAACTGGCCCACATTGGCCCAAAAAGTGGCCCATTTTTGACTGGCCTACAATAGCATTTTGCATTTTTGGTACAGTCATCACCATATTGCCCTATAGGCGAGTCCAAGGCTGGCGGCTGATCCATAATGGTTGAGGGGGCGTCCACCCACTGGCCCCCTCACCCATTATAGAGGAGCTGAGGAGCCAGCCCAGTGAAACACTGAGCACTCCCTCTGCTGCTTTTTCCAGCTGAGGGAGTGCTCCTGGGCTGTTTGAACTGTCAAAGGCAAACACTGTTTGCCTTTGACAGTTCAGTTCCCCAGCCGCACATGATCACTGAGCCATGCAACGCTGGGGGTGTTTTGCTTCGCCAGCCTTGCATAGCTCATTGGAAATGCTGGCAGGGGCACTGCATGTATGTATGTGCGAGGGGGTGCTCCTGCGCCTCCTCGCACATACGGGAAGAACAACCTGGAGCGGGTCATTTTAGCAACCACGCGCTGGCCCCTGCAGAAGGTACGTTTATGGTGATTTATTTTTTATTTAAATATGAGTATGGATGCATGTATGATTGTGTTCTGGGCCTGTTGTGGGAGCGGAATGGGCGGGAGTACTGGGATAGTGGTGGGAGCAGGGTGGGGAGAGCCCAGGGTCTGTACTCGGAGTAGGGTGTGGTGACGGTGTGCAAAAGTTCATCTGGCACATTTGGTGGGGCCCGGCCTGCCCAAAAGTTGCTCGGGGGGGCCCAGGCCAAAAAAGTTTGAAGACCACTGTGTTAAAGGAAGGCCGTAGTGAACCCGACAGAGGGAGGCCCAAGTTGCAGGAAGGATCTGAGCCCAGCAGAGGGAGATCACAGGGGCAAAGAGCAATGGCCCAAAGAACTTTTGTTTGTTTATTTGTTTGCCATTTTACGAAAAGGGGTGAAGAATAATACACCTGAGAATAGTGTGCCAACGCGAGTGAACCCAGTAGAAGATTGTCCACCTTGTTGTTCGTCTAAACGGACATTAAAGCTCCTAAAGATTACGAGCGATATCTGAGAGGCCGTAGTGAACCCGACGGAGGGAGGCCCAGTTGGCAAAGAGGATCCAAGCCCAGCGGAGGGAGATCCTAGAGGCGAAGAGCAATTGCCCAAGGTACAGGATCATCGAAAGAACTTTTGTTTGTTTGCCATTGTGAAATTGGAGCGAAAACAAGTGACCAAGGTGCAAGATCACAGAAAGAACTTTTGTTTGTTTGTCATTGAGAAGCAGCACGCCTTCTAAGGCAAGGTTTACAGGAAAGAGACTTAGCCTGATATCGTTGAACTGAACTGTGAACTTCGTGCTGTCGAGGCCCAGGAGTGTGCTGTGCTCGAAAGTCCTGCCTTGTCCCATGCTTCAAATGCGTGGAAGGAAGACCCAGCCATGCTATCCTGACTCATCATTTTGTGAACACTTCTTTCTTTTCTGGTGAACATTATCCCACACTCTTTTTGTAATTTAGTAGTAAGTATTGTCAAGAGTTTTTTTTTAGTATAGGCCCTTTTTATTTGGCAAGAAGCCACTAGGACTGCCTTATTATTATTTGATGGTCGTAGCTTGCTCCCGTCTTAGATTTAGGGTTAGATTAGGTGTTATCTCACCCATTATAAAGTTCAATAAACACAATTGAACTGTGATCACTTGTGTCTGTCTTTACTGTTGCCACCATGAGTCCCTTATAGGTGACATTTACAAATAAAAAGAAATGTTTTTTTTTTTTAATAAGCAAATTATTAATCGTCATGTTTTCTGTCCTAGCCAGTTTTGGCTTCTCCCTCGAGGCTAGGCTCCAGACTCCCCCTCTCAAGTTCTAATTCCCCCATCCCCAAGTTTGAGGGGTGAGGGGAGTGAGTTGAGAGGTGATGTTGCTCCAGGAGACAGAGAATTGGCAATGTGTAAAATGGGATTCAATTCAAGCAAGGGCTTGATCACAAATCCCAAGAAGAAAGAGTATTAAGGAGATCAGAGTGATCGACAGTGTCATAGGCAGCAGACAGGTCACAGAGATTTGGGATTGAGGATAGGTTGGAGTGCTTAGCAGAGGCGATGAACTTGAATCGATCGGAAAGCATTTAGAAGGGGTGTATAGTATATTTAGAATCTCCCTATTCGGTTGTGTTACCTATAAAATATAGTGATACCTGGAAGGGAAATAGCCAGGTCCCCTGCCTTTGACGAATATAAGAAATGAGTAAAACAGTTGGACACAACCTTTTTGAGCACTTTAGAGTAGGACGAAATGAGATACGCAGGGCGAAAGTTAGCCAGCAGGTTCGGCCCGCCCCTTGTTTTTTAGGAGAGGGATGACCGTGGCTGTTTTGAAAACAGAGGGAAAGAGTTGAAGAACAGGTTGAAGAGTTCAGTGAAGAGAGCGGCCACTAAAGGGGCAACAGGCTTTACTAACTGAGTAGCAAGAGGGCCTGATGGGCCACAAGAGTGGTAAGCCTTCATCAGTAGTGATAGGACTTTGTCATTATTCGTGTGACTAAAGTGGGAGACAGAGACAGTGGATGATGGTAGAGTAGGCAGAACGTACAATGCAGGTGGAGGAAGTGTGAGGAAGATCAGAAGAGAGTCTCAAATTGTGGAACAATTTGCAGCAAAGTATTCAGTGGAGTTGATAGTCATGGATTTAGCAGGAGTGAGGAGTGAGCTTAGGGTGCCCGGTAGTTGGCATAGATGGTTGGAGTGAGAGTCAATGAGAGTTAGGTTAGAATTCCCTTTTCGCTCTATCAAGAGTGGACTTGATAGAGTTCAGGGCAGAGAGGTAGAGTTACAGTTCCTCTTGCATGTGGGTACGCCTCCATTTGCGCAGCATCCGATGCATGTCTGTGCTTAGAGCGTATGACTGGGATGACTAATGGTTGAGGATGCTAAGAATTAGGGGGGAAAGTGCGCAGTGGGAAGTGAGAGGACAAAATGTCATATAGTACGTATTGGAAGCTGGAGAAGGCAGTGTTGGTGGAAGAGGCATCTGGTGTGAAGAAGGAGAGTGACAGCTGTAGGTCAGAGAGAACGTGGATATGGCGGGTTTAAATTTCCTTTTAGTAATAGGTGAAGCAACTGATGAGGAAAGTACAGAGGGTGGAAAGGAGACGGTGATGGAAACAATTGAGTGATCAGATAGGGATGGGGTGACAGTAGTATTAGTGGCTGAGACAGAGGTGGAGATGAATAAGAGATTTAAAGAGTTACCTCCTGTGTGGGTAGGTAGGTTATGGATAGAGCGGAAAGCGTGGTCACTAAGAAAAGACTGAAGTTCAGATTTCTGAGAAGTAGTTGGTGAGCAAAGGTTAAAGTCACCTAAGAGAATGTGGTGATGTTTAGGAAAGAGAATCAAGGAGTTGCCCAAGACCATCAAAGAATGGCCCAGTGCGACCAGGAGGGAAATAGATGTAGATGATGTAAACCGAGTGAGGCAGAGCAATAGTAGACATGTTGAATTCAAAATAAGTAGGAGGTAGCTTGGGAGGATAGCTCAGGGGCAACATGCTCACCTTGGAAGCAAAACGACATGGAGCACCACAGGTTCGATCCCTGGGTCCGCACTTAGAAATGGCTGGGTATTAAGCGCGTTATAAATAACCTATCAATTCATATCATACGTGGAATTGGAGATTTGTGAGGCAATGACGTGAGAAGAGAGTAGGTGTAAGACACCTCCACCTCTGCCAGTCAGTCGAGGAGCGTGAATAAAGGATAGTTTGGAGTTGTGTAGGGTCACTATAGTGGCAGTGTCAGATGGACACATCCAGGTTTAAGTGATAGCAAGAAGGTCTAGGGGATGAGAGCTTGCTTGAAAGTAGTCCGTGATAAAGGAGGTTTTGTTGCATGCAGACTGAGCATTCCACCGTTTTCAATAACTGTGTCCATTACGATAGAAGTGTGTGCGAAATTAAAAGTGTTAACCAAAATAATGTTCATGACTGTTGTGAGCTGGTGGGAACTGTTTGGCTCTTGAACTGTCTTTTTTTCTCACAGGGTTTAGTGAAGCATGCGTCGGTTATGATGGCCTCTGCATTCCATAGACTGTAGGAGTCATACAACAAAGCTGAGCAAAGAATGTCGATTCAGTAAGATGCTTATCAAGCTGCTTTGTTTCACCAACAAGTTGTGCTGGTTTTGTCACATAAGTGTGCACACACAAATGCTAGTTACAGAAATCACCTAAACTGGGCGGTTCTCAAATGAGGGAAAGTTCAAGGAGGCTGGTGTGCCTTCAGTGCCCTGAAATAAGAGTAAATATTATGTACTCCAGGAATCAAAAGAAGAATTATATAAAGCCAATGGGACCGAGCCAGTATGATACAGGAAGCATATTTTCCTCCGTTGCATCGCCGATGTTAAAGTCAGAGCAGATTTTTATTGTAGTATATTGTGTATAACTAACTACCTGCGATATTTTGTCATGTTTTTGTGCTGGGTAGTATTTCACAATTGAAATATCCAATATATGTTCGTGTGTCAAGTGTGAAGCAGGATTCTAGAGATGGAAGATTTAGTAAGAACTCATCAGATTTAACCTCTGTTACTTAACATGGGCAGGGACATATCAAACATAATCTGACATAGATGATCAAAGTACTTTTTTTTGAGGAAGCACGCGTTTAAAATCATTCACATCCATTGCGTGTCCTTGTACCCCTCTTTCCGCCACCTCTTTCTGCAGAACCCTTGCTTCATGAATCTGAGTTGATAGTTTCAAGATAGCCAGTGGCCGCTCTCTTCACCCCCTTCAACTTACAGCTGGTCACTGAAAGCCTCTGCTCAGTCACCTACGGAAGTGGCCTTTCTGCCTGTGGACCTGCTCAGTGGCTTTTTATTTCACAGTTCATATCAAAGGTCACCCCGCCAAGGTCAATGGAATTCCTCTCCATTCTTCAGTGCTCCGGGCTGTATCCAGCAGACAGCAATGCTGATCAGATTAGAAATGGGAATTCCAGAACTGGGCTGTTTACACCTGGGGAGTCCCTCTTCTAGCTCCGTGAGCTGTGCCAGACAACCCTCCAAATAAGAATGTGCGCCTGAAGACTTCTCGATACACTCTTCCACACAAGGACTATAGCACCCGTTTGAAATTAAAATGAACCTCTGATAGAAGAGAATGTCAGCCATTTTGTGAAGTATGAGGTGCATTTACAGTGGTTGTCACATGGTAAAACTGTGTGGCATTTTAAATATCGCTTGTTATAAAATAAAACCTAATTATATTTTGTTATTTTATTATAAAAATATGTGACACTTGTACCCAAGATTCATGCTTGGCAGCACTTTCTATGAACCTTTTGTATCAAACAAACCAGGTGATCTCAATTCAAAATTAGGCAGGATTTTTTAAAAAAACGTGGTATTTCATATCCTCATAACAAGACCCCAGGAGATGTGGTATTTTTTCTGATACCATAGGCCAGATATTCTAGATGCACCTGATTCAGATGTATTTATTTTCCTACCGTCTTTCCCTCAGCATCTTGATGAAATAAATACCACTGATTGGCAGTGTACCACCACGAGTTTCCACACTAAAATAACATTTTGCTTGACATATTTTCCCAAGCAGAGACTCCCTTGCCTGCATGGCGCCGAACTGACAAGCCAAATGCGACCCGTGCACCTCATTTGGTGGGCTTTGGTGTACATGTTTATTTGACTTATGGGCAAGAGAGTGTGGGGTACACAGCCATCAATCGGGCAGTGAGGGCTGTAAGGTGTGGGATACGCGCAGGATACAGCAGAGCCATGAAAGCTGTGGCATGAGCAGCTTTGTTCATTACTCCAGGGTTTGAGTGGCAAGCAAACTTGGGTTTCTTGGGTAGGTAGTTTTAGAGGTAGGCAACACTAACAAAGTGGTTTCAAGTGGAGTGGTGGCTTGGGCTTTTTGGTTTTGATTGGAGGGGTCTTTGAAGGGGACAAGAAGAAAATGTACATTATCAGGAGTGTGCCAGGAAGCAGTCATCTAGTAGGAGGTTAGCTGGCAGCACTCGTAATGAGGCCCAATGAGCCACTGGGGTAAAGTGAGAAAAGGTAGAGTGCCTTTGAGGAGGTCTAGTTGATAGTTAGACTTTTTTGAGATGTCAGAAATGTGAGAGAAGGCGAGAGTGGAGTCGAAGATGACCCCAAGGTTTTTGGCCTCACAGGTCGGGGTAGGTGCAAGGCCAAGGGAAGGTGGCCAGAGTGAGAGGGGGAAAGCGGGAGCATGTGTCTCAATGCAAACAATCTCAGTTTTACTGGCATTGAGATAAAGGTCATTTGCAGCACACCATGACTGAATAGCAGACAGACAGTCATTTATGAGTGAGGAGGAGGAGGTGGCTGAGGGGTAGTCTGAAGGATAGTTGCGTGTCATCCGCATAACACTGGAATTTAGAGATGAAAGTGGTGATCACACATACAAGGATAGCCATGTAGATGTTGAAAAACCAGGGGGATAGGTTAGAACCCTGGGAAACGCCACAGGTTTGGAGGGTGATAGTCGAGAGAAAGACACCAAGTTTGACCTGGGATGGGCGGTCAGAGAGAAAAGAGGTTAACCAACACAGAGCCTGACCTATGATTCCCAAGGTGTCACAAAGCTGTGAGTTCAGGATGTTGTGGTTAACTGTATCAAAGGGGGAGGAGAGATCAAGGTGGATGAGGACAGAGGGAGTGTTAGTGTCAAGATTTGAGAGCAGGTCTTCACGCGTGTTCAGAAGAGCAGTTTCTGTGCCTCTGGATGCTCTAAAGCCAGACTGATGATCGTGGAAACAACTGGTTGATTCCGTGTGGAGGTTTAGCTGAGAGATAGCCAAC
Organism: Ambystoma mexicanum; assembly: GCF_040938575.1. Lineage (NCBI taxonomy): Eukaryota > Metazoa > Chordata > Amphibia > Caudata > Ambystomatidae > Ambystoma > Ambystoma mexicanum. The sequence continues at coordinate 443,713,219 of NC_090930.1, read as the reverse complement.
TATTCTAGGAGTTTGCCCAGGAAAGGAGTGATGGAGATCAGGCGGTAGTTTGATGGAATGGAAGGGTCAGCAGAGGGTTTCTTGAGAAGAGGGTGCACAAGGGAGTGCTTGAGAACCGTTGGGAAAACTCCAGTGGAAAAGGAGAGTTTGAAAAGGTCAGCCAAGGCTGGTGCGACGGAGTCAATGTTGTCCTTGATGGTTTTGGAGGGGGAGAGATCAACTTGCTTGGATGAGGCCTTCATAGGCCAGACTTGTCTGGCAACCTCATCAGGTGTGACGGGAGAGAGGGAGAGGGAGGACAGTGGAAGTGGAGGAGGGGCTAAGGGAAGCACAGGTGTAGACATGTGCATGGCCAACCTGACCATGCAATATGAGACTGACAACTTAGTCCACTCAATAATTGAGAAGATCCATCAGATTACATCTCACGTACTACACACACCCAAAAGGGCCAGCCAAACTACACACAAAAACACACAAATCACACACCCACTTCTAACCATGCCACAAGACCAATCATTTGCAAACAACAAACAACCCAGACACTGGCCACTACCCATCCAGACACAACAAGCCCAGTGCACACAACAAAGCACACCCAGAAAGCTGACATGCACAGGTGCCAGATTGTCCTGGTTCTGCAAGCACCAACGGAATAGCACAACTTCTATCCTATCCCTCTTCCCTCACTAACCAACTCCACCCACTTTTCTTACAGAGCCACATGAGTGCCTCAAGTCCATATAAATTGCAGCAGTGTGCAGTATAATCAGTATAACATAACATAACATAACATTTTAACAGTATTCTGAGAGCGTGATCTTGTAAAAGGTTACCATCAATGGGAGCTGAACCTCACTTCCCGATAGATCACCTTTTGAAACTCATAATGGGCTCTAACAAGGCAAGCTGCTAAGCTTTAGCATTTTCTCAACAGAAGAAGTATTTAAGGAAGAAATCAGCCAAATTAAACAACATGCCTCTGATTGCCTTTACTACAGCCATGACATCCTGATCTCTGACACTTCACAAGCACTCCATGGCAATGCTCTCACTCTGTATGTATGGCCCTAGGAGTGGCTCACCTCACACCAAATAAGACCTACAAGTTGTATGGCCATAGTTTCGCTAAAGATAAAATGTAACCCAATCTTTCTAAAGTGAATGCTCTCACATCGATGCTGGCAACTAAGAACATCACCTAATTTTGATCTTTCTTAGGGGTGGTAAGCTACTGCACAAGATATATGTAAGATGTTGCTTCTATAATTGTATCACTTCACAATCTTGCTCACACAGGACTAGACTACACATGGACCAAAGACCATCAGGCAGTATTCCAAAACACCAAGTCAAGGACAGCCAACACATACTGCAAGGCTTACTTCAACTTGGAACTATGCACCAAATTAGTAGTTTCCGCCAGTCCCATTGGTTTGGGTCCGATGTTAGTGTAACTTAATCCCTCGGTTGATTCTCTAGATAAATTGTCTCCTACACTAGTCGCAGTTCACGAACTCGGATCGGACCCACTTGCATGTATATGATCTAAGCATATTTGGAGACCCCAGAGCCAATATACCATCACCCTCACTTTGAGAGGTGGGGTTTGTGTCTCCAGGATCATAATTTCAAGATAATTCACAACCTGGGAAAGATCATAAACCATCTGACTTCTTCATCAGGCATCCTATGTCTACTAGTATTACCGATCCTTCCATTGTGGACAGATGTATTATTTACATTGTTCACAATGCTTGCCCTCTGTTCCCCTCACCAAAGGAGATTGCCATATCAATCAAAGTGGACCCCACCATCTCGCTGGTCGTAAGACTGGTCGGCTCTCAAAGAAGAGGACACATGTAAATGGGTGAAAAGACTAGAGGCATTAATATGGATGGCCTAAATCCTCTCAAGCTAGTGCAGCCAGTACTATCGACCGAGCAGGAAGAACTCCTTTTTAGAAATAGCATTGTGATAGCAGCAGCTTCCATCAAACACTGGTGAATATTGCTAACAGAATGCCTCAGTAGGCAAAATATGTGGTTCTCGACATTTGGTGACACTTGTTTTTCTAGCACTTGGTGAACTGAAATGGGCATGAACAACGCTTTTCAGGGTGTATTATAAATGGAACAGATATGAAACTCGAAAAAACGATGCAAAATGTTATTAGAAATATAAGGAGTTATTGTCAGAATTTTAAATATTGTGCTTTCCATGAAAGAGGTGAAATAGTGCCAAAGGGCGATGCAACATCGCACAGAGTCGGCGATCGGACTGTCCAATTCCCTGTGACCTATTGGAGTCCACATATCTGATTCTTATGGTGGTGGCTAGTATACATTTGAAGTTTTGCTCTATAACTTATTTTTGGTAAAAAGTAGCTTTGTGAGACAACGAAAGGTCATGAATGCAAAGACATAAATCATGTCAGTTCCCCCGAACCAATTGGCCCAGGGGGAAGAGAGAGGGATGAGACACTGTCCAATCTACTCTAGAGCGTACATCAAGAGTATCCATTGGTAAAGCGGCTTCTGACTCCATCCCAGTCCCCATTGGGGTAACCCAAGGGTCTTGTCTCTCGCCTACCCTATACAATGCGTACACTAAGCTTCTTTTTTCGGCTTGGACGTATGGGTATCATCTTCACCAACTTTGCAGATAACACCCAGATTCTCATACCGATCACAGGGAACTAGGACCATGACACATTGATCATCAACAAAATGTATGCAATAATACAAAATTGGATGGCTCTCAATAGCCTATGCCTCAACCATGAGAAAACAGAGATTCTCATTGTGGGCTCCCAAACTAAAATCAACGCCTTCCACCCAGACTACACATCAATTAACATTGATGTCACTCTGATTCCAGTATCGAAACAGGTAAAAACCTTAGGCGTCTATCTAGACACTAATCTAACTATGACAAAACACGTAAACGCTCTATGCTCATCCACCTCTTATACTTCCAAATTAATTGCCCTAAATCGCAAGTTCCTCATGCCCACAAACTGCATTACCCTAGCCAGGGCACTGACATTATTGAATTTGGACTACTGCAACTTACTCCTGCAAGGTACTTCGAATGCAAACTTAGGTAAATTACAACTCATGCAAAACAAAGTGCTACAAGCAGCCCTAGGGCTACAAAAGTCAGATCACATCTCTAATATCAGGAGGGAGACCCACTGCTACCCATTAAGGCTACAATTTTCTTCAAAACACTGTGTATTACCCACAAATGTCTCACCAAGAAACTACCTATCTATATCAATAACTCAACAAGTAAAAAGAATCTAACAGAACACTCAGATCTAATAAAAATGTGCTCATTGTGGTCCTGCGTTACAAAAGCTCCAGAGCTGGGGGAAGCAGCTTCGCAGTCATGGCCCCTAATCACTGAAACTCCCTGCCTTTCAACATCAAAAATGAAGACTCCTTCCAGTGCTTCAAAAAGTGGTTGTGATGCCCCGCCTGGTCCATCCAGACCAAGTCAGGTTTATACTCGGGAGACAGGGAGCTGACTCCATGCGCAAAACACTACATCTTATGCACGTGGCCCATGATCTCCCCGACGACCCAGTCCTATTATCAATTGACGCGGAAAAGGCCTTTGATAGAGTGGAGTGGGAATTTCTGGAAGCAGTCTTACAGAAGGTTGGAATAGGCCCCAAAGCTAGGAGGGGAATACAAGCGTTATACACATCCCCCACGGCATCGATATCCTTAAATGGAGAATACTCCCGATGGTTCCAATTGAAACGAGGGACTAGACAGGGATGCCCCCTCTCTGCAATCCTATTTGCACTTTGACTAGAACCCCTGGCACAAAAGATGAGAGCTGACCCTGCGATAGAAGGGATCTGGCTAGGTCTGACAGAATACTGATTAGCGCTCTATGCGGTAGACATCATTCTCCACATAACCAACCCCATAGAGTCCATCCCCCACGCCCTTAAACTAATGGACGAATATGGCCAATTTTCTGGCTTCAAAGTAAATAAGACAAAATCCATTCTGTTCCCCCATCTCGGCACCGCAGAAGGAAACAACGTCTAGTTTCTCCCACTAGGCCTTAAGCTGGAACAACTTACACTACAGTATTTGGGCATACAGATTACCAGGACCCTGAATGATCTATTTGAGGCCAACTTTCCTCCACTCCTCTGGTGGTTTACAGCGGACCTTAAAAAATGGAACAAACTCCCGATCTCCTGGCTTGGCCGAATCAACTCGGTCAAGATGGTGTGCCTTCCCCGCTTCCTGTATCCCTTGCAAATGCTGCCAGTGGAATTACCAAAAGGGTTATTTATTGAAGCTAAAAAAATCATGATGAGATTTATATGGCAGGGAAAGAAACCAAGGATCCCATACACCACACTGACGCTCCCCGAGGACAAGGATGGGTCAGACTCCCTGACCTGAGAGCTTATTAAAAAGCTGCCCAGTTGCGAGTCTTAATACCACACCTCAGAGATCATCACAATCTCCAATGGGTCCAAATGGACAATCACTATTTCTCCCCGGCCACAGTATCAGAATAGCTATGGACTCCACACAAAAGGGTACTACGGAAAATTAAAGGCCATGCCATACTGAGCACCATATGGAGCATATGGCATTCGGGCAAAGAAATGCGCAAAATTACTACCTGGCCGTCCCCGCTTAGTCACTTATGGTCCCCCGGCATAAACAACCATATACCCGACATGGGTAGGTACCAATCATGGTATGAGGTAGGCTTGGAAAGAGTGGGACAGCTGCAGAAGAAAGACTCATATATCACTCTGCCAGAATTGACGGAAGCACTGGGTATAGGCATCCTATCCACATTCCAGTACATCCAACTGAAAGGGGTCCTAACGAAGGCAGAATGGAAAGGTAAATTGAACAGAGACTTGACCCCATTCGAGAAGATCCTATACTCTAAAGCAGAGATGAAAGGCCTTATATCAGTAATGTACCAAGAACTAATAGCAGCGGGTGATGGATCCACCGAACCCCTGAGGTCGAGATGGGAAAAAGACTTTGGGGAGGACATACACCCCGATCAATGGGACACAATGTGCAGAACTGCCTCCAAAACATCAATATCCTGTCAATATAAACTCCACGCCATCAAACTCCTACACAGGTGGCAATGCAATCCCCTCAGGCTATCCAAAATGTCCCAAACAATGAGCCCAATATGTTGGAGGGGATGTGGTCAAATATCCAGCTACTGGCACATGTGGTGGGGCTGTCCGCGCATCAAAGTATTCTGGGATGAAGTCCTAGGATGGATCAAGGAAATAGAAGGCATCTAAAGAGACGCTGACCCCTACCTAGTACTTTTTGGCTTAGAAAGGGCTGAAGATGACTGGGCCGCAGTGAAGGGCTTGACCCCCCACCTACTACTTGCTGCCAGGGCACTACTGGTAATCAAATGGAAATCCGCAACTGTGTCTAGAAAGAACGAATGGATCACTCTAGCCACAAATATCTACTTAATGGAAACCAATACTGCCACTCTACACGGCAAGGCCGCCCAATGTGAGGCCCTATGAATGGACTTTAAAAGCAAACACTTAACAATGGATCACAAATCCCAATCGGAAGAGCCTGAAGGGTCTTGATGGAAATGCAAAATCCAACCAGCAACAATGGAAGAGTGCTCGAAATGAGTGTTTGCTGTGCGACCAGACAACGGAGATGTGATTACTGTTCTTTTGATGTTCCCACGACTCAATATCGAACAATGGATATGTGCTAGAACAAGGAAGGGAGGGGGAAGGGGGGAGGGTGAACTTATTTAGTTAAGGTAAATATACCTCAGAATGAGATCTGAGAAAATTTTCCACACCTCGTGAAAATACAATGTGCTCTGTCATTGTTACGCAGCCGAAACTTTACGAATGGTGTATCATATATTTTACCTTTTTGTTTCTTTTTCTTTTCTGTTTGTGTTAAAACCAATAAAACCAAATTTAAAAAAAAAAAGAAAGTGGTTGTAGCTAGATGATACCTAGTTAATTATAGTTAGCCACCCTCCACTCTAGACGGATACCAATTAAACTAAAATCCACTACCTAAATATGTAAATAAGTAACGTGTCCGATGTAACTTCAACCAATGTTTTCCTCATTATGTAATTTATTGTAATTGTATGGTATATGTATGTACTTTGAATGCTGTTGAATTATAACTAAGATGTCTGTAACTACGCCGTGATACCTCAGGGTTTGGGCGGAAGATAAATGCAAAAAAACAAAACAAAAAAAAAGAAATCCTGGGGCAGGGCTCATTCCAGGGTACTGCCCCTCGGGTTTTAAATCTGATGATGTCATTTTGGCTATATAAGGAGGAGACAGAGGAACACAAGGGACAGCCCATTGAAGCTCACCTTCAAGATCCAGGAAAGCAGATCCATCCATTCAGATCCAGGCACACACAAGAATCCAGGGAGAAAGGAGGGGAGGCAGCTGATCCCATTCAAGAGAGCACAGTGACCAGATCCCTTGCCTAGCTGCCCAGCATCCCATCCAGCTGTCTACAGTGACCAGACCTTGCCTAGCTGTCCAGCATCCCATCCAGCTGTCCACAGCGACCAGTCCTTGCCTAGCTGTCCAGCATCCCATCCAGGGGAGCCCAGTGACCAGATCCCTTGGCCTAGCTGTCCAGAGACCTCACTGGTTCTCCAGTATCCCAAACTCAAGCATACATTGTAAGTATCACATCATCCAGTTCCCAAAATTGCATATACCGCTCTTTTGAATCATGCATCCCATTGAAAAATCCCATTGAAAGTCCCAATTGCCTTCAACATTCATTCACCTTTCCTTAGTAGAATTTTTATTTAGCCTGTGTATGTTAGCCTGTTCCATTGCAAAATCTTTCCATAGTCAGTATAAGTCCTTAGTATTATTTTGAAGTAAATCAATTAATTTTCCCCATTGAAATTTGCCTTCATTATTGTTGCCATTTGAAACCAACAATTTTTTTGAGTGTTTTTACTAAATATTGTAATTAAAAGATAGCCTAAATCAAATTAGCTCTTGTGCAACAAAAACCGAATTTGCCTGTGTTCTGTGTGCATTACCATTGATTTTTGATTTGCATTTGTCCCAAAAAACAAAAAAAAACAGCAGTCCCCTTTCTAACAGAATCCCATCCATTCTATGCCGCTGTTCCTTGTCCTGAAATCTGATTTCTGATTATGACAGTTCAGCCCTTCCTGTGGCTGCCTGTCATACCAAGTCCTGTGTAGAAAAGAATTGCCATTCTGCCTGTGTGTCTTTTGTAGGGCTGTACCGAATAGCATATTTAGTATTCGGCCGAATACCGAATAGTTGGTTAACTATTCAGCCGAAGCAGAATATGAAGCCGAATATTTTCTTTATTTAATAAATCGTGTTCCAAACTTCAAAAAACACACTTATTAAAAAATCTAATAAAGCACAATTTTAAACGCATTATATACTTTTATTTCTCTTCAGTGTAATTAATGTAGCATCTTCATTTAAAGTATAAATGCTGCAAATAAAGAAGATTTAACCAAAATGAAGGGACTAAATATACAGAAGATTGTTGCATATTCAGTGCCAGTTAAAGTACGAGGCTTCACAAATGCAAAAGGACTGCCTTTGTGAATCAGATGCATTGCATTCTCTATCCAGTTGCAAAGTGGATGCAGTCGAGTTTTAAAACTTCTTTGCAGTTCACATACAAATGTATAAAATGGTTCATGTCGGCTCCTGCAGGACACAAGTCAAGAGGAAATCTGAAATGTGTGAACTCCATCTCACAAATATTCACCCCACCCCAACAAATGCTGCTCACTTTTCACTTATCCTAGCCACTCTTTCTCGCCAATACACAAACATATGCAACTTATAATTCCTGATAAAATATCAGATAATGTTAAACTCAGGACTCAAAAAAGAAAAGGGGGGACTATGATGTACGCAATTGGAAGTGACATGACAGGAACTGAAAGTATCTATGCACAATCGTTTCAGTTTGTTTTCTCCAACTGGAAAAAGTGCACATTGAATATAAAAATTTGCCAAAAGAAAAGATGTTCCTGTATTATTGCAGGCTAAGTATAAAGATGAGCAACTTTTTTGTCTAAGAATCTGTAACAAAACATGCCCTAAAGAGCAGATTACAATATAAGATATTTTTCAGCTGTGTAATAGCAATTTGTCTGGTTTAACTCTATTCTGTTTTGCAAACTGAAGTCTATGGGCCTCATTACACGGATGGCGGTAGGGATTTACCGGTACAGGTAAAATACCGGTAATGGTAAATCCCTACCGCCTTACTATGAGGTCCCTTTGCGGGTTGGAGGATTTAACGCCTGCTTTTTGCAGGCGTTAAAATCCAACCCGCTAAGGGACCTCGGAGCTAATTACGGCGCCGCAAAATTGCGGTGCCGTAATTAGCGCCTTCCCCATTCCCATAGAGCCCTATGGGGCAGAAATGGGAATGGGGAAGGGCAATGGCGGAAAGAGGATTTACTGCCCCTCCAACCTTGGAATGGGGCGGTAAATCCCCTTTCCGCCAAGGCGGTGCCGGTATTTTACCGGCATGAGCCATGGCGCTAATAGCGCCATGGCTCACCGTCTACCGTGTAATGAGGCCCTTTATTTGCCTTTCTGAGTTCATGTTGCATTGTATTCAAATGAGAATGTCAAAGTATTCGGCAACAGCCGAATAGCAAGGAACTATTCGGCCGGAGCCGAATAGCTTTTTTTCAGCCGGAATTCGGCCGAATACTTACTCGAAGCCGAAGTTCAGTACACCCGTAGTCTTTTGCATTTGTTTTCATTCCCAAATCCCAAATTCCTTATCTGTTTAGTGTAGCAACACAAAGTTATATCCTAGCTCTCCCACTGCGGTTGCAAACGGCTGTGCGAGTAAATAAGGTTTTCGTTTTCGACCTCCCATTTTAGGGTGGTGGGCTGAATTCAAAATCCAATTTTTCCCTCTTCATTCTGACGCCTTGCCACTACCTCCCATCCAAAAAGAATTTAGTTAGCAGATGTTTGGCGGTGAGTGTTGCAAGGGGAGTGTTTAACCTGAATGCTATCTGTTATTGTTATAAACGATTTCTCTTTTGCTTGCTATTAAAGGTTTCTCTCTATTGTATAAGGAGTTTGCATTAACTGTATTGTGAGAATTTCTGTATTTATTTTGCCACCACATCAGTGGCTGCTGCCCAATTGTTTGATTTTGCTTGATTTTTCATTTGACCATAACTTAATAAATATCATATTGTTTCACACCAGCCTTGTTCCTGGTCCATTGCGACATGGGTTGTTTGTTAATGTGGGTATGAGGCGGGTTGGGGGCCGACTCAAAATGAATCCAGGGTTAGTTAAAGATAGAAAGCGTTTTTATTGTGCGCCACATTCATTGTCAGTGGAAGAAGTCCCTGGTTGGAGTGTGCCGTATTATAAAACCGTTACACTGTCCCTTTCATAGAGGAGAGCTATCCCTGCATATCAATCTTTGTCCTGCCCGGGGCCGTCCAGCACCGAAATGCCAGTCAATTCTCCTCTGAACAAGAGTACTAACAGCAACCCCAGACATGTGTTTCGTCCTAGTCCGGCCTCATCATTGAAGTGGAGCTGTGCCTCTCTAAGAACAGTTAGCAAGGGGTCCACATCTGGATTCCCCCGTTAACTTAGGGGGAAACCCAAAATTACTTAATATGCAAAACAAGGGGGGGTTCTGGGAGTCCCTCTACCAGCACGAACACGGCCCACTGACCTGTTCTTGGGTGGATGGTCGCTGGGCAAGTCTCAACCATGTCCTTAGCTCACTGTCCCTTTCACAGAGGAGAAATGTCCCTGCATATCAGTCTTTGACGCAGTCCAACACAGAAATGCTAAGCAATTCTCCTCTAAAAAAGAGTACCAACAGCAATCCCAGACAAGTGTTTCGGCCTAGTCAGGCCTTATCAGTAAGGTGGAGCTGTGCCTCTCTAAGGACAGTCAGCATTTTAAATGGGGTGTGGGTGCATTCTCAGCGCAGGCATCCAGGCTTTAGAACTCTGTACTGGTCTCTCTCCACCTAACTGAAAACCACCTGGAATTCTGGTGCTACTTAAAGACGTTCTTATTCGCGCATTCATCTGGTATCTAAAATTGCCTTGCGAGTTGGTGAGGTGCCTTCCAGATCTTGTTTAGTGCCAATATGCATTTTCAAGGTGACAGTCTGCACTCTATAACTTCTAACACCATACCATAACCAGAAGCACAGTCATGTCAAAAAAACCTAGATACGTATTTCACTCATTACCACTCATTTTCATTTGCACACTTACATACACCAGGAACCAAATCACAGAAACCGTTCTCCTTTACAAAAGCATAGAGGCATACCGTGTGATTCTGACACCCCATCTACAATGCTAGACACCATTCCTGAAGCATAAAACAACAAGGGCATTACTATTGTAGCAAGGGGTGCCATTAAGGTCGCAAGGAATAATGGAGAATGTTTCACAGCATTTGTCTAAGCAAATGAGAGTGTGCTTTTAATTGAATAATACTTCGAAGTTGAATGATGGTGTTATACATTTTTCTCTTGGAAAAGAAAAGGACTCTTAATGAGGAATATGTGCTAAATGATGCTGTCTTCATGTCATCCAAGGAGCACAGTTGTGCATCTGGCCTACACTATCGCGGTGGGGCACTCTACAGGCGACTGGTGACAGCAGTTGAGGATATCGAAACACTCCAGGAGGAGCTGCTTCATTGTTCTTACATGTTCACTGCAGATGAAATCGCTTAACCTATGATCTAATATATTTTATTTATATCGCGCCCATACACAAGTGTTTCATGGCACGACTGGGTAAGGGAGGGCAAAACAGCAATCTTACTAGGCTGAGTGACATTGAGAATGCTTAAGTGCAGAGCAGAGGGAAGGGAGAAAGTGCAAGGGGGAGGGGAGGAGTGGAAAGTGCTCAACACAACAGGTAGGAGGGCCAGCAGGTGGCAAGTGCAAGAATAAGGCACAGACAACAGGTCTCTAATAAGTGCAGGAAGCGGACTGTAGGGTTGCAGATACAGACCCACATGCAAGGGTTGCCAGGAGGCAGTGCGGAAATGCAGCTGGGTGGGCAGGGATCTGGGCCCAAAATCAGAGGGTAGCCAGCTGCCCAGTGCCGAAACAGACAGAGATCAGCGGTCCAGAGGAAGGGAGAACGCAGAAGCAAAGAGGAAGGTCTTGACGTGCTTCCAGAACCAAAGATGGTTCTCCTCAAGTTTCACAGAGGCAGGGAGGCTGTTCCAGAGGGTTGCCCCAGCCGAAGAAAGTAACTATGAGATATCTAAAGTCAGAACACTGTAAAGCATCTTGCAAATTAGAAGAAACAAGCTTATTTCTTTTTTGGGGGTATTTATTGAGTGCCAGGCTAGCTCCAGGAAGCAACAGAGTGCTTTAAATTAATAGGGGATACAGTGTTACAGTGCATTAGCTCTCCCGATGTTTTAAATCACAACACCCATAAACCTACATCAGCCTAACCAATGCTGAAGGATCACGAAACATCTGGAGAACCACAGGTGGTAGGCCCCCGCCTTACAACACAGGATGTATCAATGCACACTGTTTAGGGTAGCAGGGAATCGTTAACATTTGAAGTGATTGGTGAACATATAACAATGCTGAAAGGAGAAGGTATGGTGGAATACTGGGGTGGGGGCTCTTTAAAAGGAATGATCTTGATTTCGTTTCTGAATTGCCAGAAGGTGAGGGCGAGTTTGATATTGGTGGGTATCAGGCTCCACAGTCTTCGGGCATGGACTAAGAATGCTTGCTCACTTGTGATTCCTTTAAGCATTTCTGCTGCTCTAGTCTGACATGGTCCTGAGTTCTGCAGGTGCGTTCACGACCAGAGTGTGTGACTTTGGCTGGCAGGTAGGAGGGGTTGTGCATGGTGAAAGCTTTGTATATGATGTAGCTTGCTTGGAAGATGATGTGTGTTTGTCGGCATAGCCAGTAAAGTTTGATGACTGTGGGCGTTATGTGGTCACATTTGTAGAGACCTTTGATGAGACGGGCAGTGGGGTGGAGGATACTTCCAATTGGTGCTGGGGTGGGGGGTAGGCCAGTGATTCTTTTACATTCTAATATCATATCCTCCGCCCCGATGAGATAGGACCAGGGACTTGACAGCAGATCTGAAGCCTGTGTCTTGTTTGGAGGGTATGGTATTCTGCAGGAGGAATAGCTGGTGATCTGCTGTCTATGTTTTCTCCACTATATGTGTTTGTTTATTGGGATGGTTGTACCTGTCTATGCAGAATTCCAGATACTTTGCGCGGGGGTGTCAGCTGTAAGGGGGGGATGGAGGGGAGGCTTGATGTTCATGCTCTTCCCCAGGCAGCTATGTCTGGAGGTTGGGGTGCTCAGTGTTGTTATTCAGGAACAGGAATTCTGTCTTGGGGAGTTACTTCAGAGGTAGGCACTTCACCTATGTGTCTGAATCAGGGTGAGTCAGGCCTAAATGGAAGTTTTACATTTGATCTTTGAGTGTGTAATGGTTGGTAGATAATACTCTTGTTATTTTATTTTTACTAAACTCGTCTTTAAGAATGCTGCAGCTTTTATATAAACGGGAAGATTGAGTTGATTCACGTTACTTGGAAGCAGGCACATTTTTGAATTTTCACAGTGAGTACAGAGAACTATCACCAGGATACTAGCGGTGTCCTTTCCAGTATCATATTATTCTATTCTTTTTTACAACTGGACATTATTTTAAATCCTAATAAATGTGGCTATGAGAATTGCAATTTTAATTGAGAATGTTTCAGCAAATGATTACAATAGTAAGTTCACTGGGCACTATTCCAGTTCAGGATTGCACTAGGTCTCTTATGAGGTCAATGGATTGAATAGATCCATCATATGGGAAGTGCCCCAATCAGTAACCGTCATCTTTGCTTTTATACTAGCCAGAGGCCCTTCACACATGAAGGTAATATGAGTTACTCTTTGGTGAAGCAAGTGATCAAATCATGGAAGCTAAGACATGTTTAGAAGGTTCTGCCGATAAAGGTGTTGTAGCTATGTCACTTAGATACATGTTTTCATCAATGTATTTAAATGTTCTAGGCTTTCTTCTTCTTCTTTTTTTACAGGTGACACTTCCATAATTCAGCATGGTGGACCCAGACGTTACGGCATTCCATGGTTGCTATTGTAAGGGGTGTACAATCGTCTGGTTTGGGATGATCACGAGGCCCAACCACTGACACGTGTATGAATAGAAAAGTTGTTTCTAACTCTGTTGGGCATCTCCATAAATGGTTGCTTTGACCAACAACATCATTTTGTGGTGTTTGTTTATGCGGCCTTGAAGCCAGCAGAGATTTTGACATTTTAAAATGTATTGATGATTGTAGGTAGCACTCTAGGGGCCTGATCACGATTTGGGTGGTAGCCCTTAAATGTGGTGGTAACTGTTACTGCCACATTTAAGGGACCGCCCAATTTTGAGTCTGGCGTGTTTACCCCCAGCTCGTAGCTGGGGGTAAACAGACAGGAAAAAGGCCAATTTTCTGTGCAATTACCGCTGGTGGTATTACTGTGCGGTAATTGCACCAAAAATGCCCCATTGGGTCCAATGGGGGATGGGGAGAAACAGTTAGCGCCTAACCGTGATCCAGCGCTCATACCGCCAGACAGGTGGGCGCTAACGCAAATAAAGTTGGGCAGTATCCCAGACAGGATACCGCTCAACTCGTGATCAGGCCCTAGGAGTAATTTGACCTGCTTCGTCCACTAAATTGATCTGCCTCTATCACTGCTGCTACACAATATATAAAACTATGAGAGATATTGAGTCACAACACCACAGTTAATCGTCTTAATTAGAATAAGAGACAAATGTGACAGGGCCAGTACTCTGTCAAGGCAACCCAGCACGGCCCAAGCAGAGTGCCTGAATGCTGGCAGGCCCCCCTCACCTGCACGGAAGAGCTCAGCGGCCGAGGGACAGCATGTCAGGGAAACAGCCATCTGCCCAAAAATATAGGGTAGTCTGTGAAAGGCACAACACCGGCCTCTTCACGTCGGAAGACACACAGGAGGGTTGCCATGAACCCGAGGGGCCGACATCTCCCACAACACCGGCCAGCAAGAGAGTGACCCAGTAACATTAGAGAAAGGGGAGCAGCGGCCAGGAAAACACCAGTCACCACAGGAGGAGGATAAAATCAACACACTAGCCCAGCAGGGATTGCTCCTAAGGGCAAAAGGCCCTATAAATTGGGGACCCACTAAACCACAATGGATTTATGGTAATGGGAGAAGGCTTGCGGAGAGCAGTTGGTCTTGGAGAAATGCAGCAGGAAAAGGGGTGGGGCTTACTATCCCTTTTAAGCACTCACCTGGCCTTCCCCTGTCATACCCCAGAAGCCAGGTAATTGATTGGACAGGGTGAGTATCCAACCCTGCTAGGGGTGGATCTATAAGAAGGTGTGTATGAATGTGTAGCTGTGGGTTAGTTGGGTGAGGACAGGAGGCGGTGGAGGGCGTCCGAGAGACCAGGAGGCTAAAGTGATTGGAGTGTGGAGGATATTGTTAAGGCAGAGGTTTGTCAAGTGTTTGTATGAGAGAGAGGAGAGCGTGAGTAAAGGGGGTAGAGTAGAGTGGTATAGTAGTATTGGAGGAGACAGTAGTAGTAGGTGGGAGTGTGGATAGTAGAGAGTGGGAATAGTGGTAAGTAGAGGGGTGTGCAGGGCACCATATTCCTGTGTGTCCCTAAGGGTCTGACCAGGAGCTAGTGAGAGGGGTGAACAGGGCACAATATCCCTGAGAGCCCAGAGAGAGAGAAAGACAGCGAAAGGGTAGGGGTAGTAGCGTAGTGGGAGCAATAGTGAGGGAGAAGGAGAGTGACAGTGGGCCGCATTACGAGTTTGGCGGTAGCCGTGCCCCATAGGGCAGAATGGGGGTGGGGAGCATGGTTGCACCGGCACCATTTATAACGGTGCCGGTGCAATCACGAGATCTGCTTGTGGGTGCCGCTCTGCACGCCTGGTGTGACCAGGCGTGCAGAGCGGCACCCGCAAGCAGAACTCATAATGTGGCGGTATGGTAATAACGGCACCGGTAGCACTACCACATTCGTAATGAGGGCCGAGTGGGAGTATGGGAGTAGATATTGCTATAGAGTAAAACAGAGCTTGGAACCAGAAGAACAGTAAGGAGTGGGGAGGGAAGTAAGATCGAAGGGTGGTGGTGGAAAGGCAGAGTGAGAAACTGGAGGGTCAGTAAGTGAGTAGGAGGAGGAAGATTTAAGAAGGGATCACAGAGAGCTACGAGAGTGTATGCACGGTGGTAGTGTGACACTGGGCAAATGAAGGCACCGCTCATTACTCCTGGAGACTACTAAGCGGGAGCAGGCAAGGGAGAGTTAGAAGTCCCTTAGGTAGCCAGACAGCCAATGACTTATGGAAAACACCAGAATTGCAGAGAAAAGAAAAGACTGATAGGGGTTACTGATCCTAGTATTACTAACACCAGAAGGAGTCCCTACTGATCATCGCTTTGAAACAAACAGTATGTTACTTGCTGTATAAGTGCCTAACAAGCAAACAATAAAATAAATAAATAAATCGGTTGCAAATCAGGGAGTTCCTCCTTTATGACATATATAGTAGCAAAATGTTGACGAAGACTAGAACGTTGGTGAGAGTAACCTAGATAATATCACCAGATAAATATGCTCGCTCATAAAGGTCTTGTTGATTGGTACGTCTGTCGCCACAAAATGATGGTCAACCCCAGCCCAAATTCCTTCTTCATCTATGGAATGAAAGGTAACATACTCTTGTAAAAACAAAGCAAAATACATATTGTGATACCAATCATCTTGGTCCGGCATGAGAGGTGAGTAACATGGACAATCCAATATTGACAGACTGTGCAGATGCATTGAAAAATGAAGTAAGGTTCTGTCTTCTAGACAAAATCAGTGCAAACGCAATTAGCTACCAGGAATGAAGAACGATGCAAAATAAGAGGAGCTTGTATGTGGTAAAGGAAGCCCCCCACACCATTTAAAAAAGGCTTGTAGAACGAACCTTCCAACCCGAAGTTTCCCATTGACAGTTATGTAGTTGTGATGTGTGAACATTACCAGACCCAAGGCCCGCCTCGATAATAGTAAATGAATATAATCATTTGGTTACACAGTAACTATAAAATTCTGTTTAACTTCGAAATGGGTCACACATCACATAATATTGAGCTAATGCTCTCATGAACTGATAGAACAACCATTTAAGTGCTGACAACATGGTATACACTTTGAGATGAATTCCCCTGCTTAACCTTGGGAATTGGGGATGATCAAAGGGGCCAGAGGATGACCCCGGTAGTGGATGCAGGGGTCCCCAGAGCACCGTCACTGGGACCCGGCCCTAAGACAGGGGGTAGACACAGGAGGGTGCACACCCAGCAACCCCACTCATGGTAAGGGGCTAGCTTCAAGCCCCTGGAGGATGCCATTACTCTGCATACTGGGATTTCTACACAGCTATTCAGGCCCAGACACCCAGTGTAGAAATAAGTATCCTTCCCTTTTTGGAAACAGAGTTGCAGTGCTTGGTTTCACCTGCGTCTAGAAATACATCTGCTTCCAAAGGAAATATTGAAGATACTGAGCTGGACACACACAGACTGTGGGACTGCCATGGACACAAAGCTGCACATGATTAACCAAATGAAACAAATGGGGTCTGTGAGAGGAACAAAACAGCCAGTTTTGGGCAATGCTGCATGGGCATCCCACAAGCGAGGCAGGGTAACTGCTGTTACCATCGGCAGCTGGGAGAGGGGCAGCCCCAACCCCCCGTGCCTGCTTCTCTCCTTCCCCCCGCTACGGAGACACGCAGTCTCGACAGCACAAAAGCCACGGAAGGGTAAGGGGCGAACAGTCATCGCACCCTTCCTCCAAACAGCAAGGTGCTAAAGCGCCACAAGGAAACTACCATCGGGCAGTGCCCAGGTTCAAATATCTGCCCCCACCGGGGGGTCAGACAGTCGGCTATCCGGCCGGGGGCTGCGTCAACAGCGGCCCCCATCACATACACAACAAAGACCCAGGGCCTCCCTGGGTCCTATAAATGAGAGCAGCATGCTCAGAGTAAACAGAATCTGTTTGTGGTCCCTGAACGGGGACCCAAGCAAACAGGAGGTTCACTGTTTACTCAGTGTCTTCCAAATCTTCTTGCTTCTTTAGCAATTCTTGAAGTTCACTGTACATCGCAGTGTCTTTTTCCTTCGCGAAAATTGTACTGTTCAAAGCACTAGCAATACAGCTTTAACGAAGGAAGAAGCGGCAACTGAATGGCCAGCGCAGACGCTGTCAACTTCAACAATTTCGGCATAGAACGAAAAGCGAGCGGCGAGCGTGTCCAAAACAAACAAAAACGTGTGCCGCTGAATCATCCCCAAAAACCAGTGCGAACGAGAGAGAAGCTGCACACCAACAAGCACGGCGTGGACGGCTTCCAATTCAACACTTTTAAGGTGAGCCACCGCGCTGGGGCTACGAGGGAGGATAAATAGACTTTTTAGGTCCTGAAGTTTGATTACAATGGACCGTAACCCCCGCGTTATAAGGCAGACGGGGCAATATAACACAAGGCAGTTTTAAACTCAGGAAGAGTCACAAGCCAGCTTGGGAGCTCGTCTTTGCTTTTACAACCACGTAGAGCTAGCAAACACAGTTCCAAGCACGGCGGGCCGAAAGACTGCAGCTTTAAAATAATTTCTGTAATATTGCAGGGCGACCACACAGCAAAACCGAATTAAATCCTGTAAATCAAACCTGGGGGCTGCCCAATTTTCTGAACCCGGGCAAGAAGGCACCAGTCAACAGTTACCCAGCACAGGCAACAAATAGGACAGGCGCAAAGAACCCGCCGATAACAGCGGTTTAACTCCTTGATAAAACCCCTTTTTCTTTTTCCCATAACAGGCATAGAAAAACATGGGGCCCAAACGGTAAACACGGTCACCCCCAACACCGGCGCAGAAGCCCAAATCTGCACAACTGCTAGCAGCCATTGAAGCGGCAGAGCACTACGGATGGGCATCGGTTAGAGAAAACATGTACGGCCTACCCAGGGAAGGAATTACCAGCCCACCCAGCCAGGAGGAGGTTTCTTCACCATTAAAAAGGAGAAAAATATCCAAAGGCGCCAGAAAAGGTACCAAAAAATTGTCAGAACTATGCAAGAATGTAGCGGAATTACAGCATCTAATGGTAGAAATAAGGGGGAACCAGACACCGCCGATAAGGGAACCTGGGGCCTCAAACCCCACCATCGCAATAGAACCTAGAATAACGGTTGTCAACCCACCCGTAACACCACCTATAGCAATCCCGCCACAACAAGCACAGCAGTTGCCAATAGCCCCCACATCTATAAATACAACAGCCTCCACAACTCCAGCAACTGATCCGGCAGGTGCCCTAAAAGCATGGACAACCCCAGGCACAGACAACACGGGCGCGACAGGGACACCCGGCAGCAATACAACTGACATTGTAACAATTTGTAATGCACAATTAGACCAGAAAATGAAATCCTTCCAAACAGAGATATTAAATAGATACAAAAGATGCCTGGCATGGAACATTTATACCACAATCAAAGAAGCCATATGGGCCAAAGAATTTATAGAACTGTTTTCCCTAATAGAAGCCCAGCGCAAAGGGAAAGACGCTTTCAGAGACCCCAAGAAAATAGAAGAAAAAGCTATTGCCAGAAACGCCCAGGTCGAACGAAATTGGGACAACTGGTTACAGGCTTTTGCCATCCTAGCAACAATATACGAAGAAAAATTCCCTTTGGACGGCAGGAAGATCTGGGCAAACGTTGATAAAATAAGGGAAGTAAAAGTAACACAGAGGGGGAAGACATGGCTTGCATACGACATTAGATTTAGGAGGAGCATGTCAGAAAGGACGGCCATTGAGTGGGATGAAGTCCAGAACGATTTATACATCAACGCCGAACCTCCCCAGGAAGAAGATACCATGCATTCTTCTTCCAGAAATAGCAAAAATTCCCCAAGTAAGCAAATCACAGGACAATGATAAATCCAAAAAAGGGGAGCAGCCCTTTCAGAGGAACCAGCCTTGGGCGGCTAAAAATAATGCCCACAGACAGAACAAAGAGCAGGCTGTTAAATCCAACATCCCATGCAGACATTTTGGGAAAAACCAGTGTACATGGGGCAAAGACTGCTGGTACAAACACGCCTGCACAAACTGCAATGGCGACCATGCAGCAAGCAACTGCACCAGACTACCAGCCAAGAAAGAATGATATCCCAGTTTTAGAACAAGGACTAACGCCCATCAACCCGGGCAATTTTAGGGACGCCCTAAACAGCTACTCTGATAAGGAAACCAGCAGGACAATATCGCAAGGTTTCACCAAAGGGTTTTTCATCCCATTTAAGGGCACTGGGTCGCAACACGTCCTGATGAACCTAAAGTCAGCCAGGGACAACCCCCAGATAGTAGAAACCAAAATCAAGAAAGAACTGCAACTGGGAAGGGTAGCAGGTCCCTGGGATTTCATGCCTTTAAACGGCTATTTAATATCTCCACTAGGCCTGGTCCCCAAAAAAGAACCCGGAAAAATGAGACTAATTCATCACCTCTCCTACCCTAAAAGCCAGTCTTTAAACGACGGCATCCCACACACAGAATCCGCGGTATCTTACACGCATTTTCAAGAGGCGGTAAGGCTCGTACAGGAGTGCGGCAGAAACGCTTTGATGGCCAAACTGGACATCGAATCTGCCTTCAGACTCTTGGCAGTCCACCCAGAGTCACAGCAGTGGCCAGGTTTCACCTTTAACAACACATTCTACGTAGATAGATGACTCCCCATGGGGTGCGCAGTACCCTGTGCACTATTTGAACAATTCAGTTCCTTTTTTCAATGGGCTTTCCTAAAACAGAGACCATGGACAAAAATAGTGCACTACATAGACGATTTCATGGTCATAGGGCCCCCAAACTCCGAGGAATGCGGCCGGGCTTTAGCAAAACTCGAGCACATGGCCGCACAGTGGGGAGTTCCCCTAGCGAAGGGAAAAACCACCAAACCAGACCCAAACATAATTTTTCTGGGTATTGAAATAGATTCAGCAAAGGTACTCTGCAGAATCCCCAAAACAAAAATATCAGAACTCCTGGCAAAAATACAAAACCTGATAATGAGAGAAAAGGGGACCGTAAAAGAAATATAATCCTTAGCAGGCAGCCTCAATTTCGCATCCAAAATAATACCTCAAGGAAGGATATTTGCCAGAAGCCTGGATTTCAAAATCAAATCACTCACCAAACCACACTTGCATATCCTGCTAGGCAGAGAGGTGAAACAAGACCTGGAAACATGGAGAAAATTCCTCAGAGATTTCAACTGGGTTTTACTTTGATCGGGTATTTAAAGGCGTTTGCCAAACAGGGTCCTCTACACCGACGCAGCTGGGAGCAAGGGGTTTGGAGCCATACTAGACTCCGAATGGGTGGCAGAACACTGTCCCAATTCATGGCAAACAGCAGGGTGGACAAGAAACATCACCCTACTAGAAATATTCCCCATCTGGCTAACATTACACATCTGGGGCAGGCGACTAGCGAATATGGAACTTTTGATCTGGTGCGATAACATGGCTGTAGTGGGCTCCATAAACAGAAGGTCTACGAAATGCCCTCTAGTACTAAAAGTATTACGAGCCATTACAACAGTCACACTACAAGTAAACATTGTTCTCAAAGCAAAGCACATTTCAGGGACAGATAATAACATTGCTGATGTCTTATCTCGTTTCCAGTGGACAAGATTCCGAGAGCTAGCGCTGCACGCCCAAGAACAGATGACGCCAATACCAGCAGAATGCTGGACAATAATGGGAAGACAAGAATAACGGCATCAACGCCAACGCCAGAGAGCACAGGCCGGGATGCCCAACGAAAACCAGGCACCTCTAAAACGGGTGCCAACAAAACATTGGCATCAACGCCAGCACCATAGAGTGCAGGCCGGGAGGACCAATACAAAGCAGGCACCTCTAAAAGGGGTCCCAGCAACACATTGGCATCAACGCCAGCGCCAGAGAACCCAGGCCGGGATGCCCAACAAGAATCAGGCACATCAACAATGGGTGCCAACAACCTCACTGGCTTCCTAACAGAGAGGGCGGTGGCAAGCACCACTGCAACGCAGTACAGTAAGTGTTTGCAAACAGTATTTAAGACCACAGGTGTAAACCACGTAGAACTTATAATGATTAAAGATATAGAAGTATTTTTAAAATGGGCCCGGGAACAAGGTTTCAAAAGGGATTGGGCAAAAAGACACCTGGTGGCAATTTCATACTTTACAAAAATTCAGGGTGATTCAGACCCCACCCAGAACGCCCTCATCACTTACGCAATGAAGGGATGGAGCAGAATAGAGGGTCCACAAGTGGACACCTGCCGAGCCCTTGATTTCAGCAAACTAGTGCAGATAGCCAGCCATTTGGAAGCCATATGCTGGCACCCATACGAGATAACGTTATTTAAAACAGCTTTTTTCCTAGCCTACTTCGGGGCTTTCCGGGTGGGAGAACTCATCGCTTCCAGCACTAAGGCCACATACGGCCTGGGCGTCATGGAAATCAGGGTGAGGCAAGAGAGTGTTAACATAGAAATGCAACAGTCGAAAACGGGTGCAAAAAGAACCATCTAAATTTGTTGCATCGATGAGGCAACAAACTGCCCAGTTTGCATCACCAACCTCTATTACGCGCAACAACCCAAAGTAGAGGGGAGTTTTTTAATCCAGAAGGATACATCGGCCCTAAGCCGCTACCAATGTAAAGAAATGCTGATAAAAGCAATCAGCAGAGCAGGGTGGGATCCCAAACAATTCGGCACTCACTCCTTCAGGATAGGTGCCGCCACCGCAGCATGGCAAGGAGGTTTAGCACCGCAATTACTAAAAAACTTTTGGGGATGGAAGTCAGACTGTTATAAAAGATATATCAGACCAAAATTGATATAGCTTTTCCCCACCTCCCACCACCACAGAAACAACAGGTGAATCGAGGACCACACTACGATCAGCATGGATAGTTGGCCACTCATTTGTTTTCAGGACAGGCAGATGGGCTGAAGAGACCAAAGAAGGGCCACCGTTCAGAAACACCATTACTGCATGGTGGGGATACAGAGGCCTACGCTGGGCTGACGTCCACGAAACACTAGCAGAACTGGTGGCATACAGGGACCCCCCAGAATTCCTGATCATCCATCTAGGGAGCAACGATCTAGTTAACACAGCTAGATGCACCCTATGCGAAGAAATCTGCTCCTCCCTAGCAGGCATTTCACACAACTGGAGGGGGATGGAAATATACTTCTCAGCCATCTTACCAAGAAAGAAATGGCTAGGGGCCAACTGCTACAAATCTATAGACATATCTAGAAGAAAACTGAACAGGATGATAGAGAGATTCTGTATGACAAGAGGACTGGGTTGCATAAAACACCCAGCCATTGCACTAGGCAACCCAGACCTTTTTCTCCATGACGGCACCCATCTGTCTTGCGAGGGCATGGAACATTTCTTTCGGGAAATCAATACAACTCTTGCTCACAGGAGCTGTCTCTAGGGCATACTCTTGGGGTAACACGGTCAGCCAGGAGCCTGCCCGTGTGTGGCGGCACAGGTCCGAGGGGGTAACCTCAGGACCAGGTGCCCAAAAGTATGATACCATCATGATAAGTGATATTGTTATTGTCATAACCCATATCTGTACAATAAAATCCTACGGCCTTTTTTATTGCCAACACTTGAAACAAGTTGTGAGCCTATCATTATGGGTGAGGGTTCGGGGTTCGGCCATTACTAATGCATGCATATGGGTTCAGCAGTTATGGGCAATGCTGCATGGGCATCCCACAAGCGAGGCAGGGTAACTGCTGTTACCACCGGCAGCTGGGAGAGGGGCAGCCCCAACCCCCCGCGCCTGCTCCTCTCCTTCCCCCAGCTACGGAGACACGGAGTCTAGGCAGCACAAAAGCCACGGAAGGGTAAGGTGCGAACAGTCATCGCACCCTTCCTCCAAACAGCAAGGTGCTAAAACGCCACAAGGAAACAACCATCAGGCAGGGCCCAGGTTCAAAGATCTGCCCCCACCAGGGGGTAAGACAGTCGGCTATCCGGTCGGGGGCTGTGACAACAGCGGTCCCCATCACATACACAACAAAGACCCAGGGCCTCCCTGGGTCCTATAAATGAGGGCAGCATGCTCAGAGTAAACACAATATGTTTGTGGACCCTGAACGGGGACCCAAGCAAACAGGAGGTTCACTGTTTACTCAGTGTATTCCAAATCTTCTTTACCACAGAACCCACCCACCCTAAAAAAGGGAAGAAGAACAAAAAGAAGTACAAGGCACTGTACTGTGCCCACAACAAGTCGTGGGACACAAGAAGGCGGCACAGGTCCGAGGGGGTAACCTCAGGACCCGATGCCCAAAAGTATAATACCATCATGATATGTGATATTGTTATTGTCATAACCCATATCTGTACAATAAAATCCTACGGCCTTTTTTATTGCCAACACTTCAAACAAGTTGTGAGCCTATCATTATGTGTGAGGGTTCGGGGTTCGGCCATTACTAATGCATGCATATGGGTTCAGCAGTTATCCCACTCCCACTAGAGTCGCAGGAATTGCAAAGCTGCCATTTCCCCTCAGAGGCAGCTAGACATGTCAAAGAAACTGCTGCCCTTACTCAACACAGGTCTCCCTGGCTTACACACCAGGAACCCAGGGGCCCGAATCAACACAGGCTATGTCGGCAGGGCTCCAAGGATGGCTGTGTTCAGGGTATTAAAATATATATATTTCTCACCTTTTTTTTAACTTTTCTTTAAGTGACATTTATGACAAACATAGCATTGCGCCAGGAAATAAATCTCCAAATTACTAGTTAGGCAAGTTATTCTGCTATTGTGCTGGATAGTATGGCTAATCGAACTATTGGCTAGTTAGGAAAACATACTTTCAAAAAGAGAGAGAATAATAAGAGGGGTAATACATAAACTTAGCTTTCTTTTGATATGTAATATTTTAGACTAAAGAGCTCTTAACCGTTAGATACAGGTGACTGGAGAACCAGAACCACAAGGAATAGCAATGATGGGCCTTTGAAATGTCAATTTAGGAATCAAGCAAGTTTGCACTATCCAGGCAAGCAATGGGGTGCGGAAAAAGCTAGCATCCTTTAGGAAGGTAAATAATGGGCTAGGTGTGAATGTTGATAAGTGCTCCCTTTTCCACGATGACTTTTTTATATTTCTTAGAAAAAATTATCATTGAGCATAACAAGCGCTCAATCGTAAGATAAAGGCTCTTTAGGCTCATCAGTTAGAACAATAATAAAAAAAATAAATGATTTGAATTACGGGGAGAATAAATGCATTTTTTGCACAACAACGCTTCCAGATTATGTAGTCTGGAGTGCAGTGGGAGGACAGATATCATTTACAAGGGGGTGAGGGGGTGTAAATTGAAGACCAGATGATGGGGGGTATCAATAATAATTTCGGATTTATATAGCGCTACGAACCCTCACGGGTCTGGCCCTGCTGGTATTCGAACCTGCATCAGCAGGCTCTGCACTGGCTATCACAGCGAGCGCTCTACTCCCTGTACCACGTGACTGGCTGCAAGCCTGGCGAAGAGGTGGAAACAGTAACCAGTGGGGAGGACAATATGAGAAATATTGGTGATAGGAAGGTGGAGGAAGTGCTAGTTTAGGGAACAGGACCAAGTGCAGTAGGGCTGGCTTAGATTAGTCAGAAGAGAGGCAGGATGGGTGAAGTAGTAGTCAAAGTGCTAGGACAGAGTTTCTTCTGAGAGAAGAAGGGCTTTGAGGTTAGATTTAAATAGGGGTAGTGTGTTTGCTTGTTTGTTTGTGTGTTTGTTTTATTTATTTGTAATGCGCACCAGACCCGAGGGCATCAGGGCGCAGAAGAAACAAAAATACTTTCAGTTTAAGGTTACACAGCTGTGTAGGAAGAGAGGCAGACAGATATATACAGCAAGGATAAGGTAAGAATATTATATACAAGCAACTAGGCAAAGACATTTTAGTGAAAGAGTAGTACAAAGAGGGAGAGGAAGATAATTCCAGAGTAGGTGATAATCATCTATAAAAGTTATTATATGTGATAAGTATTTGTTTTGGTGAGCTTGATCATCAAAAAGCCTGTGTCGGAGTACATGAAGAGTTAAAAGGACAGCCAGTTTGACATAAGTCTACTCCAATTAGCTATTGATAACTATAATCAAATTACACGACAGATGTAACACAGTAGATAAGAAGCACTGGCAAAGCCAACAGTTTTGGCTTTTGAGTAGGCAGGGGATAGACATGTACTACCTGGCCAAGATATGGTAAGAGGTGGCAAATTGTGGGGGTACCTGGGCATATAATAGCAGTACTTTGCAAATGGCTATCTAATACCTATACATGAGCCAAAACTGTTGGCATTTCCAATGCTTTAACAGGACTTCAGAAGTGAGGATCCACATGCTGCTTATCAATGAAATGACTGAAGGCACATTCGGTTAAGACATTTTTTGTAGATCAGTAGTGCATGTACTGCTGAAATGAAGCCATTAACACTAAGAAGACTGCTTTAAAATAGCACTAGCAGGCCCTTCACCACCAACGTTTGATGTTTCTGCTTGATGAAGGGAACTCAAAGAAATCCCAGGAAGGTGTGTTTTTGGGGAAGGTGGTGTATATTTTTAAGTTTTATTTGTCAAGCAACTTGGGAATATTTTGTATATATTTCATTTGTGATCTGTGCTTCTGAAAAATGTAGATGCACATATTTTGCAAAATTTATTTTCAACAGTATGTTGGTGACACACATGGTTTCAATAAACGAGTTGTTATAATAAAACAGGTTTCTGCTCGCTCTGCTGTTGTGAAAAATGAAGACGGGGGATTCAAGATAAACAAAGTCAAGTAGCTGCAGGAAACCCTGCTGAAAATAGAGAGCACCCTCTTGCAAATTACTGAGCTTGCATGAGTAGGGGTGACTGAGACCTGAGACTCGTAGCATGTGCCTCTGGAAGCAGAGCAACTTCCTTCTGATGTCTGTTTCATAGGCCGCAATGGCAGTGGACCTCAAGAATGAGAACCAGAGATGGCGAAGATGGAAATGCTGAGGCCCTGCAAAACTATGCATATATTTTCAGTTTATCCATTCCTGGCAAGTCTCAGGCACGTCAGCTTTCTTCTTGACATTCAGAAGGCCTTCAGAGCATACATCTGGAGGGGTTCATCACCAGTGGCGGCCAGCAACTGTGGGTGGGTGGCGCTGCACCCCGCCTTAGAGGCAGGCCGCCACCTTGCTCAAGTGACAGGCAGCACAATCCCGTGTTTTGATGGGGGACTCTGCTGCCTGCTTCTCTGCAGGGGCGTGTCTCCCGCTACATTATAATTTTCTTTTTAAAGGCTTCCCTGAGCTGGCATGTTGGAGGCGCCCTATTTTAGTGAAAAGCTCCCCCTCCTTTGTTGGAGAGGGGAACTTTTCACTGAAATAGGGTGCTGCTGCCCAAAAATAAAATACTCTGGCTCCCCCTTCTCCTTGGGGGATGCGGAGGTTGTGGGTGAGGGTTGTGGCCAAACCTGGTATTATGCATAAAAGCAAATAGCATTGTATGCAAATAACATTTGGTAACATAAGAGTTTCTTATGTTCCCAAAATGCTCCTTGCGTTTATGCAAAATGCATGTTTCAAATTTAAAATTGCCCACAACGTTTTATTTGAAACATGTCTGTGGTAGTGATTTATCAAGAAATCCTTTTGAGTGAGCAATGGAAGTTGCTGTTTTCATTGGTCACAATACACACCCTAACAAAAAAATGTCTGTCAATTGCAAGGCATATATGCCAATTTGGACATCATCTGAACAGTATGTGAGGCTGGTTGTTTCGGTATTCAGATTTGTACCAAATCTTTTGAAGTAGATCTGAGAGTTTCCTGGATCAGCCCAGGTCTTCGGGACAGAAAACCTTCCTGTTTTGGTGCTGGGAGCTTATCATTTACATATGGCGCCTCCCTGAACTGGCACAGTGGTGGAGCCAGCCTCTGTTTATTTGTTGAAGGGTGGCTGCATGACCAAGCACGTCATTATAAGGATAGGGTATTTTTATTTCCTGTGCAGGCTTTTGTCCTCTGCCACTGTATGTTTGCTGCTGCCCTGTTAATGAGTGTTTATATGTAAATAGTATGCTAACCCAGGTGAGGAATCTGATAAGATCTTGATAGCAAGCCATTGCCATCAGAGCCCAGGGCTTAGCACTCAGACATCAAGGCCGAGTGCTGCTTTCTTCCTGTAACCTCCTAAATGTGGGGGCCTTAAGCCATCACAAGGCTAGGGTTAGTGCCACCCTATTTATATGAAAATCCCCCAGCTCCAGTGCTGATGCTGGGGGCGCCAAATTTAGTTTCACTCGGGGTGCTACAAGAGCTAAGAGCTTCCCTAACTAAATTGAACGCATGTCAGTCTTTCCACATAATAGCACTTGTCTTTTCATTAAACCTGATGCACAGTTACTGTGCGTCAAGCGTAAAGCAAACATGGCAAGTGTTATTACCCATAGATGCCAACTTTTCACAGTGGGCACGAGGGTCCCTTAAGCGTTGCTCACACTCCTGTGGCTCGCCCTCCAAAAATGTGTATAATTTGTAGATCTCTGCCAACCTCACTAAAAAGACAAAAGGCACTTTGAACCCACGACATTGAGGAAAATTCTGTTAGAATTAGAAACAAGTACAGTTCCTTTTTATTCCTATTTTTGTAATAGTGTTTAATAGCATAGATAAGTATATGTGCCCCAATAGAGCTAACAACAGATTTAAAGAAAAGCATGCCATCTTATTTGCAGCACTCAGCTAAAGTGTGCACTGCATTCTACTTTTGAGTTACCCTTTAATAGGTCATTAGAAGTGATTGGATTGCTCTGAAGTGCCTTGTGATCTTGGGCAGGTCAGCGCTAAGGTGCACTCAGTGTTTTAGCCCCTACGAATGCTGAGACAAATCCTGCTATTCATAGCAAACAAGGACAGAGCAATAGTCGTGGGACCCTCATCAACTCGCAACTGGATTATGGCAATGCGCTCCTGTCAGGAATACCAGCATTCCAATTGCAGAGACGACAAGTGGCTCAAAAAGCTGCAGTCAGATTGGTGTTTAGGGTGACAAAATCTTCCCCCATCTCCAATCTAAGACGCTCTATACACTGGCTGACTGTGAAAGAGCACATAGACTTTAAAATCCTCTGTCTTGTATTCAAATGCATGAATCAATTAGCTCCAAGTTATCTCTCAGATAAAATTAGGAGCTACATTCCAAGCCGCCAACTCCGTTCATGTGACAAGAATTTGCTGCATGTACCTTGTCCTAAACACGTGAGTAAAGGGGATCGAAGATTCAGTATCTATGGACCAAGACTTTGGAATAGCCTCCCGGAAACCATCCGAGACCTGTAAACACTCACTGCATTCCATAAGGCTGTGAAGACTCAAATGTTCCATTAGGGAATATGGATAGTCAGTCACTGGTTTGTGCCAATTATCTTCTGATTTGATGTCATCTGTATGGAAGCAGATTTATTGTTACTTGTGACATCAGCACACAGATACGATTAACTTCGTTAGGTGCGCATTTTTCAAATAAATCAAATCATATCAAATGAGTTCTGCTGCTTGTGCTGAGTAATGTGAAGGTAGACTTTCTTTTTTTGCATTACTGTTTCGTATTACTCCTCTTGTCCCTTCACATATTTTACTGCTGCTGCTCCTGTGTGCCTTTGACCATTCTCCTGATTTATCATTGACGACCCATCAACAAAAAGTACTTCTCCTGTTTCAAATGCCTCCTCACTTGCCCTGCTGCTCTCATCGGGAGCTCCTTCACGTAACTGATCTTGTGCTTCAACGGGTTTTGCTTCAAACGATGCAAGGTTTGCAATGTGACACCTGACTATGTAAATGGCTGGGTTGGGCAATATAATTTCTTACCCAGACACTCTCTGTGTGGTGAAGGTAGACTTGATTCTGTCCAATATGATGAAAACTGCATGTTCGACATATAACTTTACTGGGAATCCCATTATGATGTTGGCAGATCTCTGAATTGCAAATGTAGCGGCTGTTGGAGCTTGTTCACATGGAAAATGACCTTGAATAACTGGATCCAAGAGCCCACAGTAATAGGCTAGGGGCTTATGTTTCTGAAAAGATCAATGTGCAAGAACTGTAGTCATTCCCTGTCCATTTGTGTGTGAGAACAAATAAAATTACTTTTTGAAATCTGGTGATGCTAACACAGGGGCATTGGTTATTGCCGATTTTAGATCTTTTAAACATGCTGTCATCTCCTCAGTCCATTGAAGGGTTCCTTTTCTTCTCTGGGCATCTTTGAGTGCCTGTAACAGGGGCTTGGCAAATGCTGAATAATCAAAGATCCATGTCCTAATTACACAACCCTAAGAACTGCTGCATCTCTTTCACTGTATCAGGGTGTGGTGTGTTCCTGACTGCTGTGGCTCTGTCTGGTGTTACTCTTCTCCCTGCTGAGGACAGTGTTTGTCAAATGTACACTACTTCTTTATGGAAATACTGTCATTTCTCTTTGTCCACCTTGTATCTTTTGTCTGCAAGAAGTTGTAGGAGTCTGATGGTGTCTCCTCTGCACTGCTCTTCTGTGGTTATACATACTAGCAGATCATCTAGGTACTACAGCACTGTGCTCAACATCTGTATGTTTCCTAGGTTCATCTGCAGGAACCAATTGAAGACACTAGGGGACTCGCAGTACCCCTGTGGTAAACAAGTGTGTTGGTACCTCTGTCTACGATAGGAAAACACAGTAAGATACTAAGAATCTGGGTGCGATGGCACAGGGAAAAACACATTTCTGAGGTCAATCACTGTAAAGTATACTGTATCTGCAGGGATGTTGCAGATTATTGAAGCTGGGTTGGGCACTAATGGATACTCTGCTTCTACTATATTGTTCAGAGGCCTAGGATTGTGTTTGAATCTCCATGATGAGCCTTTTGCTTTTTTCACAGGGTATATAGCCATCTTGCATGGTGAAGTGGAGGGCACAATGGTGCATTGCTCGACGAATGCTGTGATGGTGTCATATATTCCCTTGCCTGCTTCTCTGGATAGTGAATATTGTTTCACTCTGTGCAGTATTGCACTTGGTTTGAGTTTGATTCTCACTGCTCCTATGCTGTTCAATAGTCCTACATCATGGGGGTTGTCTGTCGATAGTCGACTGGGCACTTTTTCCAATGGTCTGTGGTAACGCCCTGTGTTGTACTACCACATGAAAGGGTATACAGATCTCAAACAGTATGTCCCACTCTGACTCTGTGTCTGCAAAAAATTGTCATTTACTTCTCTTAATGGCAGTGTGGGGTCTATGCATAATACTGTATGCCATCCCTCTTCATCTGTATCTGTTAAAATGATGGAACTTTGTCTGGTGATCACTGCTTCTAAATGTAATTGAACATTGCTCCTGGTGCCTTCTTTTGTGGGACCGCTGGTCTAAATAGGGATTCTGCTGCCAAGTCAAATATCATGTTTTGTACCCATGGGAGCCATCCAATCAGGACTGCCAACGTGTACATGAACATCTGTTCATGCACTGGTAATGCTTCATTTTATTAGTGCTGCATAGTCTTTGTACTACTGTGGCTACTCTGATATAATGCATGCCTGGTGTAGAGCACACTATTCCTTTGTGAATTAATTTGTCATATTTAATGTACTCAATAGGTCTCTACCCAGTAGGTTTACCGGTGTGTCTGTGCTGTACAAAAATGGTAATAACATTTCATGTGTCCCTATGGTTAGGGGTACATCTTCTTTAAATGGAACCTTGACAATAGTGTTAGGAAAGATTTCATAGTTGTATGTAATTTTCCCTCCATGTGTCAACCCCCAAACCATGTTGCTGCTGTTTAGAAACCATTGACTGACTTTTCCAGAGAGGCACAGCCTTCAGCTGCACTCCTCTGGGCTTTCGCTCACTTTTTATGGGAAAACTGACCCGCCCTTAAGACAGTCAGTACTGGGAGACTTTGTTTCCCTTAGTCCTTTTCTCATGTTGCAACTTTTGTGCAACATGTAACAAGTGTGCAATCTATCTTACCATACAGCACTTTTGGGTCTACAGTCATTTCCAAAGGCCCCAGATACTCTCGCTGGACGTTTTATGAACTGGGCAGATGTGTCATGGACAGGATTGGTGGCAGCTATCGTTTTGCATTATTTCTAACCCTTTCCTGCCATGTTAACCGTGTTACCGTGTTTGGCACAAATAGGTGGCCTGGCTCCAAAATGGCCATGCCACAAGGTTCTTTCTCCTGTCCTTTGGCCATCTTTCCCCTTCACCTTCCCCAGGTCGAGTCAACTCGGGCCAGTCCTTATTGGGTCATGCACTTGCCCGCGAATCCCAAAGTTTTTGCGGGCTTCTGCATGCCTTGTGTGCGTGCCTCCAGGATGTGGGCTGAGATGTCTGGTCCCAATATACATCCTGGGTGCCATAGAGTCTGGAGTGCCCTGAATGCCTGAGACCACCGTGGTCTGGGATTGGTCCACGTATGGAGTGTGTGTTTGTGAGCAGATCTCCCATTGGGTCCTCTCCGTTTTGGCGCAAAGGGAACTATGGATAAGAGGAGGCTGAAAACACCACTACCAGGTCGATCTCCTGAGTTCTCACTGAACAAAGGATAGGATCCAAGTATCCTGCAACTACGAAGCTGAGTCGAGGAACCGCTGGTGACTCGCTGGAAGGTTTGGCACCCTGAGCCCGCTGTTGTCCTGTGGGATCCCTCTGCATCTGGTCGCCCTAGAAGGTCTTGAAGATGCTTCGACCCATTGGAATAGCGTGACCAACCAGTCTCAGCACCTTCAACAAACCCTGCAAGTAAGCTTTCTCGGAAGTGTCCCTGGGCCAACCATTGGGCTGACCAGCTTATGCAGGACCTTTGTTCTGTCTCTGCCGTCGTTTTGACGAGGCCCTCGAAACTTGGTATACTGCTAGCTCTGTGTCCATGGCACCCTCACACCGAATTTCGTATACTTGGCATTCCCAGGTCTGAAGTGAGATGAATGCGCCCGGACCGGAAAATAAACACGGTTACCGTGTTGCCCTGCTGCGGCAACATCCTTTGCAAGTCCACTGCATTTGTGACCCTCTTGCCCCTGAAGCCTGCTGCAGTGAAACTGGGTCGATTCATCCTCCCAGAGTATAGAAATCGCCACTGTCCCATTTGGGAATCATTGCTGTATCTCAGGGACTAAAAGGTGCAGAGACGTCCTTTTTGCCGCATTCGAACCTGCAAGTGAAGTGGACTGACCTGCGGAACTTTGGGTCTCTTTCCATCAGTGACTGGTGAGTAATCAATACCCCAACCGGTGGCCCATAGCGATAGAGCCCATTTTTATGCACGAGTGGCCTCTGGGGGCTCCTCTCCTGTCCACCGCTATAGTGAAATAGCGAGTCCATCCCGAACTCTTGAACTGCCTCTGCCTTCAAGTGGAGAGCCTTCTTGAATAGTGGGAACCTATTCTTCATCGCCTCATCCACCTTCCCAAGCTGCTAGAGACCCCTGAAGAGACCCTGTTTTGCCCATTGGAACAACCACATGCATTTGCATTGCACATGCTATTGAGTATAAGGCTCCCCTCATCTTAGGGCTTGGACTGCCTCTTAGTTAGGTGAACTGTTGATCTCGAACTGGGCCTAAAGAGTAACTGCACTGCCTGTTTCCTTCCCATCTAGGTTGTCGATATATTTCGTGCAGTCACCACTTTAGACCCCCCGGTCTTGTATATATATTGTATTGAGTGTGATGTATTGGTTTACTTAGTGTTACTGTGATTCTTTGCTATGATCTATGTTGCAAAGGCCTTGTAATAAATGTGTCTATATTTTTGGATATCGTGAATACAAACAAGCGGAGTGTGACACACCCTGCTAGACGGTCGCTCTCTCTTTTGTACCTCTGGCAGAGGTTACTCTGTTGATTTAGAAAAGATATATCTCTCCATTTGTAACTCTATATGTTGTTTATCAAAGAGTAATTGTTTATCCACAATTAGGTGCTTGGTTTTTTGCATAGAATTTAGTCATCTGTTTTGTATCCATTAACTAATTAAATCACAGTTCTTGTATGGAAGATAAGAGACCACCATGCTGGACTCATGTAAAACAGAGGGGACGCATTTTAATGTAGCCAATGCATTTCAGAGAATATCTCTCTCCTTCATCCGGGCTATGCCCCCTAAACACAAACCATAGTGTTTACATATTACAAAGCAAAAACATTTATTTTACAAAGCACAAAAATCATGTTCATGTGTATATTTAAAAATTGCATACCAAGGTTTCAATCGTGATTTTCAGAACGTTTTCAAAAACAGGAATGAAAAATAAGCAAAATATAAATAAGCCCAATGTCCATTAGGTGCCAGAAAAAACATCAAATAATGTCATCTCACTCATATCTCAATTTATAACACGTTAGTTATACATAAAGACTCAACGGTAAATACCTCATTTGCATCTTTCTTGTCGAATTTACTGAACCAAACTAGGTTCAAAGACCAGATTCTCCCTAAGATCAAATATACATATAGTCAATCACGTTGTGAACTATATGTTGTTTTTACCGTTAGTGATATAGATAGGCAGTTAAGAGTAAATGTAGGGTATGTGCACGTTATAGTGTAATAGTAGCGCAGAGACTGTCCGTACCTTTAAACAGAAGTGCAAATGTACTGATATAAGTACGGGGTCATGACATCCATTAAACGCTTTCTTAAGGATCACACGGATCGCCAGAGAGCAAGGTTGCAGCTTACCTTCGTGTTCATGCTGTCGTACCGGAAAGAATGCGCACGCGTCCTTGCAACGGTGCTTTTTGTTTGTTGCCATGGTAGCAGCCTGAGACGCCTGAGTCTGACACACTCCGTATTCATAGTTTGTTCTCTCTCTCTGAGGCACGACGGATGTTTGTTTCTGTATATCCTCGTGCTTGGAATTTCTTACACATGTTCATGTTCATATTCAGACGGGTCACTGATAATTCTTTTGATGCGTAACATCTGACTGAATGGGAGGTTTTGAAATAAGCTGGGCTGATGAAAGCTTAAACGGTGAAGAAAATTGTTTCTGTCTGTCTCTTTGTGATATAAAGATGTTTTGAATCCTGTGTCCTTTTTGATTACCAATACATCAAGGAAATCAATTTGTGTATCTGAACATTCATGGGTAAACTGTATTTGTTGGTCTATAGTATTCAGATATTCAAAAAATCCTGTTCCAAGAAACTAGGTTGTCCTTCTGAACCTCTGCCCCTCCTGGTCAGAGTTCAGAAATCCTTCTTAACAAATAGCCCCACAGAATCCCTGCATGTCCATGCATCTGTATGTCAAAGGAAACCTTTCTTTCTTTATACAGGATATGGTGCTCCTGTATCCACCATGAAGGTGAACATCCTGTCTCCCCTGTCTCCCATCTTCTGTCCTACCTTGGGTTCCTTTTCTGTGTCCGGGGGGACTGATAGGACTGGACATGTCAGTCCTAGTGTGAAAAATAACAAGGTGGGTCCTGGGAGTCCCTCTGCCAGACATTAGTCCTGGTTACGAGAGACTTACCCAGAGTCTTTAGCTCACTATCTTTCACAGAGAAGAAATATCCCAAACATATCAGTCTTTGTCCTGCCCTGGGGCATTCCAGCACCGAAATGTCCTAGTGTGAATACATGTTTTCCCTCGGGAGCGGGAATACGTTGTCTCCCATGACACTTGCTCTTGCGTAATGTGTTACTGTCCCTCGCTGCAGTGCATTCTGCTCCCACTGCGTTGCGGTGGCTTGGGAAGGCACCTGCTGTGTAACATTCTGTGCAGTATTCAAGGTTTGGGTACTGTATGGGCCGGCCCTGTGTGGGTGCTGCTTTCTGCATAGGGACTGGATTCTGTGGTTGTGCAGATCCCAGAGCATATCCCCTGAATGCTGGTGTCCTGTAAGATGACTCATAGGCAGGATATTGGTTTGGGGGTGCACCTGAATGACATTGCATGGGTGGCCTGCTTTGACAATTTCCCCCCTCATGTCCCACTTTCCACATGCCCAACACGCCCCTCCAAATCTTGGTCTCAAACCTCCAAATCCCCCTCCTCGCCCTCTCTGAGAATGAACTTGTGCTCCTTGTACCCCTTGTACCCCTACCATGTTCCTTCTATCATTTCCTCCATTACCTATCCATCTCTGAGGCAGCTCCTGTTCTTGTTGTCATCCGTGGCATTTGTGACCACTTCGCCTTCCATATTTACCTTTGCTAGCTTTTTGTGCACTAACTTTACTTCTGCTCACTGTGTTTGCTCTTCTTTTTTTCTTTCTTTCTCACACTTTCGCTTGCAGTAATGTACTATATGCGCTGGTATCTCACCATATCATTTTGCTTTGAGACCCACTATTTTATCTAGATCCACATGTCCCTCTGTTGGGAGACCTCTGCGTAACATATGACAGAATATTGGTAGGGTTTTATCCCAGGCTTCACCTCTTTCCACCCTCCACATTTCCTGAATTGCATGAATGTATAATGCTGGCTCTTCATCGGCTCGCATTGTGCATGCCATGATTGATCCTATATCAGGTTTGTTTGGATACACTCTTCTCAAAGCATCCCATACATGGGCTCAACAATTTTTAAATGGAGCCCCATCGTGTGCATCATTCTCTAGCCAAACTCCTGAGTACCCTGCTTCTTCCCATATGGTGTTTGTCTGTTCTACTAATATGGTGGCAAGTAAGCTCTTCATGTCACCCACTACTAATGTGATTTCCACTGTCTGTTTTTCAAGTGCATAGATCCACTTTCCAGCTCCTGTTGTAATGGTGGGAAGTGCCTTTATAAAAGGTGTTTTATCCATATGTGGCCAGGGCACGTATTATGATCTCCCTATGCCTTTCTGTATTCATGTAAATTGTGTTCCCTTCATCCCTTTGTTAAACATCTTTGCCTTTTTCTTCCCTCTTGCTACTGCTATTGATAAGGGGCACAGTCTAAGCCTTTCACCCCATGGAGTTCTCTCCCTCTGTTCTCCGTCTGTTTCCCAGTCCACCTCACCTTCTTCCTGAGTTTCGTCGTTTTATGTTGCTTCGGACTCATAGTCAAAGTTTTTCTTATTCTGTCTCCTACATGAAATACTCCCCTCCTATCTCCCCTCTGTCTGCATGTCTTCTATTTCTATTTTCACATCCTTAATCACGGCTCTATTCATTTTCAACAATATCTCTCTGCTGTTCATGTATAGGCATTTATCATGGGGCATGGTCTCTCTCTTTCTATTCTGTTTGTTACCCTTTGAAGCTCTCCCTCTGTTTTCTGGATAGCTGCTTCTAAAGCCCTACATGCTAAGTTTTTCTAACCTTGTTATGATTGTATCTTGACCTTTGTTGATTTCCAAAGTGCCCCTCTATGCTGTCGGTTCTGAGCATGCTCTGGGTTTGTACCAGGAATGTGTATTTTCTACAGTGGGTTTTACAGGATATGTTCCAATTGTGGTTGAGTCTGTCGGATTCACAGGTGCTGGAACCTGTGCTGAATTGGTGCGTTCTCTGAGTGGTGGCGGGATTGAAGACTGTGCAGGCATTACAGCCTGTATCGTGCTTGTGCTGTCTCTGGATAATGGTGGGGCAGAGGCTAAAAGAGATGCTTTTCCTTCTGCTCCATCCTTTCTGACTCCCCTTCTACCTCGTCATATAACCTCCATAATTCTAATATGATCTGCCTCCTTTTGAGCTTTTTACCTTTGTAGGTTGATAACAGGTACGTATACATGTGCTTGATAATCCCCTTATCGTGTGTGCCTTCTGCTGGCCATGCAGTAAACATTTTGCCCTCTGTCCCTGCTGCCCACTCTTCATAATATTTAATAATCTTCTACCCGTACGTTGGGAGCTCCTTGTGCATATGTTCAACTGGTGTGCACATTGTGAACAATGACAGTGTCACAGTGATTCACTGGCCAACAACTAACTACCAAAGTAAATAAAACACCATAGTTAATGGAAAAAATCTCCTGAGTTGCCCCATATGGTGCAGCACCAGAGTTACACAAAAACACAAAAAATAAAAATTCAACTTACTGTACATCTCCACACAACAACCCAACAAAACTTCCCTCCCCAATACCTTCTTCCCACCCAAACTCAGTGCCCACTCTCCACACTTACAGCCAACCACTCCCACCACTAATCAAATAATACTTTTTCTGTCAATACTTTATGCCACATAATCAAAAAATAGTCAATACTTATACACACTGGTTTATTTTTTCTTCTCTTGTTCCCTGACATTTGGAACAAAGAGTTACATTCCGCGTTAGTGAGGTGCAGGACTTCCCACTCTTATTTAAACAGCACTGTCCTCACTCCTGTCTCAAGGTATGTTATATTCCAATATCCACTGCTACTACTGGGATGTCCCTGCTCCTCCCTGCGGGAGCCCTCTTCTATTTCTACTTAAATGAAAACTTGAAAATGAAAATGAATTAAACGTGGTTCACTCCTCACACACTCCACTCTCATCCAATACACACTCTCCCGTCTGTTGTTCTTGCGTCAGGTGCACTTTGCGCTCCATGTTCTTCCGAGGTTCTCCGATGCCATCTCTCCTCAAGAAGGCCTGCACACCTGGGGGAGGTGCCACACCCTTTAGCAATCAGGCAAGGCTCTGGAAAATCCCGGCGCTTGCTGGCCTCCTCGTGGTCTGTGCAGTTTCTGCTCCCTGCAGGCAGGCGCCGGTTACCCAGGAAAATGTTGCAGGGGAGCTCCGGCCTCCAGAAAATCCTGGAATCATGTCTTGGGTCACCAAATGTAGAGTAAGGCCCAATAATCCATATTAAAAAAGAACCAAATGACCCAATAAAGTGCACAGAAGAAAGGAAAACACAAATGTATTACATGCAACCGCAGCTGGAAACAATTCACAAATTATTCAACATTGCATCATTAAATGACAGTTTAAGTAGTGAGAAGAGGAGTTGATTTGTACACAATGTTTCATGATGCATGTAAGTTCATATTAGTTGATTGGAGAGTCTTGGTTGTGCTATAGGTGATTCTATACAATACCGAGCCCTATTGCCCTATCCTATCCCTCGTGACCATTCCGATTGCCTCATTGCCTCATGGTAATGATCTCATGATGGGGTCATCTAGTTTCACACAGTTTGGATTGGACAATTGACAGGTTAACATGTGTCACATACAACTTGGTTGCTCATTGGCTATGTCTTTTCAAATGTTCTGGGTTGGGTCGCTTCCATCATAATTAGCCAATCGTATTGTGAGGTGTACACAGTGTGGCAACAAAAAAGAATGCTTTACTGTGGAAAAAGATACAGAGTAGCGGCACAAACAACAGCAAGATTCAAAATGCGAGCCTCCAACACTATCCCTGAGGAAGAAGATTCAGAATAGTGGCACAAAACAACAGCAACATTCCCCATGAAAGCCATCATATGTCTATTATAGACACCATCTGTAAAAATGAGATTCTTTCAGTGACTTACAGGAACGGGAAAGTCTTTTACATTTTTATTAATGTCCTTATAGCCCCACTCGTGCTGGCCCTCCTCTGCAGGAGCCTTCAAAAATGTGCACATGTTGATAAATATTTATTTTACCTTTTGTTCTTACGCATCGGAAAAGAAAAAACACTATTTCTATGAGCATCAGCAAATAGATGTTTAGCAACCCTACCCTTGATAATAACTGTATTTTGAGCATCATGCATGGGTAGGAAGAGGGCTCTAGGTATTTTATATTATTTTGTTTTTAAAAAAATGTATTGCATGTAGCCGTAATTCGACTTTTTACAAATAATAAAAAAGAGAAGATATGCTTAAAATCACACACAAATCAATAAACTAGAAACATAAAATCTTTTATATACTTTTTTCACATCACATTCAGATAATTAATAATTTAATTAAACCCAATTCATTTAATAACCTTAGTACTTCCAGAGTTAAGAAGGTTTTGTGGCCTGCAGACTCCACCAAATGTCCTTCGTGTACAACCAGTCAATATTACTTACAAATCATGAAAAATGCTTTATTCAAAAGGACCTTGTTGCCCAACAGAATGACAATAGATGTCTGAGATCTTGAGTCTGAAATTCCCCATGTAGATTACAGTTCTCCTCCTGCGACTGCTCTTTTTACGAATTCTCAGGACTTCTTTTGTTTGTATCTCTACAATTACGATCTCCAACTGGGATTAGGGAATCGATGCAAGTACGGCAACACAAAATGCTTCAGTTTGTCTGTAAAAGGGGATGGCCTAAAGATTACTAAATCACACATTTTTGCCATAATCCAATCCATTATCATAATGGCTATTTTTACTTTCATGGGGTTTTGAACTAAGTCGGTCTCCGATTGCTTGCATGTGACTAAAATTCCCTGATCTCAAAATGCATCCCTGCCTCAGACCTCTCTCCTTTTGTATGCCAGACGTTAAATGCCCAAGCTTGTCTAGCCTAACTTGCTTACAGTTCTTCTCATGCAAATGGATAATAATGGCTAACAGGCCTTCCAGGAGTCCCCACTGCTTCAGTTTAAGCCACAATCTACCTCTATTAAGAGTATCAAAGGCTTTTGACAAATCAATTCCTGCTCCATATAGGGTGAGGCTGTTCTTTAACCATGATTTGTCTTTTAGAATGTTCATCATTAATCCATTCTAAGTTGTAGATAGTCCTTTATGAAAGTCAATTTGTTGTTTTGAGAGGATACCCTTTTTTTCTGACCATTTTTCCAATTCCCTCAAAATTAATCCTGAAAAGATTTTACTATCAACATTCAAGTCGATGGGGCGGTAGTTGGCAGAATCTGCCCCATCGCCCTTCTTGTAAATGGCCCGTTTCCATGAATCCGGACACTGGTTTGCTATTAGAATGCCTCTGAACATCAGCAGCAGGGTTTGTGCCCATGCAGCTGCATCCTGCTTGAGGATTCGATTAGTCAGTGCATTTGGACCCGCTGCCCTTGACCCAGAGGCTCAAATTATTAGTTCTTCAATGGCCTCCTGCTCTAGATGTAAAATCCAAGGAGACTCATTTGGTGGTTCTATACTCACTGGATTGGTCTCCCTAAATACATCTCAAATATATTTCAGCCATGCCGATTCTGGAACCCCATTACTTTGAAGGTGTGCCTGCGAAGACTGTTGTTGATTAATCATACCCCAAACCTTTTTTAAATTTCCTGAATTGACTGCCTCCAACATCAGTTGACCATTACGAACTGCTGCTTGGCACAATTCCTATATGCAGTGCACAGCTTCAACGTCTTTAAAAGGAAGTCTGATGTAGAGATCATATGATGTTTGAGGATTCAAATCGCCTTCCCCAAAACCTTTATCTGCCCAGCTGTCTCCTCGTCAAAGCTATGCGTATGCCAATAGGATTCTTATTTTTTTTACTTTGGGCTAGTCCAAATCCCATAAAAACTCTACAAAGTCTGCTGGAGGACACAACTTCTTTAGATCTGATCGGTGTTTGAGCTCAGTACCTCCAGAAATGTCTTATTGCGAGTCAACTTTTTTTTTTATTGAACTATTCTATTCTTACTAGAATTTACCCTTATGACTGCATGTGCACCTTTCTCTGCAGGATGGATTTAAAGGGAAATAGAGGCTGTTAACAGGCTATGGACACTAGAGCCTAACACACTTATTCTAAAGAACTCACATTGACTAAAATGGTCAGCAGATAGCGCCAAATAATCAATTATTGTTTCTGCTGATCCGTTCAGGAATCAGATCCCTATTCACATTCCCATTCACCAGCATCAAATTCCAATCTGATAGAAATTGTTTCCATCTTATGCCATTTTCGTATACCTGCGGTGTTCTCACCCTTCATCTGTACATTCCGAAGGCAATATGAATTTAAATCCCCAGTCAACAATATACAACTGAGCATCATCACATATTTTATTTAAGGCTCGGAAGAATTTAGACTTTCCAGATTTTTTTTCTCTTCCTTTCCTTTGTTTTTGGTCTTGTATTTGAGTATTCATTTCCAGTACATCTGGTGCGAGTTTAGAGGATTTTTTCTTTTTTCTTTCCCTAATTTATCTTTTTTTGTTTGGTCATGCATTGAGTTCCCCAGTAGAACTGCCCCGGAGCTTGGTTCTTAAACAATCTGGGGCAACGTAATTAATTTTTCAAGCAAAGAATTTGAGACTGGCGTGTCATCTACAGTACTATTTATGACATGACAGTTACTGATTGTTCTTCGTGTGATAATTTCAAGTCTTTCAAAGCATTCATCAAAGAGGTATTTATTGCGCTTTTAAGACCCACTAGTGATGAGTCAGTTCAAGAAGTATTCCTGAGTGGGTTTTAACTTCAGTTTTGAGCAGCTCAAACACATTAACCAACAAATTAAGAACAAAGTTTAATGCTAGAAGGGTTGGATCCGAAGCAGCTTTCTTACAAGTCACAATTGGACTGATTGGATTTATACAGATGTCTTGAGCGTGCTCTCTATTACTCCTACTCTTACTAGAGATAAAGGAGCCACTGTTTATTGGTGTACTGATTCCTGCTGAGGAGTGAGCCCGGAGGTCATTACTTGCTCTATAGTCTCGGTTACCTCTGCTAACTCTGTCATCTCCAATTGTGACGGTTTCTGATCATGGGGACTCCAATGAGAGGGATGGTACTTGACTCAAAATAGCGAGTGTAGGAGTATTTATGTCCCCCAAAC
Source organism: Ambystoma mexicanum (assembly GCF_040938575.1). Lineage (NCBI taxonomy): Eukaryota > Metazoa > Chordata > Amphibia > Caudata > Ambystomatidae > Ambystoma > Ambystoma mexicanum. The sequence goes on along the minus strand of NC_090930.1, from coordinate 443,671,288 downwards.
TGCGCAATCTTCTCTTTAAGTAGAAGTCTTTTATTTTATTTGTCCTCGATATTGTGGAGATGGTCTATTCCAAATTATTTCTATGTGCTTCTCCTATGGTCCGCTCAATAAGAGGGGATCCAGCGGCAGGTGTTAAAAACTGCATTTCCTCAACCAAGGGACCACTGGCAAAACCTGGTCCCCCGCAGCCCCACATTTCCTGGGAGGGGGCCCCACTTGGAGTAAAAATAAATGCAACAAAAATGTTTCCCAAAAAGAAAAGAAATCAACATTTCTTTTTCTTTTTGAATTCACTCTGCATTCATAAAGACATTATTCATGTAACAGAAATAATTTCTTTATGAAGGCAGAGATACTACAAAAATAAACTTTATTATTGAAGTCCAAGGGCTCCCCCTACCCCATGACATGGAAGACCATAGGCTGGAGGCCTCCATGTCATGTGGTGGGGGGAGCCCTATGACTTCAAAAATAAATATTTTATTTTTGAAGTCACTCTTAAATGTATGGGTGGGTGGCTGGGTGTGTGTGCCTATATGGTGAAAAGGTGCACACTTAAATGTATGGATGGCTGGGTGTGTGTGTCTGCATATGGCTAATGGTGTGTGTGCTTGTGTTCAGGGGCTCAAGAAAACGTACATTTCAGGGGGCTCACCCTTCAAATGTTGGGAGAAGCGCTAACTTTACAGTCGGTGGGGGACAACTTATTTGTGTGGAGGCATTTAACTTCTTTACGCTTAATTAGACTATTCAAGTGCAGCTTCAATGTTAGAAGCGGTTAACTCTCTCCTTTAAGTCTGAGAGCACCCACTTATGGACTGCTGTGAGAATGAGCGGTCTCCTGTTCCCTCTCTGCCCTTCCAATCACTCCCTTGGCATGCATATACTAAACCCACATCACAATTTCAATTGTCTATAAAATGTGGCATTTGAATGCAGGTACTAACAGTCAGATGCTTTACGTTAGGAATTGCTGGGCCCTTGTTAACAGCGAAACCCCAGGTGCTGTTTAACATCTGTGTCTTGTTCTGTCCGGCAACTGCTCTGTATGTCAGCCAGGTCGGGGGGAGTGCTGAAGCACAGTCAGCTCAATGGTGTTGCACCACTACTTGTGTTTAATGCCTTCATTACTTATTGGTAATCTGCATTACTCCTAGCCATATTCTTCTTCGTCCCAGTACTTGTGTATGATGCAGTACTTGTGTATGAGGCAGTTTGCCCCATACACAAGTACTGGGATGCGGTAGAGGTGCATGGAGGTAATGCCTGATTTAACTACCTCTAATCTTCATTACTCCTAGTCCCACTCTTCTGCATCCCAGTACTTACCTAGACGTAAGCACTGGGACAAGGACGAGGGAGGTGGAGGGAATGCTAGGCCAAGGAGCTGATTTTGGAGGTTGGGGTAGGGGGTGAGAGGGAATGTATTGGGTGTGAGATTGTGCAATAAATCATAATGTTCGTCGATGTCCAGGCTAAGCAGACATGATATGTGGTATTAGTATCTAGCAAGGCATTTTGGTGCAGCCAGTCTAGTCATACCTCAGTTTTCTATGACTTTGTTTAACTGGGCATTTCTGATAAAGCAGTCCTGCTAAGTGTAATTACCTTGCTAGACTGGCATTTGGGTGCTGCCAGTCTAGCTGTTTCTTACTGCGGCATTGTATATTTTTCTGGGCATCTGTGATAAAATGATATGATATTATATGATAAGTCATTTATAACGTGCCTGTACACAAGTGTTTCTAGGCGTGACAAGACAAGGGAGGGAAGACAGAGGGAGGACAAGACAAACAATCTTACCAGGCCTTGTGTCATTCAGATTGTGCACATGCAAGAACGAGAAGTGAAAGGGGAAAGGGAGAGGGGGAAGTGCAAGGGAGAGGGGGGAAACAGGGCAGCAATGCTCTGAGTAAATGAGGTCAGGGCAGCACAGCTCTGGTAGGAGAACAAGGGACTTGAACTTTATTCTTGCAGCCACCGGTAGCCAGTGAAGAGATTTTAGGGTTGTAGAGATACGGTCGCTGGGCTTGAGGCCAAGGATAAGTCTTGCAGTCCTGTTCTGGATTAGTTGCAGAGGGTGGAGAGTAGAGGGAGGCGGATTGAGAACAAGGCTGTTGCAGTAGTCCAGCCAGAGAGAACAGGGCTCTGGAGACAGTGAGCTTCTGGGGGAAAGGGAGAAAGGGAAGAGTCCCTTTGAGGAGGTGCAGTTGGTAGTGGGACTTCTTGGCGACGGCTGAGATGTGAGGAGAGGAAGAGAGAGTGGAGATGACACCAAGGTTTTTTGCCTCGCAGGAAGGCAAAGGAAGAGGGCCCAAGGTGGGCGGCTAAAGTGAGAGAGGGAAAGCAGGGGCAGGGGTCCCAATGAGAAGGTTCTCATTATTAGTGGCATTAAGGTAAAGATTGTTGAGACGTGCCAATCCTGAATCGTGGATAGCCAGTCAGGAATGAGCGAGAGAGGAGAGGAGGCTGAGGGCAGCCTGAAGGAAAGCGGAGTGTCATTCACGTAACACTGAAAGTCAGAGGAGAAGGTAGATAGCAGGTGACCCGAAGGGGCTAAGTAGAGGTTGAAAAACCAGGGTGAGAGGATAGAGCCCTGGGGAACACCACAGGTAGAGAGAGAGGTGGCAGAGAGAAAGAGACCAAATTGGACTGTGAGAGGCAGTTCAAGAGGAAGGAGGTCAACCACTACAGGGCCTGATCCGTGATGCCCAGGTTCTCACAGAGTCGATTGATCAGGATGGCATGCTTGGCCATGTTGAAAGCAGAGGAAAGATCAAGGAGGATGAGGGCAGAAGGAATGCTGGACTCAAGGTTAGTGAGCAGATATTCACAGGTGTTCAGGAGAGCAGTTTCCGTGCCTCTGGCAGCTCGGAAGCCAGACTGATGTTCATGGAGACAACCAACAGATTCTGTGTGGAGAGTAAGCTGGGAGATGGCCAGCTTTTCTAAGAGTTTGCCCAGGAAAGGGGTTATGGAGATAGGGCAATAGTTTGCCGGGCAGGTAGGATCGGCAGACGGCTTCTTGAGGAGTGGCTCCACAAGGGAGTGCTTAAGGGGAAAGGGAAAAGTTCCAGTGGTGAAAGAGTGATTACCAAAATCGGCCAATGTTGGATCGAGGATGTCAATATGGTCCTTGATGGTTCTGGAGGAGCAGGGGAGCACCTGTTTGGACGACAATTTCATAGATCGGACTTGTCTAGAAACCTTGTCAGATGTTGTCAGTGAGAAAGAGGAGAAAGGAGGCAGAGAGGGAGAGATGGTCAAAGGGGGACCGAGAGAGGAAGAGAAAGAGGAGATTGGGGACAGTTGTAGCAGAGAAGTGAGAGGCCAGAGCTGTACAGAGGACCTGGGAGGGAACAGAAGAGGCAGAGACCGCAACCCGATTAGCCAATTCCTTACAGATTTTAAAGAGTTCGGCCTTGTTATTAGAGGCCGCAGAGATGCTGGCTTGAATGTGTGCTCTCTTCTTGATGAGTGCTATTGCTTCGACTGGCATTTTGGTGCAACCAGTCTAGGTATGTCTAAATGTGGCCTTGCATGTTTTACTGTAATGTTATTACGTGTCTACGCTGGTCTACATTGTGCAGCCAGTTGGACATGTTTTCATTGTGGCATGGTATTTTTAATAGCAAAGCATTAATGTTCCTGTGCACTGTTGGTGACTTGCATGTATTAGATTGGTGTTACCCTACAAAACAATTGCAAACACTCTGGCATTTTAGCCAATTTTTCTCAGAAAGTGTGCTGTATATTGCATTAAAACACATATTAATATATTTCTCCTAGTGCAGTGTGCGGCATACCCCTTCAGCAGCACGTTTGTGCGGATTGCGCAAGCGTGGTAATCTAGGCCAGCCCATTGTTTGGCACGACCTGTGATTTGTTGCCCAGTTTGGGGGTGGGGTGGCCCTTATTATGGCCCCCAAATGTTGTGTTACGCCACTGCAAGGAACACATATAAGAGGTTTCATAGTTTCATAGTTTTTTATTGATATACATATAACAAAACAAATGTTTTATATATCATTGCTTTCGCATGCACATTTTAAAAACAGACAGTTGATCTAACATTATTACAGTTAAAAACATCTCAGTTGCTATTACATTAGCGATTCAAAAGTGCATTTGGATAGTACGAAATACATATGGTGTCACTTAAAATTGTCTCACATGATCAGACAATACACTGTATAATTAAAACAATTTTAGTATAGAATAGCACCATAAAATACATTAGGTTTATATCGTTTCCACTCATAAATAGTGACCATAATGTCTCAATTTCATCAGACTTAAAAGTGTTATTATATGATTTCATATGTCGATACCGAAGGGCTTGTAAACTTTCACAAACGATTAACAAGTGGTGTAACGTCTCTGTGACATTATTACCACATAAACGGCAATATCTCTTGTCACAAGGAATACCCAATTGAGAGCCTTTTACTTCCAATGCCTCGGATATATTGAATTTCAATAGGAGGTATTGCCGTACTGTTTACGGATTGGAATAGGCATGAATGTAATTTGGAGTCTGACCTCGGGACATGCGCTCATTGCAATAAGTCCCGCTGTGAGTTTTAGTCAATAGGTCTGACAGCTGTTGTTCATAGCTTACATCTTTCAATATATTTTTCAGGGTGGATTTCACAGAGTACAAGCTCATTTGGCTAAATGAGGGAATTGAATTAGTCCACTTATTGTGAAGTTGTTTCAACTCACCCATTATTCCAAAAGCATTGATGTTCGCGAGTTTCATGTATGCTTTCACATATCGACAAGTGATTGTATCAGTCTTGATACGTAACAACTTTTCGTAATTTAGTACACAATGGTTAATGAATACATGCAATAGACCTATCAGATTGAATTCTAGGTACATATATTCAACACTTAGACATTGTGGAAGACGAAACAGTTTCCGAAGTAACAAGGCTTCAAATCGCACAACCAGTTTAATGAAGTTGTGCCCCCATATTATAATGGCGTACAGTAATATTGCTCTAATCTTAGCAATGTAAATGGTCAATATCGCAGATACCGAGTAGCCGCTATTTCTTCCAATGAAGATACTCAGTGCGTTGGTAGCAACCAGACAGAGGGCCTGTAGTGCGGACCACTGAGCGTGCCATGCTAGGCGATCATCAACGATGATGCCTAAATATTTATAAGTTTTAACTTGTTCTAAAGGCTTACCGTTCATTGAACACACATATTTTTTGGGACAGCGTTTCTTAGTGCGTTAGAGGTTTCCTGTTCTGGAGAGATGAATTTTGATGGGTGAGCTCTCTGAGCCTCATTGTTGTTAGGCTGTGGCGCGTCGTCTATTTCTAGAGCTTTAGGATCTACTCTCAAACTTCCACTTATAAGATTGTAGATTGTGGGCATTAGTGCTACTCTGCATATATAATATGTTTGATTATGGTAGTTCTTACTGCCTGCTCCTTCTTTGTGTCATTATATGCAGTCTAGAGCACTTTATGCTTAAGCTCCTTCTCTTTCATTTACCTTATTTAGCAGTGGCACTATTAAGCTAATAATATTTCGGCTCAAAATGTGACACATTACCACGAGTCACGGTTCTTAGACTCGGAATGAACAGAAGAGAGATGATATGGGAGTCTAAAAGACCTTGGCTTTGATTGCCTGTATGTTGTAGGTTTAATGGGACAGACATGGTGCACTATAATGCAAGCGCTCCCACCTCAAACACTCAGAGACCAAACTTTGCCGGATTAAACAGAAAAGACACAACTGAACAACCGGGAGCTCGCTAACCTGCAAGCACAGAATTAAGCTTCTCGGTTGCAATTCGATTTACAAATCCTAATGATTTTAACAGTTATTTCGTTTTGGTTTCCCTTCCTTTTGTTTTCGCCGCAAAACTGGGTCTTGTGAGAGTGCCAAGCACCGTTCAAAAAACAAAAAAAGAGCGAACGGACGCCCAGGTGCTACCTAACAATACCCTTTCATAAAGCACACACACAAGTGCCTAGGTGCTTTTTTAAATTGTACTCAGAGGGTAGTTGTGACAAATCTATTGTAGAACACTCAATGAATCTGCAATCTGGCCCTGGCTCTGTCAATACCAGGTTAAGCAGCTCACTAAAGGGTTAATTATGGCTTTCAGCTGAAGGGAATATTGACAGCTCTAATAACCGATCACTGGCAGAGATTCAAGTGTTTACATCTCTTTGTTTTTCAGTCGTTGCTAGGAGATGGAGGATCGGGAGACTGAAAACGACAGTTATGCCTGGGCTTACTGAGAGCCTTTTGGAGAAGCAGAGGTTGAAATAATATATATTAAGTAAAGTTGTGCCGTTGTGCTTATCCCATGTTATTTTGCTGGTGTTTTGAAGCGATTGACTAAATCGTTATTTTGAGTTCGCTGCGGCATCTATCAAGTAATTGAGGTGACGCCGTGAGAGGTGAGAGAAGCAAAGCCCGTCACGTCTGTATGGATGAAGAGAGACTGAGAAACGTCCTCGCCAATTAAGACAAGGTCGTTAAAGTAAACTCCCGAAACGCTCGACCAGACGATCGTAACGTCGGAAGCCAACAGGGGAGAGCATCGGGAAGTTCAGAACTCGCCGCTCTGTTAAGCTTCTATGTGAATGGCCAAATTCAGTCGGAGCCGCCGAGTTGAAGAAGACAGCTGAGGTGAGGGGCGGAGTTCATGCAGAGCCGCCGAGTCGCGGAAACCAGCTGAGCAGAGGAGCGGAGTTCCCTCTGAGCCGCCGAGTTAAGAAATACAACTGAAGCTGAAGGGCGAGACCTGCGCGTACACCGAGCGTATGAACAAGCTGATGAGAGGTTGGTTGAAAGGAAACGCTACAAACTGAATCCGACGGAGAATACTAGAAATAAACAGAGGTACGTGTGAAAGTTAGAGAGAGAGTGAAAAGACAAAGTGAGAAGGAAAGTGTCAGTGCAACCAGGATTTGAGAGAAAGAGACTAATGCAAAGTTAAAGAGTGTTTGAACCATATACAAGATGGAACTTAATGACTAAAGAAATTATTAAACCACGTGCTAAAAAAATACAAGAGAAAAAGACCAAGTAATAATTGAAGTATGAAGAAAAGACAAGGAGAGACTTATTTGGATTGAGAATAAAGCACAAGTACTAGTTAGGAGGAACAGAGACCTTATAATCTAAGGAGATGAAGACATGAATAAAGTGTAGTAACAAGAAGCGTTAAAGGAACTTAAGGAGATCCGAGCTAACAGAAACTGTAAGAAAGACTTTGAGAAATTGAGAAAAAACCTCTCAGAGACTTACCTGAAAGATCCAGCTGCGTTGCCTGAAATTATTTCAAGTCGAGGTCGTCGAAAGAGTTGAAGACATATCCTTTTACCTAAAAGCAAAGAAAGTTAAATTTAATAAAAGTTGTTTCTGAAAGAGAATAACACCTACTTTCAGTCTCAGTGTACTTATTTCATAACATACAAAGAATACACATTTACAAATTAATTTTACTCAGAGGGTAGTGTACACCAATAGAGATATTTGAACTCGCACTCATTAGCTGTAGAACAACTTAGAGGTGAGGTTGTAGTAACAAGCAATAGGTTAGAACAACACTAATCCATGCCACCAGTGATCTTTCTTAAATAATAGGCTTTGGTAGAGCAGTGGTCTATCATTACGAGGAACGGGTTAAGCGTTAAATTAATCAGACACTTGCTAGGCCGTGTTTATACTACGTAATAGAACTTACAATAAGGTACACATGCAGTCCTTAGATTGTTTATTATTAACATCAGAACCATCTTGTGTAAACCAATAAGTCTTAAAATGCTGCTAAAACATTCTCGCGTAATTATCACGCGCATAGAAACGATACCTAACTAGGAAAGATAAACTACACACTGGGGAATTAGGGACAATACACCATTGTACAATTAATTTAAAACATGCAGGTTAATCACCACTAGCAATTATCAAACACGGAGTATACAAATAGAAACGTAGAGGAGAAGCACCTTAAAAGATGTCACCGCTGTAGCAGGCAGCTGACTATACTAAAATTGGAACGATACAGAGAAGATTAGCATGGCCCCCGCGCAAGGATGACACGCAAATTCATGAAGCATTTCATAAAAAAATAAATTTAAAAAAAGAAAGATCACCAGATCTAACAAGCTAAAACGCATAAATATTTGAAGATGTGACTATCAGTAGAATTGATTTAAGGAAGCCGGACGCGGTCGAACAGAGTTTAGTTAGCGCAAAAGCACAATAAGTTTAGTGTCCCACGGCACGATCTGGGGGTGATTTGAGCGAATCTAGAGTAACACAGCACGTTATAATAATAAATAAAAACAATGTTCACCCGCACAGTTTAAAAGTGCTACTTTCAAGTAGCGATAAAAGCTTGTTTTACAACAAAGGAGCAGAACAATTCACCATGTGTACACAATTGGGTGACAATGGAGCACAAGGTGAAAAATAACCAGAAAATGTAGAATAAAATACAATGCCATGATATATATCAGACGTATTTTTAAAAAAGATGTTTTTTGAATATTTAAACAAACAATACAAACAGATGTATTTATGTCTGTTACGTTTTCTCTCTTTCTCATTATTTGTATTAGTTTGTGTCTACATGTACTGTAACTTGGTGTGGGCGCCCTATAATTCAATGCTGAATTTTGTAATGTTGAAATTCATTGAAATGTAACATTGACACAATGTTTCAATTACACCAAAATACTCTACGTTTTTCTGAAGAATTTGTGTAATAAGCATGGGCATGTGGCCCCGATGAAGGACGTTGTCCGAAATGCATAGGCCTATTGCTGCCCTTTGCTTATAATTAAGTACTTAGCAATGGTACTATTACTGAGAATAAATATCAATGATATCGGACCAATGAAACTAGTAATCGCTACTTTTGATGAAGATAAAGGAGAACTGAAACTAATACAGATCAGAATTGTGTCCTAAGAGAAATTAACCCTTTCAGGGTATTTAGGTGTGCGGCCCACACCGCCGGCTGTTTAGCCTAGGTCTTTTTTCTGCTATCACAGGAAGTGATGTCATTTGACCCCACCTCGAAGTGATATTGCGAGAAGGGATGGAACATGACCTTTAGCCCCTTAACAAAACAGGAAGTGGCATCACAATGCATTGTTCTTAAGTACACTACGAAAAAAATATGGTTACGATATCACTATAATGCGATATACATTTCATACAAGAATGGATTGCCATATGTATCGTTACGATCAGTGTGTCTAGGGCCATATTACCAAATTACTGTGAATGCAAGCAGACGTCCATGGCCAAATGATAATGATGTGTTATTATATAGCACTTACTGTGAAGCGCTAGTTAGGTAAGATTTCCACAGAGCTGGAAAATCTTCCTTTCCTGGTTCAACCGCAGAACTTTTTGCTCTTCTAGTGAGATATTTTTCATTAATACCTCAGTGAGTGGGAACCTTTTTCCACACTCACCTAATCTTTAACTCTTTTTAAGGATGTCATTTTTAAGACTCTCCAAAGTGTCTTTTTAAAATTATCATGTTTAACAATGTATTGGCAATAAGTGCCTGTTGTTGCTGGGTTCCCCTAAGGGCTCCCCATTTAACTTTCTTGTGCTAACCTTTAGTGAACTACAATTCCCAAGGGTAGAAAGGATCTTTGGATCCCTTTCACATTTTATTATGTGAAACCAGCACACACCCCTTATGTGGAGTGCTGGGGAGATACAACGCATCCCCTTTCACCTTAAAACTGTAAAAATTCTGTTACAGTGACAAGCTTACCTTTAATGGCTGGTGGCAGTGATACCTTTTACTAATTTGGTGCACCTCTACCGCGGGCTGTGATCACAGCTGCAGTAAAGGCAACTAAGTGTGTTCATTTTACCAAAAAGGCCCTGTCTTCTTTTTCTGCCATTTTAGTATTTCTTGCTCTTTCTTGTTCCTTCCCCTGACATCCAGAGTGAGAAATTCCTTTGTGTGATTTTTGTCTTCGGTGGGAGTCCCCTGGGAACCCCGCCCAGGCTCCAGTCAGTCTGTAAGCACAGGGAGTGGGGGAGGAGTCCAAAACATTCCCATCCTTTGTCTTACGCCTTGCTTCAACTGGAACAAATCCCAGTGGGGGGCTGGCTGTCCTGATTGGACAACCAGACGCCCCTTTCTTGTAAACTGCAGGGAGAGAATGCAGAGGTTGTGCTGTAGCTCCTGTTAAATACTGGAAACCTGTAAGCTGAAGTCATGTCAACCACTAGAACAGAAAACCAAAGAGGAAGATGAAGGAAAAGTGGCAGAGATGATTTCCAGCGACCAGAGAGCCTGCTGTGTAACCGGAGCCTGCTGCAGCACTTCCTTCCAATCGACCTGGGGTCTCCAAAAACAATGACCGAACCCAGAGTCTGGTGAGACCCACTAGACTCAAGAAGACCTGCATTTTGAGCCATCCCTCGAGTTGCGGCAACCTTGCATTCTTACAATACCCCAATACCCTGGGGCCTCCAGCCACTGTGCGGTGCACTGTCTTCCGAATTCTGAATCTCGCTGAAGCTTAGTGGGCAACTTGGTGTATCTCCAGAGACACAAATCGAGTCCAAAAAGTCCCATCACAAGAGTGCTGGACCTTTAAAACGACGAGAATTTAACCGCGATTTTCTGTCTTCTTCTCTGCTCCTTGAAAAGGTGCCAAAACTACAGAACCACATCCAGCCATGAGAGAAATCTTCCCTAGAGCCTTCTTCATTGATCCCTGCTGCAAAGACCCTTCTGAGGTCTTGTGTTCCGTCTCCAGGACAAGGAATCCACTGACTGGGTATTTGGCTGCAGTCCCTGAAGTTCTCCTGCTGCAATCTCTTCTTCATTGCTGAGGTACTGTGTTGGTTTGGGTATATACTTACCTTAAGCCTTTTGGGATTTCTGTGTAGTTCTGGGGTTTTTTCTGTGATTGGGAGGTCCCGCATCCAGTGCACCCAGTCCCACTGATAGAATCCTGCTGGGGTGTCTTCTGTGAAGCCCTAGACCCTCTTCTAACTCTAAAGTAAAGTACTCACCTGTTTTCCAGTTTTCCTAAGGAAACTCTGACTTTTGCTACTAAAGAACTTATTCTAACACTGCCTGTTGGTCACTAGTCCTAGTGACTCCGCTTCTGCCACTGAGAACACTCATGCTCCAAGAATAAGGGAAAGACTTTGAAGGGATTGGGACTTCTGCCTAGAAAAGAAATCAAGTGTTACCAATCAACTTGTAAAGAGTTGGTTGGTAACTGTAATTCTAAGAGTGACCAGTTACAAACGTTCTTACTGATCTTGAATGTGTGATGCACTATTCTTAAAAAGTATGGTTAACATCTTTTGTTCCTTAGCCACTGTTTTGCCAGTCTAATAGAAAGTAGATGTGTAGGTATTTTACTCTCCTGTGATTAGGTTGTGCCTCTTTACAAAAGTAATGTGTTGGTTTCACCAGATTATTCCTGTAGGGTAATTGTATGAGTGTCCTCCAACTGTTGGTATCACCAGGTTAGTCCTGTTAGGATAACTGTCTCAGTATACCCCAACTCGGTCTTGCTTCCCCTGACTTTCTGCTAGCCTGTCCTTAATAAGTCTACATTAGGTTGTTGCCTACCTAGAATAACTATTCAGTAAAGTGTGACATTGGGTTTTATTTTCCCCTTCATTGTGAAGTTAAAGTATGTGGGTTTTACTTAGCTTGTGTTAGCTGTGTGCCATCCAAAATAAGTTACCAGAGTTATTGCTTACCTCAATCTGGGTTTCCCTGATCTCAAAAGCATCTGTAATGGTATATTACATCCTTAGGTTTTACTCACCTGGTATAACTGTGTGTTATGACAAAAGTAGTTATAGGTTTTTATTGCACCTAGGATAAGTGTTTCACTATTCACCAAAAGTATATTGTCTAGTTGACTATTTATGTGATTTGTTCCAAGAGTCACTGTACAACTGGAAGGGCCTACTGCCCTTGTATTACTGAATGTAATCTGAAAGTAACCATTGGTCTTTTTCCTCCCAAAAAATAGGCTTGACCTATACTAAATGTGTATAACAAGGTTTTGACCCTAGAACTACTGTTCCAAATAAGGTCTATACTTGGGTCTGTGGATTTCAAGTATAGTGTTGTGATTTTATACTGTGATTTCTTATAATGTTTCAGTACTTACTTACCCCTAGATTTATCTGGGCCTACCTGTATTTAAATAAATCCTTTATTTTTACAATACAAAGTGTTTCAGTGTTTCTTTGGATCATTTGTATTGCAATTTCACTTGTACTGTTTCTACTGCCCCCTCTCCTTCCTAAGATAAGCCTGGCTGTTCTGTCTACGCTACCATGTACTCAGGTGGTACAGCCTTATACTAAGAGTCGAGTCTTGTACTGCCTCAGTTGAATGGTTTTGAAGAAGTTGGTAGCACTTCAGAAAAACTGTCCTAACAGTGCTTTATATAGAACAAATATACAAACAATATCACCCAACCTGTGTTGGTACTCATTTATCAACCTCAGAAGGATGAAAGGCTGAGTTGAGGTATTTAAGAACAGACTAAATCAGTGACTCACCCCCTGAATTGTGCCTGAAATACACCTTTAATGAGTCTAGCAATTATTGTTTAGAAAGACACATTATTTGGTAATCTTGTTCCTTCTTATTTACGGTCACTGCTGAAAGTGTTAGACTTGTGCAACCCTTGTTATTTATTTACTTTTTTATTTATTAGGCCTGAACAAGAAACCAGCCACTCCAGAAGGGAAGAGCCACATGGTGCTGGCCACAGCCCAGGAGCTTGCATTAAAAAGAATAATAATAATAAATAAAAGACACTTTTTTAGGGGTAGCAAGGGAGACCACAGGGGTAGCAAGTGAGACCTCAGGGGTCGCAGTTGCGACTCCTGGCAACCCCTAAATGACGTCCCAAGTCATATAATTACATGTTTGTGTTTCAAACAGTTGAGCACCAGCTACAGTGTTGAGAGGGTGGGAAGGATAGAAAAGAAACTATGCACATTCCACGCAGTCGATGTCTGGGGCACTAATCAAACTAAGCCAAGTAGAGTATTTTAAACATCCCCTATAACTTACCCGGGGGCGCTTAAGCCGTTTGCACTTTATGAAATAGCCTCACTTCTAACCTTTTGAGTCAGGGAAGGCTGTACTTGATTGGTGAATGCCTCTCACGCCCAACCAAGGTCAGCTCTGACTCATGATTTACCTTCTTTTTGACATTACTGCTTCTCACCAAGCATGATACTGTGTGGAAATATATGTGATGGAGCAATGCAACAGTTGCAACATTATGTTTGTGATACGAAACCACAGGATGCACAAAGCCTGTGTCAACACTGGGTGAGTGACGGCGTACAGTGCTATAATAGAGAACTTTTAACTTCATTTAAAAATGTGATGACTGACATTCTAGTCTGTCTTTCTGCAACTTTTGGTCTTTCCCGGGGAAGAAGAGCAGAGGCATGGGCAGGGTAGGGCCTGAGCGGGCAGAGCCCACCCAAAATCTGTAAATGCACCATTGTGCGAGGCATTTGAAGATGTTATGTCACTGAGGTGGGCCCAACTAGATTAGCTGCTGGCCCCACTTCTTAGACAATCACGGTTATGCCTCTGCAGAAGAGGCTGCTTGGGCACGTCAGGTTTTGTCAGAGCTTTCTGTGTGTGGTTGACACTCATGGTGGTGTTCATATGGCGCATGATTATGCTGCACGCTCATTCGGTTCTGAAAGACAATATTCACTTTCCATGGGCAATCCTTGGAACCCCATGTATCTAATAGAATATCCACAATTAGATGCATTCTTAAAGCATGCTTCTTCCAAAGCAGGGCCAAACTGAGTCATCTTAAATCTTACTTCAAATAATCAAGTGTGATGTACAATCTGAAAGCAGAGCCATCCCTATGCACCTATATGTAGACCCTTGCTTGGGCTAAACACTCAGCTGACTTGTGATCATTGAGACAGCTGCATTAAGCTGCCTTTCTGCATTACAGTATCGTACCCCAGTGGTGCTGGTCTGCACAGGGCGCTATTTCAAGGTATCAGCCCATTTGATCACTGCCGTTTCACTGCATTTTTCGCTGCGTTTCATTTTCTAGGCGGAGTAGGGGTACATTTAAACCTGGGAATAATTTGATAAAAAGACCTGCATGATCAGATGTGCCTGATCCCTATTTCAGAGGGTGGTTTTAAATTATCCACTGGTCATGGGTGTATTATGTTTGTTTTGTTTTTGGGAACTGCCTCAAACACACATTAAAAAAAACAAAGAACAGCACATGACATGAGGAACATGTCACCTGACCCAATTTACCATCACCATGTTCCCTAGTTCATTGTGCAATTGTCACCACTGGAGTGTAACTCAACAATCATATTTTGAACCACCCAGCATTGTTTATGTACTCCACCCAGTGTGTTTCCATTTTCCTCTGCCCTTTCACTGTTTTACCATGGTGAACCTTCCGATTTGGGATATGGAGCAGTGTCCTATTTCCCATTATGGAGCAGTTAAGAAGGCTGATGCACTGTGTACTCCACATCACAGCCAGTCTACTTTGAGTCTGATTGTGAAGGTAGCTATCTGTAGGCAGCACCAGTCAGTTCCTACAGTTAAACAGAGTGCAAGACTAAAGGCCCTGTGGCGAGATGGCATGCTTAAAGGGGGAGAACCCAACTAGGTAAAACTCTAGGGGGCTCATTTTAATCAAATGAACAATTTGGCAGAGTGGAGCTTTTATGTGTTGAAATACATGTTGGCGGCACCCCACAGTCAAATCTGTCATCATTTGCAGGTTGCAGTGTGCACACTGCCTTTTGCTATGCACTTTTGCACTCTGCTGTGCAAAGTGAATAAACACTGCCTGGCATGTTTGCATGCTAGGCAGCATGTACTTTTAATTGTGAGCACCTCTTGCTATGCTCACATGGCAAGCAGCGCTCACAATTACCATTAAACGCTGTCTGACATGCTTGCAAGTCGAGCAGCATTTAATTTTAATTGTGAATACTGCTTAAGATGCATGAATTTATGCTGGTACATAAAGCTGACGGACCACATGGATTTTCATGCTGGCGCAAACGTTGGAGCATTTATATGGCAGAGAGGAAGTAAGGTGGTGGAAATGTAAGTTGAGCTTCACCCTTCCTCTCCGCCCTACAAATGCCTGAAAATGTGGCATGGCATGATTGAAAGGTGTTAAATCCTTACTCAAGGCTTTTATGCCTTTAAATCATGTAATGCTACTGACCAATATGAGCCCATAGGAGCTTGGCCGTTTTACTAAATAAACAGGTTGGGAAAGAGTTCAAATCCTGGAATCCTGTTATAGATTTTAGTGGGAGTTTGGATGTGGGCGGTCGAGGAGAGGCAGAAGAGAAGTCTCATCCCCACCCCGAAAATGCCAATTACCATCGGCCAGCTTGCTCAAGCACATAGAGACCCTTCCATAATCGGCCACAGGAGAGCCTTCCGGTGCCAATAATTCAAGGGCTCTCCTACAGAACTGTTTGTAAGACATATAGCTTTTTGAACAAATATAACCCTAAGTTTGAGCCGTAAAATCCAGCATTTAGATCAATTTCTAGAAAGAGTTCCTTGGTGGGAGCACCTCTCCAAACCCCCCGAATGTGTTTGTTTTCAAGCTTGCTTACTCTAATTGCTCGTGGCAAATCTGGGACAAAATCTTTTTCTCACCACTTGAAAAATGAACCTGCTTCCGCTGCTGTTTTCTGAAACTCGTTATTGTATTTGTATTTGTATTTAGTTTATTTATAAAGCGCAGCCAGGCCCGGGGGCATAAGGGCGGGTAAGGTAGAGCTGGTTACAAGGGAGCAGTTAAGCAGAGTTACGTTACAGGAAGGTTAAAGTTACATAAGTGTGCAATCAAAACAGTACAGTCAGCCAAGTTCCATAGTAGTTACAGGTAGGAACTGGCATAATAAGCAAGTGCATACGCAGAAATATTAATTCCAAGTGATTGGCCAATGTCCAATAGGCTAAGGTTAGGCTGTCAGGAGTCCGTGTTATGGAGCCAACACTTCGTGCTATGTTTGAACCGGTTAAATGACGGTTCTGCACTTAGATGTGGGAGGATGGTGTTCCATAGTTTGGATGCTTGTACCGGGAAGCTAGCTCCACCCGAGTTGTGGAGTTTAAATCTCGGTATGGTCAAGGTGTTAGTTTGGGCTGCTCTAAGAGGTCTCAAGGCGGAGTGTGGTGTGAAATGGTTAGTGAGGTATGCTGGAGCAAGGTTAGCCCTAACTTTGTGTGTGAGGGCAAGCGTTTTCAGGGATATTCTATGCTTGACAGGGAGCCAGCGTAGGTTACGTCTGGTCTCAGATATGTGTGCTTTTTTGGGGATGTTAAGGGCAGCTCTGATTGCATTGTTTTATACTACTTGTAATTTATTAATATTTTTGTGGCTGGTGCCCAAGTAGAGGGCGTTGCAGTAGTCTATTTTGGAGAGGACTAGTGCTCTCGCGAGAGTGATACAGTTGGGTACGGAGATGAATGGTCTGCATGCAGTGATAAGCTTGCAAGTGTAAGCAGCTGATGACGCTACTGCGTTAGTTTGTTTAGAGAGGGATAAGGTAGCATCGATGTAAATACCAAGAGTTTTAGTGTTATTAGAGACTGGGATGAGATTGCCATCTATGGTAAAGGCTTTGAATGAAGGATTAAGATTTTTAAGTTTGGCATGAGTGCCCAAGATGATCAGCTCGGTTTTATCATCATTGAGACACAAGCCATGGTATGCCATCCATGCTTGTATAACGGAGTAGATTTCATTGAGGGTCGTGCTGTCTATTTCGTAGTCACCCGTGATAGGAAAGAGTATCTGGGTGTCGTCCGCATAGTTGGTATACGTAACACCCAGATAGTCTAGGATATCGAAGAGGGGTTTCGTGAATATATTATAAAGTGTCAGGGACACGCATGAGCCTTGCGGGACACCACAAGGTACTGGGGCCGGCTCGGCGGAATCTGTGGGAGAGAAGACCCTCATGGTTCTGTTCACCAGGAAGGAGCTGATCCATGCCGTGGCTGCATCTGAGAAGTGGGCTGCGGATTTCAGGTGTTGACAGAGTGTTTGATGGTTAACCAAATCAAACGCTGCTGACAGGTCAAGCAGCAAAAGGAGTGCAAGTTTGCCATGGTCTTTCAAGGTTTGGATCTGGGTGGTAAGGTCAATTAGTGCAGTTTCCGTACCGTGTCTCGGTCGGAAGCCTGATTGCCTGAGCCCTAGGAGATTATTAGCTTCTAGATAAGCCTGTATTTGTAGGTAGGCTGCTCTGTCCAGTATTTTTAATAGGAACGGTACCGTCGTTATTGGTCTATAATTAGACGGGTTGGCTGGGTCAAGCGTAGGTTTTTTGAGGAGTATGGAAGTCCCCAACTACACTCTAAAAATTGACCTCCATTTCCCATAATAATAAGAATACCAATAATAATAATAATATGATCTATATTTGTATAGCACTTCATGCTTCTAAGTGCTGTAATAATGGCTGTTATTACCCAATTTAGTGGCATTAAATTCAGCAATAGGAAGAGGGGCTGAATCATTTTACGCACAGCGGCACTATTTCAGAGACAAGCACTTAAAACACAAGCTGTCCTCCCAGATTGCTAATTCAATGCAGAGCTGGTGTGCACGAACATGAAAGACACTGGTTAGAATGGCTGATCCCTTGTGAGACATGGACGAAAGGGTCTACATTGGAATGGTTCCATAAAGGGGTGCCCACCTGTGTCAGGAAATATGTGTATGTGGCTGAAAATCAGCAGCACTATCTCACCATTGCTGGGTGGATCAACTAATTTCAATTCTGCTGCTCTGAGTAGACAATAGTGTTGGCCAACGCTGCAAGGGTACCAAGCGGGGGCAGGTAGGCTGTGCCCCATGGCTGTCAGGTGCAGGAGAGGTTCCGAGCAACAGTCCACCTCAAGGGGCTGCTCCCCCCTCTGCCTTTCTCACGCTCTCATGCCCTCCCCTGAGGACAGACACACCATCGCCAAACACGACAAGAAGAATGATGGGCAAGGTGTAAGCAACACCTTGCCCTTCCTCCCAAAGAGGTGCTAAGTACATGAGGAAGGAAAGGCAGGAAATAGGCAGGGACCAACTGACCAAAAGCACCCCAGGGTGCGATGCCATCTGCGCCAGCCGGCCGGGGGGGGGGGGGGCTGGCAGCACAGCTTCCCACACAGGCAGAGAGCTGAGTTTCAGCTGGAAAACAGAAATCAGTTTGGAACCCTGCATGGGGCCCCAAGCAAAAGAGTTCACTGGGTACGCAGAGTCTCTCTCTTCTTTTTGAGTATTGACCTGCTCAAGCTAATGGCTTCCATTTAGGAACTGGAGTTTTCACTTACTCCGTTCCATGGGAAGGATCGGTAGCTTCTCAAGCCGTGAGCTTTTGCGTGCTCTATGGCAGAGTGTTAACTGGCCTTTTGCACCATTTCTCGCTCGTGAAGCAGAGGCAGAAGTGGTTTCATCATTGTCACGCACCCGCACTGAGTGGCGAGCTGGGAGAACTAGCCCGCGGTCAACCTCACTGCGAGAGTGACCTCCGACAGGTGGCAACAAATTCAGAGTCTGCAGGAGGAACCAAAAGGGGGCAAGGCGAATCAGTAAACACCAGAACGCGAGCAGAACGTTATTGGAAAAAAGTGTGTAGGGCCCGATGCAGCACTCACTGTGGGTAAAATCTGAAGACTGGTGTGAGCAGGACCTAGCAGCAGCCGCAGCTACAGTCGCAGCAGCAGCTTACAAACTTCAGAAAGCTACGGCTCGTCGCGAAGGAATTACAATTGACACAATACTCAGCAACGTGCGGCAAGGGAAGCTGGATACATTTGATCATTACCAGGAAACAGCAGGCCAAATCGGACCAAAATCGGAAGCAGGACGATACAGGAACATTTTATCCAAAATATTGTTGTAAAACCGGGCCAAGGAAGTGGACCTGGGCTGGGGTTGCCTCGACAATGGGGGAAGAAAATGAAAGATCACACGGTAGTCTTTATCCGACGAGGCAAAGAAAGTGAGCTGCAGTTGGAAGCAAGACAACACAAAGTAAATCCGGGCTTCGCACAGCAGCCACCGCGCAAGTGTCAAACTACAAAAGCAGTACCCTGAACACAGGGCGCAACAAGGTTTAAACTCAGCAAAGCAAGACAAAACCAAGTGTGAGTCCGTTTTCAACAGCAAAATCAGTACCCTGAACACAGGGAACAACGAATTTCAATCATGCCACCAAAGAAAGGAGCACCACCCAAGAAAGGATCACAAAAGGAGAAATCACAGCTACTGCAGTTAGCAGAGGAGGCAGCAGAACACGATGGATGGCCATGGGTCAGAGAAAATCTCTACCGAAATCCAGAGTGAGAAGCAGGCACAGTAGAAGAAAAAGAGGCACCCCCAGCAGCATTGAAACAAAGGGGAGACCCAGAGACAAACCTGCTGGCACAAGAAAGAAGCGGCAAGAAAGGTAAAAAGGCAACAAAAATGTCTTTATTGTTTGATAACTTTACAGCTAAATACTTAACACAGCAGGTTGAAAATTTGAAAAAGATGGAGCAAATTATCATGGAAATAAGGCAGAAACAGCAGCCACCCAAAGAACCAACCATGGCCATAGAAAATATAATTCCCATAGAGCCAATAGAAACTGGGGAAAACAGGGTAACTCTAGAGCCAGTAGTAATTGTAGTAAGGGGAGGGGGGCCTGAATGGCCCCTCAAAGCATGGAATGCCCCCATACCAACAACGGCAGATGCAAAGTTGGGCCGACAGAACCAATGGCAGCCACTGCACAACCAGAGGGAATTATGATTACCAGTGTGCAGCTAGAAGAAAAATTGAAAGCTTTAGAAATGGAAATATTAAATAGATACAAGAAATCACTGGCTTGGAACAGTAAAAGATGCAATATGGAAAAGGGATTACATAGAAGTGTTTTCACTTATTGAAGCACAACAGAAAGGTTTGGACGCTTTCAGAGATCCCAAGAAAATGGAAGAAAAAACAATAGCCAGAAATGCACACGTGGATCGCAACTGGGACAATTGGTTAAAGGGTTTCACCAAATTAGCAACTGTTTTTCTAGAAAAGAACCCAGGAGACGGAATTAAAATGCTAGCATACATAGGCAAAATCAGAGAGATCAATAATGCCTATGAAGGAGATGCATAGATAGCATATGATGCAAGGTTCAGGAGAAACATGTCAGAAAGACCAACGATAGAATGGGATGAAGTTCAGAATGATCTATATCTGATGAACGGGAAGCCCCCATCAGAGGGTGAGATAGCACAGGCCTCTAACAAAGCAAATAATAACACCGAAGGGGCAATAGGGTGCCCAAAAATGAAAAACACAGGAAGGGAGAACAGCCCTTTCGGAAGAAGCAGCCATGGGGGGCTAAGTCTAATGCCCGCAGCCAATTTAAAACACAAAATACTAAAAAGGCTATGCCCAATTGGTGGAATTATGGGAAAAACAAATGTACATGGGGCAAGGAGTGCAGGTAACAAACACAATTGTTCTAACTGCGGGGAGATCACCCAAACAGAAGCTGTACCCGGCTGCCAGTTAAAAATACAAAGAAAGAGGATCAATAATACAGGAAAAAATGTAAGTTAACACCAGGCAAGACCCCCATCAACATTGTAGGTTTCAGAACAGTGCTGGCTGCCTACCCAGACAGAAACATCAGCGCAGCAATAGAAAAAGGTTTCAGAGAAGGTTTCCTCATTCCTTTTCAGGGAGAGGGATCACCAAAAACACCAAAAAATCTAATCTCAGCAAGAAACAACCCAGAAATAAGGAGAGCAACAATTAACAAGGAGCTAGAACTGGGCAGGATAGCGGGCCATGGGACAAAATGCCTTTCAAAAATTACATACCATCTCCTTTAGGTTTAGTTCCCAAAAAGGAACCAGGCAAAATAAGGTTGATTCACCATTTATCATATCCAATGGGCCAGTCACTCAATGACGGCATCCCAGAAACTGAATCTGCAGTCACCTAGACACATTTCCAAGAAGCTCTGAGAATAATACAGAGCTCTGGCAAGAAGCCACTGGTGGTAAAATTAGACAGAGTCAGCTTCTAGACTGCTACCAGGCCACCCAACCAGGGACGTCATTTGGGGGTCGCCAGAGGTCGCAAGTGCGACCTCTGCCGATTGGCCTGCGACCTCTGCCAATCTCTTGCGACCTCTGAGGGGGCGTGGCCACCACAGCAAGCACGGTGCCGCGTGTGGGTTCCTCCACTTTGCCTCACCTCGCCTTGCGCACTAGCTCTGAAAGAAGGTAGGAGTGAGAGCAGAACAGCGCAGGAGTGGGTAGTGTGCTCTGCTGGGTGGGCCCTCGTCTCCTTGTCGTGTGGCGTGCTGCTCATGGGTCAGTGCACCTGCCTGCGGCCTGCAGAGCCGTGGCCATCCAGGCAGAACTCACACCGACACCAGCCTCGCACCTTTCTGATTTTGGGGGCTGTCACTCAGGGGTGCTGATTACGTGGGGACTCTGGGGCCCGGCCCCAGGCCCCCATCAGGAGAATTCATTCAGGGCTGAGCCCCATCTGGGGCTGGGCTGGAGAGAAGATGCATTATGTGTCTCTCTCTCCAGCCCGGTCGAGTGTCAGACTCAGCTGAACAACCGTTACCTTGTTGGAATGGTGGGGTGCGGGGGAGCTACTTTGCAAGATGACTTTGCAATGCGAGCGCAAGGGTGGCATAGGGCTGGCTTCTGTTGCAGTTAGCGACGAGCCTGGCACTGGAGGCAGGGTTTGCCCAGGCCCAGACTGCTACAATATTGCAAAGTCCCTCCCTGACCCCACACACGTGTGAAATCGAGAGATAGTTAGCGCCCAGCCAGGCCAGCCTCAACCAACATTATTTATAAATTAACTCTCTGGAGCTAATGAGCCCTCCTCCAGGGTTGGATTGGCCCTACCGTGGCCGAACAAAATTGACCTTGGATTCTGAATGGGCCAGTTTTATGAGCCACCCCTGGGGCCGGTTTTTGCATGCAGCATTCATCAAAGAAAGTTTTCCTTTGATGAATGCTGCATGATAAGCAAAGCACTGGCGCAGAGTAGCAGAGTGGCAGACACAGGGCCTAATTCACAGAAGCGTTTTCAAATGGCAAAACACCATTGGCAAATGTTCTGTGAATTGGGCCCATTCCATTCGCTTGCACAGGCCCATGATCTGCCGGCGATGCGGCGCCGCCAGCCAGGATGCAGTCCTGGCCTCACGCACTCTCTCACAGAGTGTCAAAGTAGAACGAAAACAAATGGTGGGGGTGGGGCTGCCCGCCTGTGGCTGGCCTGGATGTGTGAGCTGAGCTGTGTGCTCGTACTTTTTTTTAACTAAATTGCTCTCCTCTGGTTCCTGCGACCGTCTGAATGTCAGTAATAATGCATAGCCTACCCGGGCCTTGCTAAGTTCCTAATCATTGGCCGAACCTGAGTAAAGTGAAGGAGAAAAAAAGTGTACAGTCTCCTTCATTTCCACTTTCAGTCACAAGATGCAGGTCTAGGCAGGTAAGAAGCTTTACTACTTAATGTTTCCAACTTTCCGTGCATGTTTTACGGGCTGAACCCAGTGAGCCCCACAAATTAGCTTTGTAAATATGTTGAAATTGCACTTTAGGCCAGCTTCTATTTCTACAAGGATTAATTCTATTTTTGTTATTTCCAACAGCACTGAGCGAGGGGTGAGAAAATGTTCAAGAGACTGGGCTAGACTGCCAATACAAGCTGAATTGCCTCTAGCCTCTGTGCACACTTGCCCATCACAGCGCATGCTCTCCAATGTGGGCAATTTGACATTCCGCATCAGTGGGTTTACCTTTCGTGCATTGTGCACAGTTAAATGATTGAAATGGATGACCTTATGTGACCTTGTTCCTAAGAGCCACAACAACCGTCACAGTAGTGATATGAGGTAAATCGTCATCGGCCAAATGAATACCATTGTGCATGGTGTAGAATGCGCTGCACGTGTGTGCTAGATATTCCAAAGGTACTTCTTGTTGCTTTCTTCTCCATTGGATAGACGCATATTCTCTGTGTTCACAGCGTGCAGCTTGCAGAACGCCAGGCGATTGATTTGATTAGGCTGTTTGTCCAAACACTTTTTATGCACGGTTCACTTCCCATTAGTATCCCAACTGCTCTCGCAGCTGAAACTACAAGCTAAGCTCCCAATGACGACCATTGGGTATTGATCTGCAGCAGCAAACAGGCGGCTCTCTCGGCCAGATAGCTCAGTGGGTTAAAGTGCCTGCTGCAGAGAGGTCTGTCTTCTTCAGTCTGGTTTGAATACTGGCAGGACAGACACCGCCTTTCTTCATTATTATCCTAAAGAGTTAGTTCCATAGGGTTGTTGGAATTCATAAGCCCCTGATTTCGGGTTGACGTCTCCGCTTTGAAATGTGCAATATTTTACTGCTGCCCTGATAGTGCTGCATGTCGCTACTAGATTGAAGTCCGAGCACTCTCTGCTGTCCTGTGTTTTTGTCGTTCTTTCTTCTGTGGGTTTGGTTTCGCCATGTCCCTTGCCTGTATGTAGCAGCCATTGTGCATTGCTTCTGATGTGGGTGGGTGCTTTCCGTGCCTTCATGTCTCCTGTGTGCACGGTCCCTTCTGCCCTGAGTCTTGTCTCGGATGTGTGCATGCATATTCCCCTTGCTATTCCCCTTGATTCCAATCTATGCCTTGAACGCACGCCCTGGCTTCTGTTCATAAATGGCGATAGATTTATCTAGCCCATTTCCTGCATGCTTGCCATTCCCCTGGGCTGTAAATGACGGATGTCGCTATATCACATCAGTGGCACTCCTTTTATCCACCTGCACAGATGAAAAGCTCAGTTTGCCCTGTTGCAACTGAAACCTGTGGCTTTATGCCCAGATCTCTGCAGCAGACGCATTGCCCAGTGAGCTATCTTATTGGCCACACGACCTGCAGCTTGAACCCAGACCCAGGAAATCGGTCCATTAACCCACTGAGCTATCTCTGTAGCTGAAGCTGAGTGCCAGGAACGTAGTTGCCCGATATAGGAGCAGTGGTGTCCCCTGGTGGCTCGTGGTTGTTGTGCTGGTGGGCAGCGTCCCTGTGGCCTGCAGGTTCTCTGGAGTGAGCACATGTTTGGCCAGCTGTCACCCAAGAGCTGACCTAACTACAGCTCTCTGCCAGTGAGACCATGTTTGGACTGGTACAACTTGCTGGGATGTGGTCAATTAATGCTGCAGGCAGAAACTGCCTCTGGTCATCACCATCCTGGCCTTGGCTGTGAGCGAGTTGATATCACCCACACACCTCCTCCAGGCTACATGTGTCAGACCTAAGACTTGTGTCTGCACATGTGACACAGTACGTGTGTGAATTTTATGTCCATCGGATTGTGTTAGTGTGCTTCTGAATGGGTGGGTCTGTGTGTGCGTACGAACACAGAGGCAAGGGTCTGGGGAAAAACAAGGCCCCATGTTAAGTACCTCGACATGATGCTCCCCTGCTCTGATCCTGCAGTGTGATAATAATGGCCAACCTGCATCAGTGCTGCTTGCGGCAGGTGGCAGAGGCTTGAGATGAAAACAGAGTTGGGATTTGTGATGTGCCCTCATGTACTTCGAGGAGGTGGCAGCTGGAGGTCTGTTTACTGCTCAATAGGAAAGGGCAGCTGAGCTCCTGGCTAAGGAGGGGGTTGAGGTTGCGGTGACTGAGAGCATGTGTTTGGAGGCAACATGTGCCTTGACACACTGCTACATATTATGATCGATTCTTGTATGAAATGTCACAATACAGTGATGTCGTAACCATATTTTTCTTACTGTACTGAGGGATAATGCTTTATGATGCCACTTCCTGTGATGTCACGTGGGGGTGTGGTCAAATGACATCACTTCCTGTGATGTCACACGGGGACGGGCTCACATGACCACTTCCTGTGATGTCACTCTTGGGGGTGTGGCATTGTGATGTCACTTCCGCTACCCCTGGCATTTTGGTGAAATGACGTCCCTGCACCCAACCTCTCAACAATGGCTCGGTTTCTCTTTTGACGATGAATTTTATGTGGATAGATGCCTGCCCCTGGGCTGCGCAGTATCATGCGCGCTATTTGAACAGTTCAGTTCATTTGTTCAGTGCAAATTCCAGAAGCAGGTACGGGGGGCCCAGGTAGTGCATTATTTAGATGATTTCATGCTGTTAGGACCAACAGGTACAGGGGATTGTCAGAAATTAGAAAAATGGCAGCACAGTGGGGCATACCCCTGGCAGGTGAAAAGACAACCAAACCTGCAACTAACATTATTTTCACAGGGATTGAAATAGACATTGAAGCAGGGATTTGCTAATTCCCAAGCACAAAAGTAGATGAGGTGTTAGACAAAATTCAGAAAATGAGAAAAAGGGAAAAAAGCTCAGTCAGGGAGATACAATCACTGGCTGGTAGCCTGATTTTTGTAGCCAGGATGATACCACAAGGAAAGGTGTTCACAAGAAGTTTGGAACTAAGGACAAAAGCATGCAACAAACCCCACCTACACTTTAGACTGGGGGAAAACGTGAAGAAAGACCTAAAAATCTGGGAAGACTTTCTCACATACTTCAACAGGGCAACACTTTGGCGCACGCCATTGAACTCAGGTGACAGTAAGGTGCTTTTTACTGATGCAGCAGGGAGCAAGGGTTTTGGGCCTTGCTAGAATCAGACTGGGTGACCGGAGAATGGCCAGAAGCATGGCATCCAGCCAGATTGACCAAAAACATTACCCTTTTAGAGATCATACCTATCTTTTTAGCTTTACGCATCTAGGGCAGGCGCCTAGCAAACACTGAACTTACTGCATGGTCTGACAATATGGCGGTGGGAATTATCAACAGAAGAACGACCAAATGCCAGTTGGTACTAAAAGTTCTAAGAGCCATCACAAAAATCACGTAGTTTGAGAATATCGTGGTCAGAGCTAAACACATCACAGGAGCAGACAATTACATTGCAGATGCTTTATCTCGTTTTCAGTGGACAAAATTTCGCCAAATGGTGCCCAATGCCCGGAAAGAAATGACAGAGATGCCAAAAGACTTCTGGGAGATTCTAGAAAAATAGAAATATTTGTATCAACGCCAACGTCGAACGGCCGGGGTCGGAATACACAAAATGATCTTAAAAACACCTCAAACACGGGTGTATGCAGTGACATTCTGCCCACAGAAAATGCAGACCCTGACACAGGGTTCCTTTTAGCGCTGGCCAAGAGAGCCTTGGCGGACAACACAACATCTCAATATAGTAAGTGTCTGCAAACGGTACTAAATGTGTCAGGGCTAAACCATGTAGAGTTGTTGACAACAAAGGACATCAATGCATTTCTGAGGTGGGCATTCAGTCAGGCATTTAAGAAAGAATGGGCAAAAAGACACCTCACAGCACTATCATATTTTTCCAAACTGCTGGGTGACTCAGACCCCACGTGGAGCTCATTAATCTGATATGCTTTGAAAGGCTGGGGTATAGTAGAAGGACCACAAATAGACAAAAGACACCCGCTAGAAACTGACTAAAATAACAGACTTATTAGAGAGCATATGTTCACACCCCTACGAAACCCTGCTGTTCAGAACAGCATTTTCACAAGCATATTTTGGAGCCTTCAGGGTAAGCAAACTCATAGCGTCCAGCACCAAAGCTAACAATGGGTTGGGGAGGATGGACACAAGGGTGAGGGCAGAGAGCATCACCACTGATGTTCAGAAGTCCAAAACAGGTGCAAAAATGAATAAATATTTATTGTATTGATGATGTAAACAACTGCCCAGTATGCATTACCAACCTATACTGCTCACAGCGACCCCTAGTAGGGGGGAGATTTCTAATACACAGGGATTCCTCCACTTTGAGCCATTACCAGTTCAAAGGGATACTGTTGAAAGCCATTGGTAAAGCAGGATGGAGCCCCAAAGAGTTTGGTACCCACTCTTTTAAGATTGGCGCAGCAACAACTGCATGCAGGGGGGCCTGGGGTCACAGCAGGTAAAAAGCATAGGGGGATGGAAATCAGACTGCTTCAAGAAATACTTAAAACCGGAACTAATATAAACTTTTTCTCCTCCACCCAAACAGATCAGGATGCTCCATTAAAATCTGCATGGATAGTAGGGCACTCTTTTGTGTTCAGAACAGGGCGATGGTCCGAAGAAAAAAAAGAAGGGACAACTTTTAAGAACACAATCACTTAATGGTGGGGTTACAGGGGCCTTTGCTGGCCGGAAATCCATGAACAATGGGCAAATTTGGTGGGTTACAGGGACCCGCACCAGTTCTTAGTCATACACCTGGGAGGAAACGACCTAGTATCCATGGGAAGGAGAAAATGATTTGAAGATATATGTACCTCACTAACAGGCAACGCTCATAACTGGAGGGACACAGAAATGTTTTATTCCTCCATGCTACCGCGGGAAACCTGGCTGGGAGCAAATTCTTACAAATCTGTGGACACTGCTAGAAGGTAACTGAATACAGGGGTGGAAAAGTTCTGCGCAACCAGGGGGCTCGGTTTCATAAGGCACAGCGCCAATACCCTGGCCAACCCAGATCTTTTTCACAAGGACGGGACACATTTATCAGGAACAGGAATGGAATATTTCCACAGAGATATAACAGATACCCTAGCAAACAGGGGATGTCACTAACAACTTTTGGGGGAATCTGGACGGCTGGCAACCCACCAAGGTGTGGTGGCACGGGCCAGAGGGGGCAACCTCAGGACCCGGTGCCCAAAAGTACAGCATATTGTGGTTATGTAATTATGATTATGTTTGTTATGACCATAGCTGAGCAACAAAATTCCACTGACTTTTATTGCCAACACCCAAACCAGGTTTGTTGTGTACTTACTGGTGTGGGGGAATATATGTGTTCACCCAGGTTGTGTTTTATTTCTGTCTACATATGGGTCCACTGGTTATGGCCAACGCTGCAAGAGTACCAACCGTGGGCAGGTAACCTGTGCCCCAGGGCTGTCAGGTCGGGGAGAGGGTCCGAGCACCAGCCCATCACAAGGGGCTGCTCCCCCCCTCTCCAGTTCTCACGCTCTCATGCCCTCCCTCGAGGGCAGACACACCGTCGCCAAACACGATAAGAAGAATGATGTGAAAAGGTGTAAGCAACACCTTGCCCTTCCTCCCAAAGAGGTGCTAAGCACCTGAAGAAGGCAAGGCAGGAAATAGGCAGGGACCAACTGACTAAAAGAACCCTAGGGTGCAATGCTGTTGGTGGCAGGCAGCCAGGTGGCTAGCAGCACAGCCTCCACACAGGCGCAACAACGACCCAGCCCCTGGGTCCAATATAAGGAACTGAGTTTCAGCTGGAAAACAGAAATCAGTTTGGGACCCTGCACAGGGACCCAAGCAAAAGAGTTCACTGCATACGCAGAGTCTCTCTCTTCTTTTTCACAGAACCCGCCCACCCTAGAAAAAGGGAGAGAAGAAAGAGAAAGAAGACAGGCCACCATACGGTGACCACACTGTCATGGGGCAAGGAAGGCGGCAGGGGGTAGAGGAGGCAACCTCAGCACCCGGTGCCCAAAAGTACATCACCCAAACCAGGTTATTTGCTTACTAACTGGGGTGAGGGAATATATGTGTACACCCAGGCTGTGTTTTATTTCTGTCTGCATATGGTTACCGCTTTCCAAAAGATTCAACACGGTGTCAGGCTACGTCCATACTTCTTAGAAGACACTTTATTTGACACAGAGGCGTCGAAATATATAGAACATGTTGTACACACATTCAAATTAATAAATAAAAGCCATCAACATTTATATACAAATCAAACACTTAAGTAACTGTATGATTGCATATACATGTAATTTTCCCCAAAATCTATGAATAACATAAATGCTCACACAAAAATCTTGCCATATTAGAACAGCCATTAATAAGGTATTTAGCTGTTAAAAATGCTGGTTCCTTCGCTTTGCAGAATTTTGGCAATCTCAATGCATCGCATACCTGTCTGATCCTATGCCCCCCCACAAGGGGTTAAAGTCAGTCAATTATGTTATTTCGGCTGTGAGGCCATAAAAATACATTCCAACGCATACAAACAAAACTAAAACAAACAGCAAATATAAATCCTTCCATGTGGCAAGGGAACTGTCGCAATAGTCCCATGACCCACCAGATGGCCAACATGCCCACATATCAGTTAAGTTTTATACAAAACACCCTTTCATATGCGTCCCTGATCAGTTGAAGATGCCCAATGTGCTTGTCCCCAGTGGCACTGCATTCGCGCCAGAGAGCACTTGGTACTGTGGCGGCCAGAATTCAGGGGTGGGGGTTTAGCCTTGTTGGGGTGTGAATAGGATTGAATTTCAATTGTGCAGTTTTGTGGTGGGCACCATCTCATGTCAAAGTCCATTATTCCATTGCCCCTCCCGTGGTCTCGTGGTACCCCCCTCTTCCATGAGCTTCCCAAGCTTGTTCAAGTCTGATAACCCAGACAGCACAAGGCTACATTTACAGCTACATTCCGCATGTGCCCCCTTGGCCGCTGGATCTTGGTTTATGCATAGTAGGTAAATCACATGAGGTAGATGGGCCACGGGGGCTTGTACACGACTGGGGGCCACACACAGCACTCATAGCTAGGTCCTTCTAGTTGGTGTCTGAGCCTGTAAGGGAGGGACTAATGTAATGAGCGAAACACATTTTATCCTCAGCACCCTCATTGTCCATGTCCTCCATAAGTGCATTCTGTTCGGGACAGAGGCTGGCGCCAGTGTTGTTGGATCTGGATTAGATCTCTGTATAGTCATGGGTTCACCAACTTCAGTGACACGCAAACTGCTTTTTCTTGGTTGCGCCCACTCCTGTAAACAAATTGAAAGCACACTGAGTGTGAAATTCTGTCCTGTACTGTCCATTTTAAGCATTGAGTCATCATCTTGACCCGTGCTAGGCTAGCTCTAATTGGGCGGACATCAGAGTTAGCAAAATTGGTCATTGGAATCTTACTAGGATCCAAAGCCGTGGGTTATGTAGTTATTAGGATAGCTGCTTTAGCGCTCCCTATACCCCCTGCACCCCATAGACAGCAATTAGTTCCTCCTAAGGCGCTGGTCAGACCCTCAGACATTAATGTACCAGCAGCTTTGTTTTTAAGATATTGTCAATTACTCTGCACTCAGAGGTATGGGTGGTGTGAGATTGGCATCATGGAAGGAGACACAGACAACAGATTCAATATGTAACAAAAGCATTTATTAATGTAAATGTCATTGATGGGGTAAAGCATAACTTGCCCTATGCTAAGGTGGGATTTCCCTACCTAAAGAAAATTAAGGAAAGTCTGTGTCAATATGTCCAACTGAAAAGTATGCCTGTGTCCGAAACCTATACATGCCCTCACAACTAAGACAAAACAATGTGTTTGGATGTCAACCATAAACTAAGCAGCGTTCCACAAGTAAAGTTCTGAGCTATTTCCAGCTTGGGCTTATTCTTCAGCTTCTCTTCCCCAAATGTCAATAAAATCATTACAATGTTCAGTTTACCTTCTTTTGGACTTGAAGCAATACAGTTCCACACTTTTGTAGATGTCTGGATGCCCTGACCCAAGTTCAATACAATTTCAGGGTAACATGTCTCAGGGTTCCCTTCCCCAAGATCAATATAACCAGATGACACAAAAAGCTCTGATTTCATATTTCAACAATTCTTTACAACATAGAGTTTCCTTGCCCAAGTCTGGTATACACCAATGGTTGGTTTCTCTCTTCACAACAGCAAACATCCCTGTTAGCATATAGGGGTTTTCTGGTCTTGTGCAATTTTAGACCACACGGTCCAACCATTACAGGTTACACAACCAGAAACTTCCAGGTCTCCTTGAGTAGTTCAATATTCAGCCAAAGAAGTAGTTTCTCAAATGCAGTTCCTTGACTTTCACATATCAGTGGTTTCTCAACCTTGGCTTTAACTTTGCACTCAGGGTCTTTCATTCGCCTTAGCTTTCTATTGGCTTTCAGTTCATTGTGCAATAGTTGAACAGGTTTGTTCTTTCCTTTCACTTCAGTTCAACAGGTGCATATTTTGCTTATTTCATTCAGTTCAATATTCAATGTATGCCTTTTAGCTTATTTCCTCTGATTCAATGTTCAATAAATGCATCTTTGCTTAGTTTAGTTAAGTTGGTATTCCAAAAATGCTGCTTTGCTTGTTTCATTCAATTCGGTATTTGATAAACACATCTTTGCTTGTTTCTTTCATTTTGGTATTCAATAAACACAGCTGTGCTTCTTTCATTCAGTTCAGTATTCAATAAAAGCAACTTTGCTTCTTTCATTCGGTTCAGTATTCAATTAAGGCAACTTTCCTTTATTCCATTCAGTTCAGTATTCAATGGATGCAACTTTGTTTCTATCATTAATTCGGGTATTCAATGAAGACAACTTTGCTTCTTTACTTAGACCGCTATGACATGTACAATCTTTTGGAGCACGCCGGTATCTTTAACTGTCCTAAACACTTACCCCGAGTCTGCAGCTCCTCATAATGGCTTCTATCCCTTCATGTGAAAGCCAGATCACTGAGCACTTCTATCAGCCTACTCCGGCTCTTGTACGCAGCATTGCCTTTGCTCTTCTGCACTACCTGCTGCCAGCCTTTCCTTCCGTGGGATCTCCGTCCGGCACCATCATTCCAGCAGGACTCTGAGGATCTCGGTCAGCGTTTCAGCGTCTTGGCCAATCTCGCTCCCGCACGGCTCCTTCTGCTGTGTCTTCCTCTTTCCCAGCTTCTCTCCAATGCAGCAGCATTCCACCTTTTATACACCTGTGGTTTAGAAATGGGCTGCAGGTGTTTTTCATTAAAGGCTGCCGCGCTCTCATTACAAGGACGTGCCTGACCTCTCATCATCTTCTTCATCCCATTACCAAAGTGGCAAGAGTAACTGCTGTCTGTTACTCTCAGTTGCCTCTTCCCATCTCAGGACTAGTGGGGGGAAAGTATGTAATGTTCATAACCCTCAATTGGTTGAGGTTTCCTCTTCTCAACGCTATTATGTACACCAAGTGGGGAATAAAGAGGAAAGGTCTTATAATCACCCAAAAAGATCTGGGTAGGGTTAGGCTGGTTGTTATGAGGATAAGGGGGGGCAATGTGTTTTGTCCCAAGATACCTCATCTACAATTTTTCCCCCCTTTGTCTAACATGTCTGGGATGAGAATGTCCCCTGCACTCCTCAGAGACAACTGGACATGGTGACGAAAATCCAATAACCACTTCTGTGATAGGAGTTTCCTTCTGCAAGGAGGATGTGGAATACTGTATTTTACCTAAGGGTATCCCATCTCCAATCCCCAAGGACCCTCTATCCAAGTGATCCTCCGTTTCTTGTCCACCCCCAGGGGCAGGATCCAGAGCAATGGCATTTCCCTGGCCACCTTCACAGAGGATTCACAGGGAGTAGACGTGAGAAGACCCTGGGGTTTCTCATAGTGGCCACACTGCCACTTCTGCTGACATGTAAATTGCCTTTTTCCTTTTCCTTGTTTTGAGTGGCATTGCCCCCCCCCCCCCAGTCCTCCTGATTGACACCAAGGAACTGATTAATGGCTTCACCTGTGAGATTTATGGGGCTATGGGGCTGTGAGACAATTTCTTATCAGCGGCTGCGGTGCTAGAAGGAGAGATTTCAATTGATATTTTCCTTTTGACTATAGGTATTTTCCTTTTGGCCGCCGCATGGTCTATCATGGTGGAGGTGTGGGAGATTTTGTTTGGGTTTCTTATTTCTCAGGTTTCCTGTTTATTCTTGGCCACAGGTAGAGGTTGATGGCGGTAGTGGGGTGGTGGAGTAGCAGGGGAGTTGTGGCAGGGTGAAACCAGCAACAAACCACCCCCACTCAGTCTCTCAAATCCCTAACCTGTTCAGGTGCTCCCCAAGTTATTTCTGCCGCACACGTTTTTCTCCATGGTCTTGTAGACTGCCTCCCCCATAGGCGCCAAACACCCTGTGGGTGCCACCTCCCGTGCCCTTTCCCTGCAGGCTTTACCCTGTGGCAGGTCTCCAGGGACTTTGTGATAGAGGGGGCGTGGCTACAGTTCACTCCCGGATGGTAAGCCCCCACGGACAAAATGCTGGCAAAGGCAGTTTCTGCAGCGAACACCTGTGCCCTTCCTCCACGGGCTTCACACTGTGGGAGTCTTCCAGGGACTTTGTGATAGAGGGGGCATGGCTTCAGTCCGCTCCTGGATGGTAAGCCCCCACAGACAAAATGCTGGCAAAAGCAGTAGCTGCGGCGAACACCTGTGCCCTTTCCCCCGGGTTAAAGCCATTTACATCTTGGTATATCATATGAAGGGCAAATAGAAAAGAACAATTGATTCAATAATCTTGTAACAATATGGACAGTATTTGGAAAATTAATGAGTCCACTTCGAGGAAAAAACAGGCAGTGGTAAAATATCCAAATGAAACAATTCTAAAATGTGATTCTTCACTCCACGTCAAATAAGCTTTTTATCCCTGCACATACCCACAGGTCCTTTATAATCAGGTAATTTCTAGGTTTTCTTTCTCCCATTGGACCTGATGCCAATAATTGAGCTAAGCCTCTATCATTTAAAACACCATGTAAATTATGTTTCTATCTTGCTGGAGAAGGTACTGGAATCACCCTACAGATGGCCAAAACCAAATGAAAATAAATGAGGTTTGACAAGTTTTAAGCCTTTTTAACTGCTGCCCAAAAGGTCTGTTATAACGGAGCATAATATCCTTTTATCTAAAATTAGTTCTTCAGTAAAATTCAAAGGTAACCAAAATAAAATGGGCTTATTATAAGCTTCAAAAACAATTGGGCGAGAGCCACAGGAACATACAGAGGTAAAGTCGTGGCATTCGATGAAAATGCTGTTAGCTATTTTACAAATTTCCTCCATGCCATTTCCAAACCAGTCATCGAAAAAGTTCTACCCTATAAATAGGTGCAGTATGTGCAGTAGCTGTGTAGACCTTCCCCACCCCCTCCTCTATTGTTGCCACTTCCTAACCCTTGTTCTCCCACAGAGCTCCCCAACCAAGAGAGCTTTCATCCGGTACACAGGTTCACTGTTGTAATATCCTAGACTCTGCCCTCAGAGGAGGAGTGCGGCCTTTGATTATGCTTCTTTCATTTGGGGTGAGTGGACTGAAAAGCAGAGAAAGATCTCAAGGGGAACAATGTTCGGAATGGTGCCTCTTAGGAGAGTGTTTCTCCTATTATGAGTCCGCTGTATCACTGTGTTGATCATCAATCTGGAGCATACTACATGTGAACCAATATATCTCTTTTTTTTGGCTTGATGCTACACATTCAGTGTATGTTTGATTAATTGACTTCTGCACTGGAGTAGTCCAAGGATGATCTGAGGCTAAGGCATTTATGTACTCAGCCCCTACACCTCTACACCAACACGATCAAAATGGTAAAACAGGCACAGTTAAGAGGTATGCTTCCATCACCTTTTGTAGTAACGTGGGTCGAGGGAAGGATATACTGCCAAGAGGGGCGTAAATGTGGTCCAGTAGAAACCCAAACCAGTCCAAAATAAAGGAGTGTTTAATCAAGGGTCTATACAAATAGATATACTTTAATTAAACACACCATGTACAAAAATAACTAACTAGAAGACCCTGTACAAACCTACCCTGTGGAAAGAAAACAAAATGTGCAAGATAGCAAGATGCAGCACTCTAGGTAATGAGACAGGGAGAGAAAATGCAATGAAAACCACAATGTTCAAAGGATATGTTCTTGCGTTGCACAAAAGGATTAATGTGACCTATACAGTCTCAAAAACCAAAAATGAACCACTGGGCAGATATCAAACAATAATCCCTTTGCAGTGTCCTGGTGGTTCAAGAAAGGCAAGCTTCTGGTTGCTGTTCTGCAATTTGATGCGGTTCGGAAAGCAGCAGTCATGGTGGTCACGCGGCAAGCAGATGTCGAAGCGGGTCGAAATGAAAAAGGCTGCGGTTGTAAACATTATTCAAGTGATGCGAAACGTGGAGATCATCAAGTTCAGGTCGTGAGTGGAGGATCGACGGCAGATGGGCTGATGACAGGATGCTCTGGAGAGCTGGTTCGATGCGGGAGATCAAAAGACTCGGTTTGTGAAAAACACCAGGATCGGTATGATCAGTGACTCGTTTGGCGATGAAGAAGCTGGAGTTCCGAACAGCGGTTTGAGCAGTGCAGATGCCATGGTACTTCATTCAAGCTGAGGCTTTCAGATGGCGCAGTGTGGCATCAAATGGTTTCGGATGTGCGGTACAGCGGTTCGAAGTACAGTGAGTGCCAGATTCAGCTCTAGAGGGTCCCGTGGTTTGATAGGGTCAAACACGCTTGAATCATGGCTCATAGCGGTTTGACAGCAAACTGGCAGGATTCCTATCTGTCTTGGCTCTAAGGAGCTGCGAGTCCCACTCCACAGTCTCAGTCTCAGGGACAAGATGAGTGCCAAACACAGGGGAGGCTGGCTGTCCTTCTTTTAGCACAGTGAGTTCCTGGGCAACAATGTGGCTAGTAGAGATCTTGTTCCAGCAGTGGTTCACCCCCAATAGTTCCTGAGGATGATTAGGGGACAAAGCTTGCCTCTATCTTGAAACACCTGCCTTCACCTCACAACTGGAGGACTTTGGAAAGGCCTGCTCATCCAACAGGGTCAGATGAAATCTTTTTGCAGATTTGAATTCCAAAGATGATTAAAGGAGTTGGTGGTGGACCCCTTCTTTAAAGGCAAACGATCCCAGGTGATTGCAATAAAGTTAGCTTGCTTTAGGGGTCCAATCCCTGTTCTTAGAACAAGTTTACTTTGGCTTCTGACATCACATCCAAAGTGCTTTGTGCTACAGGAAGTGGAGGGGACAGGAAGGAAAGATAAAGGCAGAGAGAAACAAGATGGTGGAATCTTCCTCTAGCTCTATAGCTGTAAAGAGCTCCCTTTGTGTACACTAACCCGACCCACTTCCCTTCTCAATAGAATTAAAGGCATTTTGATATGCAGCACCATGGTGTGCAGGCTACTCCTTTGAGGACTGGAATGCCCTTTGCTTCCTGTCCCCAGGACAGCTTCCTGTGAAGTTGTTATGTCTCGGGGGAGAGTGCTACCTGCCCTCACAAAAGAACAAAAAGAGGCAATCCCCCAACGCTGCAGTCCTGCTATCAGCAGCAAGGGCAGTCTGACTGGGGAGAATACACATAACCGTTCCACAGCTGAACAGGGATGACACATGTGTGATATAAAATTAATGTGGCTTGGATAACTATGCGAGATGCTAGCCACCATACCGTAAAGTCAGGTGCAGCTTATATGTCTGGTTTAGTGTGCCACTAGGAAAGCCTCATAATTAAGTAGTTTTTGGAGCAGGGATGCATAACTTAAATGCCTCACGTGCACTGCAGTGACTAAGCGCTCCCTTCAGCTGTCAAGAGAGCACATTTGACCCCTGAATCTGTCCTGCATCCCTATGTCTATCATCTGGTTGACCTCCTCCTTGATGGTGTCCTTTACCTTATCATTCATCCTGTGAATTCTGCTCTTCACCGGCTTAATGTCGCCAGCGTCAATTTTATGGATGCTGCAATCAATTGTGGTCTAGCCCACTTAAAGTGAACTACAGTTTTGACAAATGCATTTTTGGCCATTTCTTTTACACTTTTTTGTGTCAAAATGCATTTGGTCCATGGGTGTAAGGTATATATGTGTGTGTGGCTGGGGTTGGTAAGGAGAAGGTGTAAGGAGAAGGAGAATGTGTAAAGAGTCACAAAGTAAACTGCAAAAATCAGCGAAAATGCATTCAGCAGAAAATGTACGGCAAAGGTTCAAACAATCTAATTTTTTACCTGGAGTCTGTGAGAACAGACCCTCCCAGCAGCTGGTGGCAGTCCTGCAATTATTGTTCAGTTAGGTCGGGGGAGATCTGGTCTTTCCTTAGAGACCCATCAGTGGATTCTATATGCAAGAAGTCTGGGAGGGAATCTGTCTTCTCAGTCTCATCGTCAGTCATGAAGACCAACACCAAATCATCCCAGCTGCAATGAGGCTTCAGCTAGTTGACATGAAAGACACACTGTGTATGCTTTGAGGTCTTTGTATCAATGAGGTAGTTAACCTCACTGATCTTTTGAAGTACCACAAAGGGCCCAGTCCACTTATCTTGAAATGCACTAATCTTGATAGTCTCCATAATCTAGACCATCTGTCCTGAAGTATATCCTAGCTGGCCTTCAGATTTTGAATACTCTGTTCACTGTACTTGCCCATCTTGGATCTGAGGCCAAACACATAATCTACTATGTCGTGGGAAGGAGTTTGGGGATTGCCTTCCCATCCTTCCCGGACCAGGCTTAGTGGACCCCTGAATGGATGACCAAACAGAAGTTCAAAGGGACAGAATCCTACCCACTTAAAACTTTTTAACATTGATTTACAGATCGGAGAACCAGTGTCCTGAACAATGGGTGAGAGGATGTAGATAAAAGACCAGATGATACAGGGGAGGTAGAAACATGAACCAGGGACAGGGACCGTAGAGCATGATATAGGAATGGGATAGTGGCGAAAGTGCTAAATTTTAGGTTGAAGGGGTGTGGGATAAGTGCCCGTGGGGTCGTTGTAGATAGGTAAGAGGCTGAGAACAGGGAGATGTGGTGGTGTAGAATGCTATGCAAGTGTTTATTCAGAAAGGAGGAGAGCTAGGAGGTTGGATTTGAATAGCGATAGAGTGGGAGTAGTGTGGAGAGGAAGAGCATTCCAGAGTAAGGCAGCTAGGAGAGGAAGAGAGCAGAAACAAGAGGGAGCACAAGGGGCAGAAAAGGTCACAAGCAGGTGAGCTGCTGTGTACTTTTGAAGAAGATGAGAATGATGTTTATGTTTTGCTATCTGTCTCATAGATAACGAGCCTAACCGACGATGTGCTGGGGAGGTGGAGGTGAAGCGAGGAAGGTTGAAGAGTGAACAGACAGCAAAGGTGAGGACTTTGCTGAGAGGTGAAAAAGCATACTTGGGGAGCCAATAGCGTAGACTGGCACAGGAGTCAGATTGAGAGAGTACTAAAGAGGAGATTAGTTGCTTAGCAGTGTTGAAGAGAACAAGAGCTCTTATTTTTCTGATGTTGAGATTAGGCCTGGCCACAGTGGCAGATTTGGAGATGAAAAGTGAGATGTTGTAAGATGAGTTGAAGACAACACCATGATTGCAAGCAGAAGCAGAGTAGGCAGGGTATTCAGAAGAGAAGAATAGAAGAGGGAGAGAGGAAGATATAGCCTGATTGGATGGGTAGTAGAGAACTTCAGTCTTAGTTGAGTTGAGCATGAGCGAGTGAGTTGCCATCCAGTATTTGATGGCAGAGAGACACTTAGAAATGTTTGACCACACTAGTCAGATAAGGAGGGAAAGGAGAAAAAGATCTGAGTGTCATCAGCAAAGGGTTGATAGGAGAAGCCTTAGGATGAGATCATGGTGCCAAGAGCAGAGGTATAGACAGTGAACAGAAGTGGACCTAGGACTGTATCGTGGGGAACACCAACAGTAAGGGGGGTGAGTGAAGAGGTAAGGCTGTTCCAAGACACTTGGAAGTGTCTGGGGGCGGGATATGAAGGAAACCAAGCAAGGGCCTTGTCCCTGATACATAGGAGAGATAGTGTTGAGAGAAAGTCAGACTGGTTGACGGTATCGAAGGCAGCAGAGAAGTTGAGGAGAATAAGGATTGATGAACGGTTAGCATGACATGTGGAAGAGATGTAGTTGCTGACATTGAAGTGAGCTGACTCAGTAGAGTGCACAGCTCGGAAGCCAGATTGGAGAGGGTTCCGGAGGTTGGGTGTGTGTCAAAGAACTCAGAAAGTCAGTTGAAACTACTCGCTCTACGATTTTGGAATAGTGAGGTAGAAAAGAGAGAGGACGAATGTCGGCAGGACAGTTAGGATCTAGGCTAGGTTTCTTTAGGATATGGTTGACAATAGCCAACTTGTAGGATGATGGAAGAGTGGCGTTGTCAAGGGAGGAGTTGAAGAGGGTAGTAAGATATGGAGCAACACTAGGAGCTATGAGGTTCACAATGCGTGGGGATGGAGGGTCAATGGAAGCACATGAATGGTTAGCCCTGAGGAGGTCAAGAATCTCATTAGGGTTAGTGGGGGCAAAGGAAAACATTGTCACAGGAGATGAGGGTAGAGGTGGTGGAGACATGTGAGCAGGTGGGTGATATTGGTAATTTGTGAGGGTATTTTGAATGTTTGAAATTTTTGAATTAGAGAACTAAATCATTGGCTGAAAGAAAGGAGTATGTGAGGAGGGTTTAGGAGGTGAGAGAATTGAGTTGAAGTTTCTCAATTGAAGTTTCTCATGTCACTGGGACGAACTTAGAATGAATCGAAAAGAGCGGAACACAGTTTCTCGTACCACTGTGTGAACCTACCGCGAATTGAACAAAAGCTGCATGAAGTTTCTCTTGCCACTACATGGACCTAGCACGGTTCGAAAAAATCAGGCAAAGTTTCTCGTGCTGCAACGCGAAACTAATACAGATCTAAAATAATCCTGCGTAAAGTGTCTCGGTTCGCTGAGCGAAACCAGCACAGATCATGGAAAACTGCACAAAGTTTCTAGTTCCGCACAAAGTTTCTAGTTCCGCTGCACGAACCTACGCCAGATCGAAAAGGACCCGCACAAAGATTCCTGTGTCACTGTGCCAACCTATCACAAATTAAAATGCTGTGCAAAGTTTCTAGTAGCATTGCATGAAATTATCACGGTTCAGCAAAATCTGCACAAAGTTTCTTGTGTCGCTACAGGAAATTAGCACAAAAAAAAGGACCCATGCAAAGTTTATCGTCCTGCTACATGAAACTAACATGGAAACGAAACCCCAAGCTCTGCACGAAACTACCAAAAAACGGGCGAAATGTCAGTGGCAGCGAAACCGTAATGCAGACTTTGCAGAACGGGTGGATTCCAGTGCGGAAAATTTCACTCACTCCTAAGAAGAAACTGAGAGGAGAAGAGAGCGTTAAGAGCAGTGTTAAAATTAGTGAAGGATTTATCAGTGAATGGAACAGAAACATTTTGTGTTTGAGGAGAAAGAGTGGTGTAGGTCAGAGAGGTATGTAGGAAATTTGGAGGAGGGGAAAGTTGCACTTGGTAATGAAAGTGGTAGATCGATAGAGTGGGATGTAAGTAGGAGTGGAGATTGAGGGAGAAGGAGCAGTGGGGATATTAGAGGCAGAGATTTGAGAAGAGCTGAGAATAAAGTCAAGGGAGTTATCATTTGAATGGGTGTGCAGAAAGTGGACAGAAGAGAGTGAGTGGTTAGGGGAAGAAAGCTCGGGACGTGGCCAACAGCTGGTTTATGAAGACCTGCTGTGCTTGAGCTCCCGGGCCGCCCGCAATAGAAATCCTGTATAAATCTGTTACTGGTAGTGGTCAGACAGTGGAAATTGCACGAATCAGTCCAGGTGATTGAGGAGGGTTGGCAGACCAAAGATCGGTTTGCTAGAGGTAAGGGGAGTGTTGTACTTTACCTGGTTCACAAAGGGGTACCATCTTAGACAAAGGATCCGGGAGACCATGATACGCGGGCCACAGCAGTCACAGGAGGGCTGCCGGAGTTTGGAGACAGAGGAGGGGCAGCTTGGAGCAGATGCCGACCGCGGAATTGCCACGGCAGAAGAGAATCTCTGGGTACCGTAGGAGAAGGCGATTGAGGTGGCCTGCTGTGGGTGCTAAGCCAAGAGAACACCAGAAGTCAGCCCGTCCACAAACATTGTGGTTGCAGACAGAGGGAATCTGAACCAGTAGGTCAAACAGGTGCGTCCATAGTGGGCTCTGGTGCTGGCGCAGTGGCAGGACTAGGAAGGAAGAGTCAACACCGCAGAGATGCCGAAATTGCTTTGCTCTGCTGGAGGCTGGATTAAGGGACAAAGCATTGGTCCACACATTACTGAATCCTTTCCAACCACTGCCTTTGGGTTGTAAACACAGACTGGTTGATTAGGGCAGTACACCGTTCATTATGGATAAAGGCCAGCAAAAGATTGATAAATATGTGGACCCTAATTATAAACAGGGAAAACACAGCACAAGGGAGGGTGAGGAAGAAGGCAAGTATCCGGAGGGGCATGGGAGAGTAACGTTGGAGAACTTGATGCAGGCCATTCAATTGACGAGATCGTCATTGGAAGGAAGTATCAAATAAGTGATCGTGGATGTGTATTTAGTTCATGCCAACCTCTGCAAAGTCTGTGAAAGGGTGACGGAGGTAGAGCAGAGAGTGAGCACAGTGGAGGACGACCTGCTTCATCTAAACAATCAGGTGAAGGGCCTTCTATGGGCAGCAAGAACATTGGAAGCAAAAGCAGAAGATGCACAGGAACACTACCGGCATTGTAATACACCTGGTGGGCATACCAGAGGGAGAGGAGGGCCTGTGTGTTGAACTATATGTGGAGAAGTTGCTCCTGGAGATGCTGAAATTGATGGACCTTTTGAAAATATTCACTTTGGAGTAGGCAGACAGGA
This sequence comes from Ambystoma mexicanum, assembly GCF_040938575.1. Lineage (NCBI taxonomy): Eukaryota > Metazoa > Chordata > Amphibia > Caudata > Ambystomatidae > Ambystoma > Ambystoma mexicanum. Next base: position 443,629,691 of record NC_090930.1, on the reverse strand, counting down.
TGACGGGGAGAGCCCCAACACCAGGAAGCCCGCCATACAAGGTAGGCAACACAAAGGCAGCAATGATCCTTTGATGAAGTCAGGCAACACCTTTGGGAAATTATTATAAAATACATTATTTTTTCTAGCAAAGCTCAAGATCCTTGCATATGGAAAATCTCTGTTCTTCATGTCACCGCAGGAAGTATGGAACTGGTTGGATTCGACGGCGCTGTGCCCAGACCAGTGGGGAACAGCCGCAGGGGGAGTCCCGCCACCCGGAGACTGAGCTGGGCAAGGCACGAAGGGCTTGTCATTATTGTACATAGCCAGAAGCCAATGTGGGAGTTGTAGGCCTGGTGACTTCCGAGTGGCTGTGAGAAAGAGCTAAGACCACAAGTGCAGGTGGGATGGGGTTTTGAATGGGTTTGTCCCAGGACCCTTGGTCCTACCTCCATGGGAGAGGGGGGGGAGTGGATGATGCAACTGGAGGATCACAGAGATTGATGATGGGAGGGGTTGGGGTAGGGGGGTTTGTTGTGGGTTGGTTGCTGATGGTATTTTTGGTAGGGTGGGACTGAGGGGTTGGGGTTGGAGAGGGATGCAGGGGGATTGGGTTTGATGAGGTGCTGTTGGGGGGAGTTTATTAAGAGTATAGTTATTGTCGCCATCTCAGTCATACATATGAGTAGAGATTTTCAAGACAGCGAGGGGCACTGGAATGGAGATTAGGAAGGGTCCTTGTATCTATGCCTCATATAATGGGGGTAATCACTTAAAGATAGAGACGTGGAACGTCTGGGGCCTGGGAAAGAAGGCGTAATGTATATGGGTGGGGGGGCTTTTTGAAACAAAATGAGATACATGTAAGTAAAATTCATAAAAGATACATAAAACAGAAACATTGATCAATCTTTAAAAAGCAAAGGGCAACTATTTGTATACAAAATCTCATACACAATAACATTTTACAGTCAAAGAAATACATTAAGACCAATGTTAGCCTTTAGAGCCACGAGAAGAGTAACATTTAGTACATCCAGATATTCAATTATACACTCCTGTGCTATTTCCACATCAGAGGTTAATAATGTTTTATAAATTCTTCATATAAAATGTTCTTCACGTTTTCTAGTGCACGTTTAGCACACATTTAAATTTGATTAAATTATACTAAGGCAGATTCACCTAACATTCATTGGTCCTTCCCTCAATGACATACCCATCTATTATCCTCTTTCTCATATTCTCCAAGCTTTCTAATAAATAGGGAAAGGTTCCAAGTAATAGCAAGCAAGATTACATTCAACAAATAGTAGAGAATAGGCCAGCACTGATTAAAACCTCTACCCACAAACAGGGGTATCAAAAACTGTTTCCTCAAATGAAAGTAGGCTGGACAAAAAAACAAGAAATGAGATACAACTGGCGTTACTACAAGAAACACATACAATGAAGAAAGATTTGGACTACCTGAAACAAAAACGGGGATGTCAGGTGGTGGATTCGTCGTACTCATCTTATGCCAGAGGAGTCTTAATTTGGGTGGCTACAGGGGCATCCTTGCAAATTGATAAAATCATTGGGAGATAGAGAAGGGAGTTCAATCATGATACTTGGGAGATTGGAGGGGATAGAAATCTGTGTTGTCAACTCCTATGCTCCCAACATAGATGACAATGAATATTTCACTTTAGTGCTAGAACTGGCGGGGGGTCACAGGACCGGGGTGTTCATTTGGGGGAGGGAGATTTAATTGTCTTCTAGATCAAGATTTGCATAATACATGGAAGTCAGGACTACTGAAACACCAGGCACCCATGCTCTTACACAGAGTGATTACAGAGTTGAACCTAGTTGAATTATGGAGGCAATCTCATGGAAGGGAGAGATGTTACCCATATTTTTCAGAAGTACACAGTTTGTAGTCAGACCTTGATTATATCTTTGTAGGGAAGAAATATTTTCACTGATTCTCAGATGCGGTATACTTGGGGAGGACATTGTCTGACCATTCGCCTCTGGTCACGAAGTTACCAGGATTCAGGAGGCGATCGACGTTCTGGTTGTGGGGAATGAGGGTGGAGGCTTTGGAGGATGGGCTTTTAACATGTAATTGTGGGAAGAGAGAGAAAAGTTATCTGAATTGAACGAGGGGTCGGTGAAGGATATAGACATTTTGTGGGAAGTCTTCAAGCTCACTATGATGGAGTTATGCATCTCGATGAAGTCGGGGGTACGGAAGTCTTTGAATGGCTCTTTGACAAAGATCGAAGCATCAGTTGCATTGCTAGAAAAGGAAATGGCGGAGGGTACACGGGTATGGGTGATTTAGCACAGGCGTTGGTATCCCATCAAGAAAATATAGAATCTCTATTGAAATTAGATAGGAGATGTTAGGATTTAAGGGTTCATGGAGAAGTGGACAAAGTGGGTGGCTATTAGCCGTCTCATCGCCTATACGCCCACGCAGCTCTCCTTTTTCTTCACTGAGCCACAGATGCACGATTACGCCGGGCTCTCCCTTTTCTTTGATGAGGCGGTTTCCCCACCCCCTGCACCTCTGCCATTGAGGCACAGCAACACAAAACGTGTCCCACACACCCCCCGCACCATTGGCTGCGACACTATTAGACATTCTCCTATCAGGAGACGCAGGCACGACTTGGCGCCTGCCACACCCTGCCTCTCTAGCTACTTGAGGGTTGGTTGCCATAACAACACCACGCGAGTACGCTTGTCAGCGTTATTCGCCGGCAGCTGCTCGCCGCTGCAGGCTTCCACGCTGAGATCTCCCTGCATGACACGGCCTTCTTCGTTCTTCGCCGTGTGATTCAGCCCTTCACATTTCTGCATTTAATATAAACGGTAAGTTTACCCAGCATGTTGTTTCCAGCGTGACATTTACTGAATGCCTTCTGCTGGATACCGTGTCTCCCACGCCCCCACCTTTCTCCTCTCTATGCTAACATGAGGCTGACTTTACGTCCCTCCATTGTGTAGGCGCTGAAAACCATCCTATCTGCTTAAGTAGTTTATCCACCCACACTAACGTGCATCCATTGTCACATTTGTAACTGCCCAACTCGTGCGGTTTCTGTTCTCTTCTCTTCCACAGTTCTCTGTGTTGCAGTTTTTTGACCGCGCCACACCAGTGTCTTCTGCACTGACCAGAGGTGTCCACAGCTACTCTCCACCTAGCACTGCTTAACACCATGCTCTCAGGTAATTCTTCCATGGCCTTGTCCGCACCTCTGCATATCTTGTCAGGGTGTCACACAGGGGCTACAAACCTCTTTCACGGGCAGTGTTCCCTTCTCGCACACCTGCCACCCTGCATGGAATCTTCGAGTGTGTCTGTCGTCCTCTAGTCTCCCTCACAAATACACCTTCTGTCTCTTCTTCAACAGCACATGGTGACCCCTGTGCTAATATCTTCTTGTCAGGTAGTCTCTGACACATGGAGCAAGCATTGCTATGCAATCCATCACAGAACCTGCATGCGCTCTCTTTGCACAATTATGTAACATCATGACCTTTCCTCTCCATTTCTGAGATCCATCTTCCTTTAAATGCTTGCCCCTATAGTTGTTGGATTTGCAGCACAGCAAGCAGAAGTCTCGGCCCTGGCCCTGCCCAGTCGGCCATTTTCACAAGCAGTACTAGAGTCCTGGCACACCGGGATAGCAACCACGCAGCATTCACCTGCCCTCCATACTTTTTAAGGGTGAGTGTCCTGCGTCCTTTTGACTACAGTATCTAAATAATCTTGACATTCCTTTGGAATTTTCCCTATAGAGTACTAGTTGTATCAATCATCTTCTATTCTCCTCTGCCCCCTTTAGGGATTCATCACCATTCCACATCAATCCTGCCCTGAGGAAGGCTCTGACTACACCAGCCTGTATAGGCCAGCCGAAACGTGTTTCTCCTCGCATTTTGTTCCCTTGCCCTTCGTGGAAACACCTCTGGGAACAAATATTTGATATTTCACACACATTGGCAGTTAACTATATGGCAAATTAACCATATGATATAAATTTATTGTGAATAATCTCACTTTGTATAAACCAGGGTAATTTTTTATACACCCTGGTGATATTTAGTCCACAGGTACAATTGCTTTCCTGTTGGGCTCCTGCCCCTTTCATCAATTGTTTTTCAGTATTCTACTTCATTTCAATCAGACAAAATTATAATATAGACATGATGAATGTTATGCTTTATGTGTTTGTTTAATTTCTTTTTTCACTATGTCTTTTAAACCTGTGTAAAAAGTTTTCTGAAGCTCTTTAAAATAAATATGTCTTTTTTTGGTATAATACATTTATTTTCATGTACTCCTAGGATTTTCCTTTGGTTTTTGTTGTTCATGTGACTTTCTTGTAAAGCACACACCTTATAATAATACAGAGATTCAACCAAAATTGCTGACAGAATTTAGGACTGTCACTGGCGTGGGTTCCCTTTTTTAGGTTTTCTGTTTTGAATACCAACAGGTCTCCAGGCAGTGATGATCTCCCAGTAGAATTCTATCGCAAATATGGTGACATATTGGTTCCTTAGCTAAAGAAAGTATGCAACAATGCATTTGAAATGGGGAAATGGGGATTCCGCCAGACTAGATGAGGGAGGTAATTATTGCAGTTCTGTTGAAGGGTGGGAAAGACTCCAGAGTTTGTGATTCTTACTATCCATATCTTTACTTAATGTGAACACTAAAATCCTGGGGAAGGTGTTGGTGATCAGGTTGGTCTGTGTAGCACTGAGGTTAATTCATCCGGTTCAGTGTGAGTTTATAGGTGGGCAGAACAGAACAATGGCCCTCATTACAAGTCAGGCGGTGGACCATGGTGCTACTAGCACCATGGTCCATGCCGGATTCCGCCATGGTGTATGGCGGAATTACCGCCCCATTCCAAGGTGAGTGGGGCGGTAATTCCCCATGCACCTTTTGCCCTTCCCTATTCCCATTTTTGCCCCATAGGGCATAAGGGGGATGGGGAAGGCGCTAATTACGGCACTGTAAATTACGGTGCCGTAATTAGCACCAAGGTCGCTTAGCGCCTTGGACTTTAACGCCTGCAAAAAGCAGGCGTTAAAGTGTGAATCAGGCGTTAAATGTTAACGGTGCCGACGGCGCCGTTAAACCCTTAATGCCTGACTTGTAATGAGGGCCAATGTATTTGCGTCACCTTCATCATATAATGGATCAAGTGAAAAACCTAAAGGGGGAATTGCTGTTGTCTTCTGTAGACGAGGGGAAGGCTTTTGATTCCTTAGAGTAGCTTTGGTTATTTGTGGTGTTGAGATCTTTTGGTCTAGGTGAGAATTTCCTAAAATGGTTGAGGCTGTTATATAATAAACCGGTGGCAAGGGTGAAAACAAATGATTGGGTCTCATCACAGAAGACTTTGGAAAGAGGAACAAGGCAGGGATGCCTGGCTCCTATTCTGTTTTCTATGGCATTGAAGCCGTTAGCCAGGTTCCTTTGCACGGACCTGAGGGAGATAGGTGTTTTAGCAGTGGAGTGATGCACAACATTTCCTTATTCGATGATGATCTGCTGCTTTATGTATGTAAACTAGTGGAAAACATAGCAATCATAATAGAGGTGCTTGGTAATTTACGTTGATTGTCAGGTTTTTAGGTAAATCAGGCAAAGTCCATTTTATTTTCTGTTTCTCAGGGGTCGAGAAAAACAGTAGCGCTTTAACAACCACATCACACACTTGCCATGCACTTTTCCGACATTGCACCAGAATGAATACCCTATTAACAAAGCAATTGTCATGAATCAAATCAGAAAGCTAGATCCCATGTGATCCCCCATGTCTGTAGATATATTTATTGGGCAGCAATTCATTTGGGAAGTTTCACCCCCCGTCCCTCACCACCAAGCAAGAGCCCCACACCAATTGATGGTTAAATTAGGTTCTTGACCAACTCTGCCTTTGAAACATATAAGACCATTAGAGCACCTCACCCCTTTTGCAATAGGCAAGCCAAGAATCAGGCCGATGTGGAGAAAGAATATTAATTTGTTGTTCCTTTAATTAATAGACAATACCTATAATTACACCATAATTACCAAGAGGCATGCCACCTTAATCCGCAGCACAAAACCTGTCCTTCCTAACAAAACATCACAATACTAACTAATTGAAAACACAGTTTAAAATGTTTTTTTACAGGATCTCTAAGACACAACAACATGTACAGTTTTCATTTCTGGTCACTCTTTCCCCCTGGTCAAAAGTAAAAAGAAAACCCAGGTCTAAAGAATACTTCAGATGCTTCGATCACTCACAAGAATACCTCCAATGTAAATATAATTACTGCAGCACCCTACAACCTAACAGTACAATTGTGCTTTACAATATACTTTGTATGCGTCTAACTTAAATAAAAAGTAGTGCTTTTCTATTGTGCAAAAGAATAGGCCTGTGCAGCACTCTTTATCTCTAACATCCCTGCACACTTTCCCTTCAAGCAATATTCTAGTACAACCAACATTTGAGGAAAATACTGTCACAGCATATAATACTAATCTTTCCCTTGCCACTATACAGTGAGAATATCCCGATTCACTGTGGAGTTCCTTGCTCACGCTCTGTAGAGAGTGTGTACTTTTAAATACATTATGTTCACTTTACTTAACCCTGAAGACACGTTTCTGCCCAGCACAGGCAGAGAGATTCAGTTCACCATTCAAAACCACCTTCTGCCTTTAGGCAGAGCCCGGGAGTGTAAAACAATTTGGAATTTCGTTTTCAAATGCACCCCTCCCATTTAGGGGATTTTTAGGGGTTGGCAAAAGGGGAATAGATGATCCACAATTACTTTAACAACTATATAATTATCAGTGCTGGGAGAAAGATCAGAGATTTCCAATTTCCCAGAACTTGCCCCTGTGTCCTTTGGCTATGTGGGAAATAATTACATTATTAATTAATAAGAGATCTACGTCTGAGTGCCCATCCCTTGAATGTCTGTATAGTGGAAGACATTCATTCAAATAGAACCCCACCAATGGTGTTTTCAGTTGGAATTATGTACCTACTTTGAATCTCTCTGGGCTTGTGCATTGGAGCAGTCACCAAGCATCCTGGGTCGGTCTTCTCATTAGAAGCAATGGGACCTGGTTATGGATGGCACTCCAAAAGCCCTTTTGTCTGCCTCTCCTGGTCTCTAGTTATGGATGGCCCCCAGCGAGTCCTTCTCCTGGTTCCCTCCAAATTTTAGTTCCACCTTTCTTCCTGGAAATGTTAGTTCTCCCTTGTAATGTGAGATTAGTGCCCAGTTGCCTAAGGGCTTGGAGCGCTTTATAAACTAAACTAAACTAAACTAAACTAAACTATACTAAACTAAACTAAACTGAACCAAACCAAACTTGTCTGATCCTTGTCTAACTGTCTGATCTGAAGATCACTCTCTCTCTCTTCATCTGATCATCTCTCCTTTCCTGATCTACTGTGAGTCCAGTTTTAAAAACTCCTAACCACACCCCACAAATGTCTAAATTAAAATGTACTGACTCATAGGTGGCGCTGTGGAGCAGCCCAAGATGGCTGCCTAGCCTTTCAGCTCCGTGCGGCATCAGCGTTCATCTGCTCCCATCTGCGGTTCCCGACATTGTGAAGGACTATCGGCTGGTCGAGCTGTTTCTGCCACTGCACTGGACATTTTGTGCGATTCTGGTCTCGATCGGCCCACCTGGGACCTGGCTGACGGCCCTGTCGGATATGGGCCTAGTATTCCACCAGGCCGCTGCAGTTGCCTAACATCCGGCCCTCACGCCTGGCCTGTCTGACTTCTGGGTCCCCTCCCCGCTCCTGCTTCCCGCCGCTCTGTATACTCGTGGCGGGTGCCTGGGGGTCCCGCTGCGGATGCCGCCACACTGTGGATGCCACCTGCTGCGTCAGTGATCATCGTGACCTCCCCGGCGCCGACAACACGGAGGACCTTATCGCCCCGCTGCCGTGGCGGACCAGGTGAGCGGGGGCTGGAGCGGTGGGTGTCAAGACCTCTGCCCGCTGTGTGCGACCTTACGGGCCAGTACTGTCATAAGGAAGCGGCCCTCACCATACTGTCTGCCCACTTTCCCGCTGACAGTGTCGCGCTTCTGCCCGCGCTCTCCTAAGAAAGAGCCCGCTGGCACCCCCACGCAACCTGTACACATATGGAGGCCACAATCGCTCGCCATCACAGCCTTGCCGCTCCACCGCTGACTCTCTGCTATCTGCGGTGGCCCCCCAACTGCCCTCAACGCCTACCCCCACCGAAGGACACTGCGTTTGAGCCTGCCGGCCCCGGCCATTCTCAGTTCTCCATCCTACTCATAAGTGGGCCCTCACTGCAACCGGGCACACCACAACGACAAAGCCTAGCAGAAATAAGGCAGGGGCCCAAGGAGGTACAATGGACAAGTACGCTAAAGCGGTCCCTCGAGATGAGCCAGCCAGCAGATCATCGCCCCAGGACGAGCCAGACTTGACCCTGCACTGAGTGGTCGGAGCCCCTGACCTCACCCTACTAATGGAATCTATGGCCAAAAACTTTGCCTCCTTCCATGAGAAATTAGACAACATCAATGCTAATATCGCCTCACTTAAGGTTTGAGTGGACCAGGTGGGATCGAGGATCACCGAGGCTGAAAATAGGATCTCGGTGAACGAAGATGGCATCAACGCACTCCAGGACACTGTGGCCTCCTGAACGCGTGACATGAAAGGTGTCAAGGCGAAGTGTGACGATCTGGAGTCACGGTCCCGTAGGAACAACTTGCGCATCATCAGGCTCCCTGAGAATGCCCTTAAGGGGCGGATGGAGGACGCAGTGGAGAAACTCTGCAAGGACCTACTGGATGACCCTGCCCTCTCTCCGTATTTCATGGTCGAGCGGGCTCATCGGACCCTGTCTCCGCGCCCCAGACCCGGCGACATCCCCAGACCTATTATCGCCAAGATTCTCAACTACCGCGACAGAGATCTCATCCTCCGCCTGTCGCGGGAAAAGGGAGACCTGCGATTTGAAGCCCATACTGTTAGAATCTTCCCGGACTTCTCGCTTGCGGTGCAGCAGGAAAGGCGCCGGTTCTTAGGCGACAAAAAGCTGCTCAGGGAGCGCAACATCCCCTACGCCATCCTGTTCCCGGCACGACTAAAGATTACCCATGATGGCAAGATCTTCTTCTTCACTGTCCCTGACTAAGCGGTGAAGTTCATTGAATTACATATACCTCTTCCGGGGCCACGAGGCGACCACACGCCATAGACTACACAGCCCACGTTTTTATAAAAATGTCCACGGATCCATGACTTTCGATGTGTTGATGGCAACCCCACCGTGTCCGCTCAGTAACTGCGGCCTCTTGCCATGTGTATGCGGGCCACAGGCTAGCTCCTAAACTGCTTCTTTGTCTTCTCCCCCACTTGGCTCATGGAGCTATCCCCGTGCCCTGCTCTCTCTCGCGATGTCAACTTGCTAGAGGGTACTCTCTGGTCTCAGAGGCTGTCTGTGATATCTGTTTTACCGCAGCAACACATTCGGGACAGCATCTGCTGCCCCACATCAAGCCACAAATGCCGGCTGCACGGCTCCAGCGCCCCCCATTGCAGTTGCAATGTTTGCTTTCGCTTTTATTTTGTTCTTTCTATTGACTGGCCCCTGTTGGGCTAGGATGTGGCCCTATCCACATTGTATCTGGTCCTCTGACCTTTGGTTTCCGGTCCGAGCAGGCCCACGTGGCTTCGGGTGTGTTCTGGGGTGGGAGGTCTGCACTGCATGTTGGGGTTGGGCAGTGAGGGTGGGGGGTGGCATAATTGGGGTTGTGTTAACAGTTAAAAACATGGCTGAGAGACGCATGACTTCAACTCAGCACTACTGTGCACACGGGAAGTGCATAAGGAAAAATTGTAATGAATACTACCAATGGGATGTTCCATAATATGTCGCTATGGCTCTGAACGTTGTCACATGGAATATTTGTGGCCTAAGCAATTTCACTAAGGCCCGCAGGATAACTGCCTATGCCCAGCGACATGGCGCCAAAATCCTCTTTCTCCAAGAAACCCATGTTCTTGGGTGCCTAGCAGCATGTCTCACCCCCACGTGGGGCAACAACAGATTCTATACGAAGTACTCCACCCAATCCAGGGGGGTCCTAACTCTAATCCATAAGTCAGTCCAGTTTTCCCTGCGCTCCAGCCATATTGACCCTGAGGGTAGATACGTGATCCTCCATTGCTCACTCGCTAATAGGGAATGCCTCCTAGTGAACACATTTGCTCCTAACTTTGATGCCCCTGAGTTCTTTGATGCCATCACCACCACGCTTCTGAAATATATTGGGATTCACATCATATGGGGCGGTGACATGAATTTGATCTTAGACAAAGACCTGGATAGGTCCGGGACGGCCCGCAGAGCCCCATCACACGCAGCCCATAGGTTACACGCCCATATTGACACACTAGATCTCAACCCACAGGTTAGAGAGTACACTTTTTACTCATCGGTACACGATAGCCTCTCCAGGATCGACATGTTCCTCATATCGAGTTGCATGATGGGCAGGGTCACAGAGACCAAGATATTACTGCACACACTATCGGACCATTCACCGGTAACACTCCAGATAACACTGCGACACGACCAGCCCCCCCGCTCCTCTTGGAGATTTAAGTCGGAGGCCCTACTAGATATCCTAGCTGACATCAACACCTTCTTTGAGTGCAACAACAGGCACGACACCTCCGATGGAGTGCGCTGGGAGGCATTCAAGGTCTTCATCAGAGGGATCTAGAGAGGCTGGGGTCCTCAAAGCCATAAAAAATAGCTTGCAACAGTCAGAAGCGAAATTAAAAGATCTTGAGAGGGCATATGCCACCTCCCCTTCCCCGACCACACGGGCACAGATTAGAGAGGAATTAGAAACGTTCGAGTCTCATGCCCTAAGAGAAGTTCGGTACTTCACCCGTCCTGTGGCGGCCAGGAAGTATGGTGAGGGGGATAGGCCGGGTAGGACACTGTCCAGACTGGTCCGAACTGAGGGGGGCAGGAACCGCATTGATTGCGTCAAGGACACAGGAGGCACCATGTGCTGGTCTGACCAGGATATCCTTGGGACATTCACCACATTCTATACGACCCTGTATGGCCTCCAGCAAGAACACAGCCTGCAAGACACTGACGCCCTGTTAGATCAAATCCCCATGACCCTCCTCTCCCACGCGACCAGAGACCTACTTGAGGCCCCTATCACCCTCGATGAGATAACCACGGTCATCTCGAACTGCCCTAGGGGCAAAGCGCGAGGCCCGGACGGCCTCACCTCGGAGTTTTATCGGGAGCATGTAGCCATTGTGGCACCCAGACTCCTGGAGGTGTGGAACAAATCCCTAGAGTTAAACATCCTACCCCAATCCATGTGTGAGGCGCTTATAACTGTATTACCCAGGTAAACCGTTAGACGAATGTGGGTCCTATAGGCCCCTTTCTCTTATTAACACTGACACAAAAATATTTGCCAAGATCATTGCCAATAGGTTTCTCCCCATTATGCCCCACTTAGTCCACCCTGACCAGAGTGGCTTCGTGCCCGGCAGATCCACCGCCCTTAATATCCGTCGCCTGTTCAATGTTCTGGCTAGAATTGACCCCAATGCACAGGCCGTGGCGGTCACCCTCGATGCCCAGAAGGCATTTGATATGGTATCCTGGCAATACATGTGGGCGGTGCTCCACAAAATGGGAATTGGCCCACGCATGAGGTCGTACATCAAACTCCTCTACACAAGCCCCGCAGCCAGAGTCCTGGTCAAGTCCAGGGCCTCGGCCCCCTTTGCTCTCCACAGGGGTACCCGTCAGGGCTGCCCGTTTTCCCCCGATACTCTTTGCACTCGCTATAGAGCCCATGGCTGATAACGTTAGGGACAAACATACGCGTAAAGGTATACGTCTCTGTGATACTCCAGAGATCATTTCTCTATATGCCGACGACGTGCTCCTATATATTAGAGACCCGGCTGCCCACCTAGACCTGATATTGAGAGACATAACCAAAATTGGCATTTGCTCGGGCTTCACCATAAATTATTCCAAATCTGAAATCTCCCTGCTCACCCCGTCCACTACACAACCGCCCTGCGAATTCCCCCTCCGATGGTCACCGAGGGGCATTAGGTACCTTGGAGTGCAGGTGTCCCTCACTAAAGATTCACTGTTGGCTAACAACTATGCGGCTGTGGCGCAGCTTGCTGAGGCTCAAATGTTGAAATGGCACAGTCTCCCACTCTCTTTGTCGGGTAGACTATCTCTAATCAAAATGATTGTGGTCCCTATGTGCCGATCTGGCCCAGAAAGCGATATTTCAGGAACTTACATGCTGCGTGTGCCCAATTTCTGTGGCACTCGGGCACGGTTCGTAAGAAATGGCAACACATGACTCTTCCCTATGGTAACAGGGGTTTCACCGCCCCCGATTTTGCCAAATATTGGACAGCTGCACAGGCCCAACACGCCACATACTGGTACACGTTCTCCAACACCCCCCGCATGTGAAGCTCGAGAAACTAGAGAGCGAGAGCGTTAACACGCTCTCCCTCATTCTCCATCACACATATCACGCCCACGCCACGGCAGACCCTGTAGCGGCCACTGTCAGGGCCTGGAAATATATCTTGCAGATACAACCCGACCACCACCCGTACTACAAATGGCTGCCCATCTGGCAGTTCCTGGGCCTCAGCCCTACACACAATAAGCTTTTAATGAAACACTGGCATAATCTGGGCTATCGGGCCCTGACTGACTTTTACCCTGACGGGACGTTTATCACTCCGCAGACGTGGCGCCCCGGACACATGGGTACTGCATTGGAACTACTACAATACTACAGGCTGAGGGCGGTGTTCCGCGCCTGGTGGCCCTCATACCCAGATGAGCCACCAGACTCACCTGAGATCCAGTATATATCCAACTCGGCTGGTGCTAGGGGGATAGTGTCCGCGCTGTACAAATTGTTGATGGCCGACTCCACAGACGTGCCAGTCAAGGCGCAAGATACGTGGAGTGAGGAGCTGGGCCTCCCCATCACGGATGCAATGTGGGGGAAATGTGCACACACACTCGAACCACCTCTCTGAATGCCAGGCATAGGTGCATGCAATACAAGCTCCTTAACAGACTATATTACACACCTCAAAGACTGGACAGCTTTGCACACACCCAGGTCCGCACCTGCCCTAAGTGCGGTTCTCCTGCTGCAGATCACACTCATAGTTCTGGTCCTGTGACGTGCTGGGCCCATACTGGAAGGCCATAATTGAAGCTCTCTCAGACATCACAGCGTCCCGTATCCCTTTAGAACCCCTAGCTGTACTGTTCGGCCTGTGGGATAGCCCGGAATTGAGGAAAATGTCTAGGTTTCTCAATGTTGCCACCATAATAGCCAAAAAATGCATATTACAATGTTGGAAGTGCCGATCCCCCCCCTCGTTTGAGATGTGGATGAGGGCCCTCACCTGGACTCAAGCGTGCGAGGAGGACGACATCAATACCCTCCCGCTGGCCTCCCGTCCCAGGAATGTGTGGACGGAAATTTGCACATATTTAAATAACAAAGATGACTTAGAACTATTGTCCTCCCCTCCTCCTGGTGATGTAAACTAATCCACTTCTGTGCCGCTTGAATCCGAGCAATGGCTCCATCGGTACCTGCCTAGCATTCCCATGTATTGCACTACCATGTGTGTATCTGTTACTCTTGCTATGCTGTACAATGTGTTGATTGTCTGTTCTCTCACCATGCCAATAAAGAAAAGTTTAAAAAAAAAATGTACTGACTCATTGGATAATACTATCTTAGATAATTCTTCCATCTAAACAAGACCTAGACCCTTCCCTCTTATTTATTTATTTGTATAGAGCGCCAAACCCGTAGGCATCCAGGCGCTGTTACAGACATTGCATCAGTACATTGCATAGTACGAGTGATAGTTACAGTGTATACACAGGCATAGTGAAAAGTGTGGATACATATGTCAAGTACAAAGTGTAGTTGCAAGTGTAAAAAGGGTAAATTTGAAATGTCACAATGACCAGAGGTATAGTACACTGCAGGAAGACATGCTGGTAGCTAATTGGCTAGTGAGAAGAGCCAGGTTTTGAGTCTTTTGCGGAAGGACCAGAAGGAAGTTTTGGACCTGAGTTGGGGAGGTAATGCATTCAACTGTTTAGTTGCTACAAACAGGAAGCTGTGTCCTCCAGATTTTTTAAATTTGAATTTAGGAGTTTGTAACATGTTAGCATGAGAAGTTCTAGTTGGTCTATTCAATTGGGTTTTCATGAATATTTTGGTAAGGTATTTGGGGGCAGTGTTAGCTAGGCATTTGTATGTGATAGTGAGATTGCTTAAGTGAATTGTCTCATGGATAGGCAGCCAGTGGGCATTTCTTCTAGCAGCAGAGATATGTTATTTTTCTGGATATTCAACGCTGCTCTCAAAGTATTATTTTGGATTACTTTGAGTTTCCTTAGTTTACTAGTGGAAGTTCCAGCAAATAGGGCTTTGCAATAGTCCAGTCTCGACAAGAGGAGGTCTCTGGCTAGGGTAAGGCAGCTGTCTGTGGAAAGCAAGTGTCTACTGGCATTAATTAATTTTGTTGTGTAGGCAACAGAGGAGGCTATCGCGTGGACCTGCTTTGTTCGTGTGAGGGATGCATCCTTGTATACTCCCAATTTATTTTTCTGCTTTAGAGATCGGAATGGAGTTTCCGTCTATCGTAAAGGAAAAGTAGAACTTGTGAAGTTTTTAGCCGGTTGTGCGATCCAATGACCAAGAGCTCTGTTTTATTATCATTAAGGCACAATGCATGCGTGGCCATCCAAGCCTGGATATTTTGGTGGGCAGTGTTTAGGGAATTAGAATCAGTGTCATAATTGTCAGTGATAGGAATGAGGATTTGGGTATTGTCTGCATAGTTCGTGTAGAGGATACCCAGGGAGTCAAGGAGGTCAGAGAGGGGCTTCGTAAAAATATTGTAAAGCATTGGGGAGACGCAAGAGTCTTGGGGGGCTCCACAGGTGACTAAGGCAGGGGCTGC
Organism: Ambystoma mexicanum; assembly: GCF_040938575.1. Classification (NCBI taxonomy): domain Eukaryota; kingdom Metazoa; phylum Chordata; class Amphibia; order Caudata; family Ambystomatidae; genus Ambystoma; species Ambystoma mexicanum. The sequence continues at coordinate 443,614,605 of NC_090930.1, read as the reverse complement.
CGATGCTGACGGTGAGAAGACTCTCATAGTTCTGTTCGACAAGAATGATTCAATCCAAGTAATTGCATTTGGTGAGAATTGGGCTGCTGTGACCAGGTGAAGACACAATGTTTTGTGCTCCACTAGGTCGAAAGCAGCTGAGAGGTCCAGGAGGAGGAGGAGGGCAAGTTTCCGGTTGTCCATACACTCGTCCATTTGAATCTTTAAGTCAAGGAGAGCTGATTCTCCATTCCATGGCTGGCCGTAAGACAGATTGGGACAGTCCTAGAAGATTGTAAGATTCTAGATGTTTTTGGATCTGTCCGTAGGCTGCTCTGTTCAGGATTTCCAAGACAAAAGGGACAGTTGTAATGGGTCGATAATATGTTGGGATGCTAGGGTCAAGAGTTGTTTTTTAGGAGAGGGAGGAGCCAGGCATCTTTGAGGTTGGTGGGGACCGTACTGGTGGCAAAGGAGAACTTTACAATAGCAGTGATATACGGGGCTAGCTGACAGAAACCAGGCATATGTTGCCTTGGCATCTGGATGGTTGGAGCCAGCTGATGATTTTCTTGACTTCCAAGTCAGAGACCTGGGTGAAGTCAAACAGCTGGGTGGTGCCGTCGTGAAGCACTTGTGGGGGGCAGGCGGGGTAGTGGCATTTCTGATATCCTAATTTCTTTCTTTTTTTGCTTGGATTTTCAATTGGAGTGTCTCTGTTTTGTCAAAAAGCGCATTTTGGATGTTGGTGCACCAGGTATGGTCTTTGAGGCAATTGGCGGTGGGGCAGTTGGGGTCTCAAGTTCAGGCAGTTTAGCAAAGAGCTCTCTAGAGCTTGATTTAGTGTTATCTATCCTTTTGTTTTACAAGACTTTTCTTGGCAGATGGCTAATTTGTAGGTTTAGATAGGGTAGTGAATAGGGCTTTGTTAGGGTCTGATGGGTCCTTTTTTCCAAGATGTTTCTGCTGCTCGCTTCGCAGAACGCATAGTTTTCAGATTTGTGGTAAACCAGGTGTTTAAATGCACTAGAGGTTTAGGTTTATGCTCGCTCAATGGTGCGACTTTGTCAATGGCTTGAAGGAGGGTATGGTTGTAGAGGTCAACCAAGTCGGTGGGGTCTTGGGAGAGGAGTAGAGGGGTGATGAGAGGTTCCAATAGTGGGAGGATATTGGCATGAATAATGTTCTGGGCCCTTCTAGTTAGGGAGGCTGGGTGTATAGGTGGTACTTGTATCTGGGATTGTGCACAGGGATGGCGAAAGAGATTTCATTGTGGTTTGACCACAGGCATGGTAGGTTGGATAGTATCTTGATGTTGCTGTTGCGTTCAGCTAGCCAGTCTAATGTCTGGCCTTTGATGTGAGTGGGTTCACAAATACAGTGATTGAATCCCAGGGTGCTTAAGGGCTTGGTTATGGATAAAGCATGGTGGTCCGATGGGTCATTGAAACCAAGGTTTAGGTCACCAAGAATAGCAGTTCTAGAAAGTGGTTTAGTTTCTAACGAGAGGAGGATACTAGGTCTTCCTCAAAGGAGAGGGTTGGCACAGGTGGCCAATAGATGAGGTGTAGTTTCAGAGAGGCTGTGTGGGAGAGGGTTAGTTTTATGGACAGTAGTTCCCTTAATTGTAGGGCTTGGTTACTTATTTCATGAATAGCTTAGGTTTTCTTAGCTATGAATGCTACTCCGCCCCCTTTCGATGTGGGTCTGCCTTTCCTAAAGATAGTATCATTGTTAGGGATTGCCAGGGATAGTGATGGGCCAGCTGCAGAGTGAAGCCAGGTTTCTGTGATGGCCAGAATATCTAGGTGGTTGGAAGTGATGAGGTCATGGATATTGAGGGCGTGTGTGGGTAGAGACCCGGTGTTAATTAAGGCTCCTGTGAGTGGTGCTGGGCAAGGCAGTGGGGTATTCGGATAGGTGGGTCAAGTCCTTAGTAGCTACAGATGAGGAAGACTTAGACAGGGATGGTAAAAAGGTCTTGGGGCTCGAGCAAGCCACAGGGCTATTCGTACAGTATACTGATGGCGGTAGGCTAGCCTTGGAGACATCAACCATACTTGTCAGTGGCCAGGTGATCACAGGAACATTGGTAACAGGAGAGTGTGAGTGGGAATTTGCTGATGGCAGCGAGCAAGCATGAGGCACATTAACATTAATCAAGCTTACATATGGCAGAGTAATCACTAGAACATTAGACACTGGAGAACATGTATGAGAGCAAGCATAAGGCACATTAACATCAATTAAATTTACATATGGCAGGGTAATCCCAGAGAGATTAATTGAGGGTGGACAAATTAACGAGTCATCAACAGTTTTGGCATAGTACGTTTTACCAGTTTTAGAGGCAAAGGAATAGGATGTAGACTGTAGTGTAGATCTGTAGCGACCTGATACCTTGGAGCACCCGGCAGCAAATTGGGAGCCTAATTGCTTATTTCTATTAAGCATTGGCATAGGTAGTGTGTAGGCCATGTTAAGCTTTGTGAGGTGTGTGGAAAGGCACATATTTCTGGCACTTGTTGGACAAAGTTTCATAACCCTTGTCATACATGTGTGATAGTCATGGTGAGGAGGAGGGGTGATGCTGTGCCCGAGTAGAGCACTAGGAAGGAAGCGGGACGGCAGAATGGTGGGGGGGTCAGGGAGAGTGACTGCCATGGCGAGCCTTGTCTTGTGTATCATCAATGTAGGGGAGGCTGTAGCTTGTGGTAAAGGGTGGGTCGGGCAGTGACCTTCTAAATGCTGGGCTGTATTCCAGTGAGGTGTGCGAGTGGTGCAGCAATTTGTGTGAACACGACTGGGTATGTCGCAGCAAAGGGAGAACCTTGAATGGTGGTAGGGGAAATAGGTTGAAGCACGGAGGGTGTGGCCTGGACCCTGACGAGAGATCAGCCTGAGGGATACAGGCAGGTGAGGCGTGAGTTGGAGACCGGCTGATGTGCTTACCTTTAGCTCCAACAGGAGTCGATGGGCCTCATTACGAGTTTGGATGTAGCCATGCCATTTTTAGCAGCAAGGCTACCCCCAAACCAGGCACCGGGTCTGTGTCCCTCAAAAGGAGACTTACTGGGCCATTCTGACCTTGGAGGGCCCGGTAATTCCCTTTCTCGGGACCCGGACCCGGTACATCCCCATTCCCCATACATCCCCCGGTACATACATCCCCCGGTACATACCCATTCCCATTGAGCCCCTATAGGGCGGGCTCAATGGGAATGGGAAGGATGGTAACAACGGGCCTGTTAATGATGGGCCCATTGCTAACATCCTTCTCTGCTAGCTAACCTTTGTAGGCGTGTTGGGCGGCTGCATGCAGCGTTCCTGGCGGAAGCCTGGCAGAGACTCTGCTGGACCATTCCCTGGCTTTAGGTGATGGCCTTGTGGGATAGCCAGCGATGCCTGCCGGCTAGGTTCCAGTTGCTTGTTAGTGGAGCCCATTGGCCAATTAGCTGTTTGCAGGTGCTGCGCTTGGAGTAAGGAGGTCTTCGGAATCCGACCCACTGCGGTGGCCATCTTAGTAGATGCATCAGGGACTGAAAAGGCCGGGACCCCCGTCCCTGGAGCCGGCATCTTAGGTGCACAAGCAGTGCTTAATTTGTAAAAAAAATAAGTGCCCAAAAAATATTGGCCCCATAATGCCAGGCGCTGCGCTGCCCGCAGTGCAGGCACACAGCCCACCCCAGTTCAGTGCTAGACCTAGATCGGCCCACCACCGGCTCACCACCAGCCCATCACACTGCTGGTGCTCCATGTCACATGTTTGGCGCAGCAGCAACTGCTGGCACAGGTTAGTAGTCTCCCTCGACCAAGAAGGATGTCCTCCATTCCACCGAGGGACCACGACTGCTACTTTCCATCCATAGCAGCAGTCGGTGTGGCCATCACAAGATGTCCGCCGTGCTTTGCGCCTTTGTGTGGGAGCTGCCTGGTTGCATGGAGGCACCACTGAAGACGCCGCCGCCGGGTTGGACGCAGCCCCGACCATATGCAGAGGCCCGGCTGAGCCGAGAGGCGAAGCCGAGCCCGCACATTTAAGGGCTGCATTGAAGGACAAACCCTGTCTTTGCCCTGTCTCCCTCCACCAAGAAGGATGTAACCCATTCCACCGAGGGACCATGACTGCTGCACTTTCCATCCATAGCAGCAGTCGGTGTGGCCATCACAAGATGTCCGCCGTGCTTTGCGCCTTTGTGTGGGAGCTGCCTGGTTGCATGGAGGCACCACTGAAGACGCCGCCGCTGGGTTGGACGCAGCCCCGACCATATGCAGAGGCCCGGCTGAGCCGAGAGGCGAAGCCGAGCCCGCACATTTAAGGGCTGCATTGAAGGACAAACCCTGTCTTTGCCCTGTCTCCCTCCACCAAGAAGGATGTAACCCATTCCACCGAGGGACCATGACTGCTGCACTTTCCATCCATAGCAGCAGTCGGTGTGGCCATCACAAGATGTCTGCCGTGCTTTGCGCCTTTGTGTGGCAGCTGCCTGGTTGCCTGGAGGCACCACTGAAGATGCTGTCGCTGGATGGGACGCAGCCCCGACCATATGCAGAGGCCCGGCTGAGCCGAGAGGCGAAGCCGAGCCCGCACATTTAAGGGCCGCATTGAAGGGCAAACCCTGTCTTTCTCCTGTCTCCCTCCACCATGAAGGATGTCCCCCATTCCACTGAGGGACCACGACTGCTGCACTTTCCATCCATAGCAGCAGTCGGTGTGGCCATCACAAGATGTCCGCCGTGCTTTGCGCTTTTGTGTGGGAGCTGCCTGGTTGCCTGGAGGCACCACTGAAGACGCCGCCGCCGGATTGGACGCAGCCCCGACCATATGCAGAGGCCCGGCTGAGCCGAGAGGCGATGCCGAGCCCGCACATTTAAGGGCCGCATTGAAGGGCAAACCCTGTGTTTCCCCTGTCCTTATCCGGGAGTTACTGAGTTGCCTGGGTCACTCCTACCTACCTGAGACTCAACCCACCTGGTCTCTGAGCCGCCCGGATATCGTATAAGCTAAGATGCATATCCCTTACTCGGCCCATCATCTACCTCCTTCTCCACTTCGTCTACCCTCCATATACACACTTCCGCCCTGAGTCCTCTCTCTACCGCATGACCCTGCCACGGCCCGCTCTGTCTGGCCGCAGAACTATTTACAGTGACTTACATCCATTGCTCCCTATGGCAACAGTTGCTCCGACTCACCCAACATAAGACAATTTCATCCTTCATCTACATGCAAATCACACTGTACTGTACACCACTGAACTATGCTGCCACCATTAAGTTGGGGTGTCCCTCATGTTTGTGCCAATTAACCTGTAATGACTGCACTGCACAATGTTGCCTGTGTGTGCCTGACTCCCCCTCCCCACCCTGCTAGTCGCCTGTGAGTGTCTGACCTCCCCATCTCCCCTGCTGGTCGCCTGTGTGTGCCACCAATGTTGTCCACATGCATTATCTTGTTGTTGCCACCCTTTAAGATGGGGCTGGCACTCATGTTTTATGCCACTAATGTTGACCACATGCATCACCTTGTTGCTGCCGCCTTAAGATAGGGCGGGCACTCATGCCTTAAGCCACTAATATTGACCTCATCCATTACCTTGCTGCTGCCGCCTTAAGATAGGGCCAGCACTCATGCCTTATGCCACTAATATTGACCTCATGCATTACCTTGCTGCTGCCGCCTTAAGATAGGGCTGGCACTCATGCCTGATGCCACTAATATTGACCTCATGCATTACCTTGCTGCTGCCGCCTTAAGATAGGGCTGGCACTCATGCCTTATGCCACTAATATTGACCTCATGCAGTACCTTGTTCTTGCCACCTTTAAGATGGGGTTGGCGCTCATGTTTTATGCCACTAATGTTGACCACATGCATTACCTTGTTGTTGCCACCTTTAAGATGGGGCTGGCGCTCATGTTTTATGCCACTAATGTTGACCACATGCATTACCTTGTTGTTGCCACCTTTAAGATGGGGCTGGTGCTCATGTTTTATGCCACCAATGTTGACCACATGCACTACCTGTGTTGCCACCTTCTAAGATAAGGCTGGCGCTCACGTTCTATGCTACATGCATTACCTTGTTGTTGCCGCCTTTAAGAAGAGGCTGGCGCTCATGTTTTATGCCACCAATACTGACCACATGAATTACCTGTTGTTGCCGCCTTTAAGAAGGGGCTGGCGCTCCTGTTTTATGCCACCAATGTTGACCACATGCACTACCTATGTTGCCACCTTTTAAGATAGGGCTGGCGCTCACTTTCTATGCCACATGCATTACCTTGTTGTTGCCGCCTTTAAGAAGGGGCTGGCGCTCATGTTTTATGCCACTCATTTTGACCACCTGTATTACTTGTCTGTCATCCCGTATGAAGGGGCCAGACTTCATGTTTTTGCTACTGGATTTGACCATATGCACTTATTGAACAAAGCAAGTATTCTTAACAGCGCCACGATGTCCGAGGACAGCTGTGTGCTTTATAAATGCAAATAAATAAAATAAAGTAGTGGGATGGATGGGAAAGGGCACACCTCCTCATGGGAACTCTTTGAGCTCTCATTACCATTAAAGTTTGCACTGGAATTACCTGCAAGTGTTTGTTTAAAGCAGTCTTCTGAGAGTTAATGACTTACAATTGGAGTTGTAAACACGCTACTGGTATGGTAAAAATGTCTTACCATGCAGTTCCTTCAGCCATTTCATTTATAAACACACTGCATGTCTTTCACTGAATTCCTGTTTAAACAAACATTGGCAAAGCCAACGTTTCTGGCTTGTGCATAGGTTTTAAGCTTTTGCCAGTCAGTGCTATTAGATACCAAGGTACCATTTTGCACCTGGCTGCTACCAACAAACGGCTGTGCCGAAGTGTCTTTCCCATGCCAACACAAAAGCCCAAACTGTTGGCATTGCCAATGCTTGTTTTTGTTAGGTGCAGGAGCACCGTGGCTTGCTCTCTTCTTTGTGTCAGCAGCATTTGTGTACTCTTGCACACCTAGCACCCCCACCCACCCCTTATGGGCTTTTCTCTTGTCACTCTGTGTTTGTAGGCACCCCCTTGAGCAGTACGTGTGTAGAGGAGGTCCCAGATATGACCCGTGCCCCTGCTCCCCATTGCGAGTTGCCAGTAAGGTACTCACCGTGGTATGTGACGTACGAGGAGCAGCTGGACCAACAAAGGGCTGCAATGGGCCGCTGCCCTGGGTACATTAGAAGATCAATACCTGTTGAAATGCGCATAACCAGGCAACCCTGGGCAGCACGGTACCCAATCAGACAACCGTACCTGCCATTGGTACGAAACGACAAGTATTTACAGACTGTCCACGAGGAATCCCTGAAGGCCTTAATGGAAGGCCAATGGAAATAGACTAAGGGCCTAGGCAGCCTCGAGAACAACCAGAAGTGGCTACTGAAAGCTATGCATGCCAGTACCGACAACTGCGAGGATAATTTTAATGGACGAAGGGGAGAGACACTGTGAAAAACGTATGAGAATGGTTCCATAAGACAAGATGGAAGCAACCGCCTTATTGAACGTGTGTAAATAAGCTTGAAACGCAAGAAGCTAAGTAATCGATACCGCCTGCAATGCTTAAGTAGAAGAATAGAGCGGCATGCGCCAACTATATATGTCTACCTCAATGCAGCACGGTGTACACGTGCAACTCCATTTTGTATAAGCAGAAGTACTCCCAGGCGGCCAAGGCCTGACTGGCCAGGTTTCATATCCAGGCCCAAGCCGAGGAAAGGAGCGGAATCGAGACCTAACAAAGGATGGCTTAAGCTTGGGGAATCGAGGTCTACCCGGCAGGGGAAGGCAAGCTCAACTAAAGAGAGTCGAAACTTCAGAGCATACCAGCCTGCCCTGTAAAGGTCAAGATAAGAGAGGCCCATGCAGGTGGCCAAGCGAACACAGAATCAAATGCACGAAAAGAATGAGAACTGAAGCAGATTCACGATGAACAAACACGTGACCAGACAGGCGCGAAGATGTACCACCACCTGATGTCATCCAGAACCCGAGGATGCCATAACTTTTCCTGATAGACTACAGATCCGAGGCCATACCCAGCCAACTAATTGACACATAGACCTAAAACACTGATTGATGGAAGGGAGGAAGGGTGAATCTTGGGACACTAGGCACCTGGGTGTCTATTCTGCATGCTGCTAATTAAAGTGGAAATTTATGTTTAGGGGTGTAACATGCCCAATCACAATGGACCATGTAATCTAGGGTCTATAGAAACTGTAACCAATAGGACGTCTTACTTTCAGTGACGTCAATCACATGTGTTGTAGAGGGATGGGCGTAGACGCCCACCCGATAAGAGTTATCCAATCCGTATGCTTTATTTTCATATACAAATATAATCGCTATACTTAAGTTACCTTTCCCAACCAATTATATTGCATGATGATTTTTTATAGAAGTGTACGTCAATGATGACAGAATTTTCTTTGCCAATTTACTGAGTCCTGATTATTGATTCTTGCCAGAGTATGTGAATCCCGCACTCTGTCCTTGCATGGTGCAGCTATATTGTATTACAAGTTTTCGAGGGTGAGTGCTGACCAATGGGCCCGTCAGTAATTACCTCTCCTCGTCAACACTTGGTAGCAGAGGATGGTTACGACCACCTTTAAACCGATGGCACAAAGTAACTCTGGGCCACCGGCTACATCACGAGTCCTTTCGCTATTCCGGCTGAGTAGGCTGAGAAGCTTTCCGTGGACAATGATAGTGTAATTATTCCCAAAAAATCTGCAGTGGGTCTGAAGGAACCTGCCTTTCCAAGCATAATCCTTCTCATTCCCACAGGCAGCGGATCGGACGAAAACCATAAAAGCAGGAAGAGGAAGGGGCGGTGATCCTGAAGTTCCAGAGATGAAAATAGTCGATTGGTGAGTGAAACAACAAAACTCGTTATCCTGACAAAGGTCTTATAGGCCTTAGAGTAAGAAGGGAAAGATAACGGTGGGTGGCGGGGAAAAATAATACAGCTAGAAGTAGAAAAGACTGTATATATATGGAGGGTAAGGACCCGGGCACCTGAGATTAAAAACTGTAAGGAATAACAGGGGGGCACCCGAGATTAAAAACTGTAAGGAATACCGGAGGGGCACCCGAGATTAAAAACTTTAAGGAATACCGGGGGGGCACCCGAGATTAAAAACTGTAAGGGATACCGTAAGGGCACCCGAGAGAAAAACTATAAAATTCGCCTTGTTCCTGTGCTTTAAAGAGTAGTCAGAAGGAACTTGAACCCAGAGCCCACAGAGAGGGGGACGCTAGGCTACGATGACATTTAAAGACGTCATAAAGAGGTAGTTCAAATCCCATGACGGGGTAATAATTAGAAGGCAGGTATACGTTGACCAGCTGGTGTCCGTCTAGTCTGTCAAGCGTCTGTCCTATATGTTCTGTGTATGCTGAATGTGGAATTATTGTGATATTAAATGATAGTAATGCATTTTTGTTTTACGCAATTCTGTAAATGAGAGGGAATCGCCACTGAATTCTTGTGTTTTGAGTAAAACTGTTGGTATAAAAGTTTACGGAAAATTGGATTGGAGCTTGCGTATGTGATACCTGCACATAATAGTGTAAAGTTGAAAACTGCACGAACATTGTTGGTGACAAAATTAAGAATGGAGGAAGTTACCCCACTTGCACACTTGTGCAAACAATTGCCAAAACACGTTGCAGAGCTGTAGAAATATAGCCAGGAATGGGTTAAGGGCACCGCAAGCAAAATGTTTATTCTGTGGCCCCAGAATGGGTCATTGTCTAAGGCTGTTTTACAGCACATGACCACATTCCTACATGCCACATATAGCGGGAAGAAGCTCGAGAAACACCTTGCCGTTCTCGAGCTTTGGAAAATGTTTGAACAAGTGAAGGAAGAAGAACCTCCCGCAGACTGGATATTAAATGTATGTACGGAGGGAGGTGAGATGCCTACCACACCACCTGCCCCACCGTAACCAGTTGTTGAGGGAAGTAAGTCGGAAGGCCTTTACCCACTACGAGAACATAAAGCAGCCATGGGTTATGGCAACCCTGCATATGAGTCACCTGTGTGCAGCAGTGACTAGACGATAGAGAAGGAACAGAAAATTAACTCGGCCTCCACAATCCCGTGGGACAAAGAGAGGCGAGGCGAAAAAAGGAAGGACCAGGCACAAGCAAGTGCACCTCTCGATAGAGAGAGAGAGGGAAAGAAGCGGAAAGGAACCAATGAGGTAACATTTGCAAAGGACGAATGGATGGGAGGGCAGATACTATTGAAATTAGATGGAAAAGGGAGTGATGACGCAAGGCCGAGTGAACGGTCTGTTGAGGTGCAAAGTAAGGAAAAGAAGAAAGAAATGGCTATGAGAGACGAGAGGGCAAGAAAAAAGGATAGGTTGAGGCGAGACCAACTATATCGCGAAGAGCAGGGTATAACGCAGCCTATGAAAAGTGCAGGCAGAACATGCTAAAGTTGGAGGAAGAAAGGAGGGTGCACGAAAGGAAAGTGAAGAAGAGAGAAGGTGAGGAAAGTAGAAGGCAAAAAGAACATAGAAACGAACGGATGAGGGAAGTAGATAAGGATAGAGAGGAGGCGAAGAAGCGAAGAGAAATGGATGAGGAAGCAGAGCGTAAACGCAGGCAAGGGGCGCGAGATTTGGAATATTTGCAGCGGGAAGTGAAAAAACCCAATCCTGTTGTAGACTGGGAAGACATAGAAGAGTTCTTCCCTGCAAACAATGTGGTACCAGGTACAAGCGGGACAGTTATTGATGATGACTTCGACACCAGAAGCATCGGGGAAGCGATTTATAAAACATATGATGAGATGGGATTGGAACGAATTTCCCAAGAGGGAAGGGAAGATGAGCGCTTAGAGAGCACTCAGCTATATGACACTGAGGATGTCACCCGGAGTAGTGGGAGTAGGGGACGTTCCCTAGATAGACTAGAAGATAGGCAGAACGAAGATGATGCAAGAAGTTGTGCAAACTGGGAGTACTCAGAGTCAGATTCCGATGGAGTGGCGGAGGAAGTGGAGTATGATGAAGGAAACCGAGGTGAAAAGCGGCTCCCAGGGAATCGAGAGGGGTGATGGTCTGATGCTAGGGGGTCCATAAAAAGGACACCGAAGTCCGCTGGACAGTCCAGCCGACATGAAGAAACACCCCATGGTCAGAGGGGGGCGTTGGCACCTGCCTATACAGATAGGTTAAGGGCACTTCCAGGTAGAAAGAAAGGCGGGAAAGCCACCCCAGCAAGAGACCGAGGAGGTAAAGAAAAGGAAAAGGAGGATTGCGCATTCCAATTCCCACTGCTAGAGAAAGGGGGAGTAAGACCAGAATATATTCCATGGCCACACATGGACCAAGAGAATCTCAAAAATAAGCTTCCAATGTTGACATCGGGAGCCGGGCAGTGGATACATGAGCTAGAAAAAATGGGGCGTCACCCTAGCCATAGGGGACATCAAGGGTCTCCTAATTGCTATACTCGGAGAAAGAGCAGACGATGTGTGGAAAAGGGCAGGCTACGCTAGCGTAACCATAACTGACACCTCTCATGATGGAGCACCATTTAATAACTGCAGAGTAGCAGTGTGGAAAGCGCTGCGCACGCTATATCAAGACACATCCGATATGGGAGCTATAATGACTTGAAAAATGAAATAGTCAGAGGATCCGTTGCTTTATATCCAGAATTTTCAAGACGCGTGGGTGCTCGAAACGCATGAGTCTTGGACGAAATCTCTCCCTGTATTCTATCATATACTGTGCCAAGGGTTACCAGAACCGGTGCAAAAACAACTCAAAAATTGGTAGGAATAGAACCTAAAACGTGGGCGGAAATCCAGTTGACAATTGCCCATTATTGTAGGCTGTTGTAAGAAAAGAATCAAAAGAAAGAGGCAACGCGTAAGGGAGAAGAGGCGAAGCTGGTGCAAAGGAAGCTCTCGAAGTATGCGTTCGAGGGAGCCATGCTAACAAGCCCAGCCAATTTGAGTGCCCAATGTGTCACTAACCCGCCGCAAAACAATCAGGGTAACACGGGATATTATCCGAGAGGAAGGGGATTTGGAGGAAGAGGATGGCAGAGTAATCAGGGAGGCTTTAGAGGTAACCAAGGAGGTTTTCAAAATGTTCAAGGTGGTATCCAGAGCGCACCAATGGGCAGTCCAGCTATTCCAGATGGACAGATGGCACGACCACCGCCAGTGTGTTGGCTGTGTGGAGTGACAGGCCATGTGGCACGCATGTGCAGAAGCCAAGGCATGTGGCAGAACAATTAACAGATGGGGGCAGGCACGGTGAATCAACCGGCTACCCCACAACAGGGCAATACACAAAACTATACCATGCAGCGGCAGGCAGCTGGCTTGCAGCAAGGTGCACAGCAAGTGGTCCAGCCACAGAACATGGGGAATGTACCACAGGGACAACCCCAGCAGGCACTGCCGCAAGTGGCTCAGGGCACTAATTCCGGTGGGGGAAACCCACAGACATACAGTGGACCGAACCTATATATGAAATAGGACGGCTCACAAGGATCTCTGATGTGTTCTATCCTATCAGTGACGCCAGAACCTAACAGGGAACCTAGGGTAAATGTCACCATAGGGGGAAAAGAATATTCCTTCTTAGTTGACACGGGTGCAACGTGCTCGTGCATACGAGAAGGCAAGTTCTCCTTGTCCGGCGAGGCAATAGACACCCAGAGTTTTACTGGCGCTCATAGCAGAGTTCCCTTTACAGATGCACTCTCAGTCTCAGTGGGAGAGTGTGACATGAATGTACCTTTACTGTACTCCCGTCAGTCCCCAGTAAACATCATGGGTCGAGATCTAATGACAAAGCTGAATATGTCAATCTCATTTACTGAGGATGGCATAGTGTGCTCCACGCCAGGAATGCATTATTCCAATGTATGCAAAATGATCAGAGCATACTCGGGACGTGCAGCTGTGAGAGCTTTACCGCTGGAGCCAGAGGTCTTTGAATATGGCGTGCGAGTGCTTATGGCGGGATTGCCGGGCCTCGCAGGCAAACTATGAGGACCCCAGACGGGTTTCTTTTTAGACCAAGGGATAAATATTTCCTTTGGTAATACAGTTTGCCTCAGTAAAGGGGAAGGTGGTTTTAGTAGAAGGATACGATTGAGAAGGAAGGCAATGGTGCGCTGTTATCGCCATTGAAGAAGGGTATCGAGTAACTGACGTCACAGATGATGATCTGTTCGAAGAGCACCCTGACTTAGAGGAGACATGGGTGGAAGTAAGTCTCATATTCTGGGTCAAAATGATCAAACGAGAAGTGCCGCAGCGGATGATGCTAGTGATGGCACGACCAGAATACTTTGAGGAGGACATGGCCCAGGTGCCAGTCACAGTATGGACAAAAGGGCCTTATGAGGACTCCTGAAGGGGGCAGGAGAGGTGAAGATTAAACTCAAGCCTGGAGCGATCCTACCAAAAGCACGACAATACCCCATGTCCAGAGAAGCGGATGAGGGGATTGCAAAGACAATCTCTGCCATGATGGAACAGGGCATTCTGGTAAGGTCAGAATCACCTTGCAACACGGTGATCTATCCTGTCAAGAAATCAAAGGGAGGATCTTGGCGTTTAATCCAGGATTTACAAGCATTGAACGACATAGTTGAAGCCAAGTTCCCTCTAGTCCCTAATCCATCCACTATTTTGTGCAACATACCCACGGAGGCAAAATATTTCACGGTAATCAATTTGAAGAATGCATTTTTCTCGATTCCATTGCACCGTGACTCACAAGACCTGACGTCATTTACTTTCAGACAAATGCACCTGAAAAGTACAAGGCGGCCACAGGGGTATTGTTAATCTCTGTCCATTTTTACCAGAGTCCTGCAAATGGACCTAAGCAACATTGCGATAGACAGTGTTGTATTGCAGTATGTAGATGACATTCTGATCTGCAGCACCAGTGAAGAGCAATGCTGACATGACTCTGTCCATCTATTGACCATATTAGCTGAGAAGGGTTACAAAGTGGACAAGTACAAGCTGCAGTACTGCCAGCAGGAGGTGTTATACATAGGGCAACTAATCTCACATGAGGGGAAAAAGGTAACACCAGAGAGGGCTGAAGCTATCATGAACACGGCTAAGCCGCTCACGGTAAAACAAATGCAGAGCTTCTAGGCCTATGCAATTATGTCAGAGCATGGATCTTCGATTACAGCTCATATACCAAGCCCTTGCTCCAGGCCTTAAAGAAAGCCCAGGCAACAGGGGCAAAAATTGAATGGACTGAGAGATGGAAAAGGGGTTTGGCGAGCTCAAGGGGGCAATTTGTAAGGCCCAGTTCTCGGGATCCCCAATTATACAGAGGAATTCTATCTCTTCTCTCATACGATGGCAATTTTATGATTCAGCGAACATCGCTGGGGTACAAGCCCCTAGCGTACTACAGTGGGAGCTTGGACCCGGTCATGAGGGGCCACTTCCCATGCGAGCAAAATTTAGAAGCCGCCGTGTTTGCCATCGAGAAAGCGTCATCCATTGTGATGGGATGCTCCATGACATTATATGTTGAGCACTCATTATTTGCCATATTGGAGAAGCCAAAAGGCACCTTGACTTCACAGAGAGCATCCGCATATGAGGTGATTATCTCAAATCCATCAATCAAAATAGTGCGATGCAAAACTGTGAACCCTGCTATGTTTATTGCTGAGACAGTCACAGAGGGAGAACCTGTGCATGACTGCGTCAATTATGAAGAGTTTTATGATGAAATCCCCAATGTAATAAAGAATGCACTGCCAAGCAGAGAAGTTGTCTTCATTGTCATCGAGAATTGACCAAGAAGACGGGTAAAGGTATACATGCGTGGCCGTGATCAAACACATGGCAAATGTAGAGTTCCAAGTACTTGTCAGTGCACGAATACCATCCCACTATTCGGCACAGGCTGAAGAACTAGTGGTATTGATACTCGCCATTGAGAATCACGCAGACCAGGAAGTAACAGTGTACAGTGACTCCGCCTATGTGATGTCCACTGTGCACGCAGGCCCGGCACGATGGAAAAGGAGGGGCTACCTCCGAGCAGACGGCACGCCAGTGCAAAATGCAGCCTTGTTGGACAGGCTGATAAAAGCACTACAGCTCCCAGTGTGCATAGCGGTCGTCAAGTGCGCCGCTCACACCAAGGGAACAGATTTAGTGTCACGTGGAAACCATGAAGCGGACATGGAAGCCAAGCGCATGGCATCTAAGGTTGTGACAATCATGGACGTGGAGGTGGCACGTACCCATGAACGAATGATGATAGCCCGAGCCACTCCAGAAGCCTATAGCAATATGGGGCAGACACAGTTAATGGAACTCCAGGGGGAGGCACCTCAGGATGAAAATAATTTATGGAAGCATCGAGGGTGTTCTTTAAACCCCTCTGATGGGTTATGGAGGCAGGACAGCACTGGTAAACCAGTAATGTCTGTCACCCTTCTAAAGGTAGAACAGCTCCACTACCCTTTCCATATGTCAAAAGAAAATCTTGCTGCAACACTCTCAGAAGACTGGTTCACGCTGAATTTAGCAGAGCATGTTGCATTCTTTATGGTCAATTGCATAATTTGCCAGCAATTCACCTCTGGGCACACATTCAAAGTGATGAGAGGAATCATTCCCAGACCTGAAGGGCCTTTCCAGCACCTGCATATCAACTATGTCGATATGATTCAGGTTTGTAATGGGTACAGGTATTTAATTGTCGTGGTGTGTCCATTCTCCAGATGGATAGAAGCAGGGCCCTGTATACACCCTGACGCTGCCTGTGCTGCTAAGTTCCTGGTGAGGGAGGTTTTCCCTAGGTGGGGGGGTGTGAGGTTATGAGGTCAGATAACGGGCCCCATTTTGTAAACTCAGTCTTTGAGCAGATTAGCTTGTTGCATGGTATAAAGCACAAGTTTTCGTCGGCGTATCACCCAGAAGGAAATGGCATATGTGAACGGCTCAACGGCCTGTTTAAAGAAAGGATAGCTAAGTTGAAGTTCACATTAAAGAAGGGATGGTTGCACTGCCTGCCATTGGTATTGTATGCGCTTTGGAACCAGCCAGGCTCCGACCATCACCTCATGCCGCACAAAATTATCATTGGTAGAAGGATGAGAAACCCTCTTAACCCCCGAGATAGAGCTAGATGTGATGCCCGGCCTGCTAGGGAGGTTCTGGGAGCAGAAATGAAGAATTACCTTGACTGTCTTACCTCTAGTACATCTGTCATTTCATGCCAGCTGCAGCAACGGCGTAAAGGGGACAGGACATCACAAACCGCAACAGACGGTGCTGAGACAGGCGCAGCACACAGCCTTTGTGCGTCACTCATCTTCCCTGGTGACAGCGTTTTGGTGAGGAACTTTACGAGGAAGAAATGGGATGAACCACGATTTAATGGCCCTTTCATCGTAGAGGACTGCACCCCGTCCGCTGTCAATCTCCAAGGAAGAAGAGCCTGGATCTTCCTGAATGACGTCAAGCCCTTTATAGGAGAAGGCACTCCTACTACATCTACTGCCGAGGAATCCGTAGACAACGGAGAAGAACCTCAGCACGTGCAGACAAGATCCATGGCGAGGAAGAAGGACGCATGAGCAGACAAGTTACAAGAACGAGGAAAAAAAAATAATATATAAAAGTGAGACTTTCAAAACAAGACAGTTCTTCAAACCAAGTGCAAGGTGATAAGGGGACAATTAAATGAACATTCAATGTAGCCAACAAAGAACTTTTGTGAAAATCTTGTCCACACTGAACTTTTTCTATAGGCATATAAAAGACAATAAGAAGCAAGCAAACACCCTGTGCAGCCAAAGGTGCAGGTTAAATGAAGAAAAACACGTATTCATATCAGCAAAAGCGTTAAGCTCATGAACATTTAAAAGCCACACAAAGCATTGAAAAACCTAAGACTCTGTTAAGCAACAGAACCGGACATTCCTGAGAACTGAAACTGTTATTCTGAAGGACCCAGCATAAAGACTTTGTTCGCGATCATATGGTTCATCCCAGCAGAAGCCTCACGTGGGATGTGCTAACCTACTTCCAACTGGTGGTACTGTCACACCCGTCACTCATAGGGAGAGAAACAAGTGTCACGGAATACATTCAAGACTCAGAAAACGAGAAGGTAATCAGGCAACTATTGGCTGTCATCGCAGAGGTCTTCGCCAAGTTGCCTGAGGACAGTGACTCAAAGACCAATGCTCCCGCTTCAAGCAGTCATTGACGAAGTGACCTACACGTTATTCTTTCGAATCATTGAGGAGTGCCCAGAACTTGTCGGGAGGACCACAGATAAACTGATGTTCATCAGAGATCCCCGAAACAATCATTTTCTAAACCAGATATGGAGTAAACTAAATAATGTGGTAGCAGACCACGCAGCAGGAGGGTGCAAGACTTGCTCAAAACAACAGAAAGACTTGTGATCGGGACACAACAAAACAAAGCAAATGCCCATGTCCCCTGCAGACACGCAGCTCGCCCACAACGCCCTAATTAGACTTGTTGCAGACTATCCAAAAATGGTGGGAAGACCTGCTGACGTTGACGTTGCAACGTTTCTCAGAGACCCAGTCAATTTCCTACACATGAAAACCCTTCTCCATGGCATCATGCTCCAAGTGGAGCTGTCCAACTTCCAGCAAGAATTCCTAAGGAGATTCCTGTGAAACTATCCAGCGAGAGACAGATTGAGGAGGTAAAAACAGATCGCACTGCATGGACGACCTGTGACCTAAGAGCCAAATTGACAGAGCAAATGTCATTAACACCCGAAGACAGTCGATACGCATTTCGCATTTTCTTTCATCTCATTGAAAACTTTCCAGAACTAGTGGGCAGACCTCACAACATTGATGTGCCCACTTTTCTTAATGATCCAGCAAAGAATGCCCAACTGAACAAGCTCCTAAGAGCTATTGCATCGCAATTAAGAAGCAATTATGGACATCCGCTGCTGAGACAAGCCTTAGAAAGGAGAGATCCAAGATAAAACTCTTTAGAATCCCCAGCCGGAGGCAGAGCAAGGAAACAAGGACACAGTTCTTCATGCTCCCAACGTAGAACGAATCAAAAGGGGATAACTACATCTTGAACTTCTTTTCCTATTTGTCTTATTTTTTTTCTATTTTTCATCATCATGCCGCAGTGGAGTAAATGGGGGGGAAGAGAGACTGTTCAGCAACTCGACCTCGAAGAACCAAGCGAAAGGAGCAGAGCCACGAACTTCATCATCACTCGTAAGAGAGGGGGGACATTGAACTGCATTTGTCACTTTAGTGTGTACTGAACGTTTGAGCGCCGAGATTAGAACAGGAAGAAAAAAATAGACTATTGACTATGGACATATTTGAAATGGGGGCCCAAAACAGTAATTTAGTTGTGCCGCCAGCAGAAGGGCGCCCACGGTTTAGTGGAAAGAGATGCTGCAAATTGTCCTTTAAAGCCGTTATATGTATATGTATAGTGATTATTGTAGTGTTTTTGTCTCTAACTATCAGAACTGCATTCATTATCGGTGCATGGAGCGTCCCAATGTCTGTGCTTCCACCAGGTAATGAACATCTGGGGCCCACAAAAGCACCCAGACCTTATATTGTCATCCCTGTTCCAAGAAAAACTGATAAAACAAACGATTTACAGTTGAATGCAATTAGCAGTAACACATATGCACTTGAAGTAATGAATGGTGAGAAAGGCTGGTGACAGGGTCAGCACGGAATGAATAATAACATAGCACTGTCCACGGCACGCACCCATACACTGAGTGCACACGAACAAGGGCAAGTGTCAATGGCTACAAAACCGCAGGCCGAACTAACTGAAAGGGAGAATTCACCGGTGGATCAAGCAGCTCCAGAAAGCAGGGAGCAAAGTGAGAAACTGAACCGAAGTGAGATAGCACAATCACTCAATGAAACGGGGGAAGCCGCAAAAGAAATCACTGAGAAACGCATGCAGTAGTCAAGTATGTGTTCCGGCTCATACGTAGAGCAAAGAAACTACATGAGGAATTGAGCAAGAAAATCACAGAACCTGCAATAACGAGCACGTCTGCTCCAACGCCAGAGATAAGCAACAGGCCTACAATGCCACCACGTGTTGGGAAGATAACAAGCCAATGGGGGTGGGAAGGATTCTACAACAGAGTGTACGATGGAAAGAAAAGAAATACAAGCCCTTCCTCTACTATGACAGTGCAGGAAGTGAGACCTGCCCCACCAAGGATAACGCCCGAGAGACTGCCTGAACGAAAGAGCAGTACAGATGCATTCAGAGACATAGTGATAGCCAACTACAGAAAAACGCTAAGGATCAAGAGAAGTCCATATGAAACTGATGACGAGTTAAACGATTACTTGGACAGCACGGCCCATCTTGGAAACAACATATGGTACCAGCACATGAAGGAAGTTGGACGAAGGCAATCAGAAGGAGAATGTTTCGTCTGTGCACTCCTGCCATACAGCATGGGAAAGTCCAAGATCTTTCTTGGCTGTAGAAGTAGATGTCGCCACAGCACACTGTATGTCTCACGTAGCTATGTGCAACACCAGAGGACAATTCATGGGAAGAGATGCCTCATTGATATGGTCCAACGAAAAGGACTACCCTGATGAAGACGGGTTTGTCCAGGACATCATAACAAGAAATAGGGTGCACACCAAGAATCATGTGATTAGATATGAAAATCCTGACGTCAAAGGGTCAGGAATAAGGTGGGAAATAAACTCAAGACTGAATGTCCAAGGGAAAACGGCAGAAGAAGCTCAAATATGGAAGAACCGAGGACAAATGCAGATCTGGGGATCAGTAGTCTCCCCAGACGGATGGGAAGAAGGAGGAGTAGTCTGCTGAGCTTGGATGGTCCTTGGAGCCTGTAAAGAAGCAATAGAGAACTCACAGAGACTATGCAGACCATTGTGGCCAAAATTGGTAAAGCTGTTGACATGGGTCGAAGACAGAGGAGGACCCTTGCAGATAGTACCGCTGGAAAACCCAAAACTGTGCTTTAGAAGTAATGGCACAAGGAAAATGGGGGAGAATCAAAACTGCGGACGAATATATGAAGCCCCAGGAATGACACAAGGAACCGCAGTCCTAATGGATCACTATTGGACATGTGGGTCCAAGGCATATATAAGACTAACTAGGAACTGGGGAGGCATATGCACACTGGTGAACGTCCACGTTCCTGCATTAGTGATCCCAAAAAGTGAACTGAATTTGGACAGCTTTCCGAAAGCAGATGCTCACCTGAGGAAAAGGAGGTCTGTGGAACTAAAGTCCAGAATGAAGAGAGAAAACTACTTTTCGGCCAAATCAGAAGAGACATTTCATGCGATTCCATACGAACACCAGCTGTTTAGCCTCACCTCAACAGTATTCACCACAATGCTCTTGCCACACATGCAAATTGGGGTGAATGCTAAATGGTTGCAGATAACCAGATGGGAGTTACTGCAGACCATCAATACCACCATAAAAGGGTTCAACACAATCAAGGAAGAACTGAGAGCAGTCAGACTGATGACCCTCCAGAACAGATATGTGCTTGACATGATCACCGCAATGGGTGGAGGTGTTTGCGAAAAAATTGGAGAATCATGCTGCACTTTTATACCATCAAACGACGAAGAAAATGGAACCCTCACAGAGGCCATAAGCATGTTAACGACCCTGAAAAACCAGATGACTGAGGAAACAGATGAAGTAGATGATGACAGCTGGTTTGGGATCCTATTCTCACGGGTCCCGCAATGGATGGCTGATATATTCAAGTATCTGGGAGCTTTGCTAGCAATGGTGCTTCTAGGAGTCTGTCTTATCAAGATAATCATCACACAATAACAGAAGAAGGGGCCATTGGGATGAAATTTATGGTCGATGTCGAACCAGGCTGGAAGCCCAGAGACCTGACAGATGAAGAGATAAAGGATTTTGTGAAGGCCAGTGAATTTGCACCAGAGGGAACACAATTCATTCACCCCAAAAAACAAAGAAGGTATGAAGGCAAATGGATTTACTGCAGTCCAAATGGACAATGCCAGTTGATGACCTGGAACAAAAATGAGCATGTGAAAACAGCAGGAAGCTTGAAAGGGGTGATAAAGATATGGACCCCAAAATTGCATACTTTCACGCCTTCTTGAGTGATTGATGAACCGACCAGAGGGGGGAGTGTAGAGGAGGTCCCAGATATGACCCGCACCCCTGCCCCCCATTGCGAGTTGCCAGTAAGGTACTCGCCGTGGTATGTGATGTACGAGGAGCAGCTGGACCAACAAAGGGCTGCAATGGGCCGCTGCCCTGGGTACATTAGAAGATCGATACCTGTTGAAATGCCCATAACCAGGCAACCCTGGGCAGCACGGTACCCAATCAGACAACCGTACCTGCCATTGGTACGAAACGATGAGTATTTACAGACTGTCCACGAGGAAACCCCGAAGGTTTTAATGGAAGGCCAATGGAAATAGACTAAGGGCCTAGGCAGCCCCGAGCCAGTACCGACAATTGCGAGGATAATTGTAATGGACGAAGGGGAGAGACACTGTGAAAAACGTATGAGAATGGTGCCATAAAACAAGATGGAAGCAACCGCCTTATTGAACGTGTGTAAATAAGCTTGAAACGCAAGAAGCTAAGTAAACGATACCGCCTGCAATGCTTAAGTAGAAGAATAGAGCAGCATGTGCCAACTATATATGTCTACCTCAATGCAGCACAATGTACACATGCAACTCCATTTTGTATAAGCACAAGTACTCCCAGGTGGCCAAGGCCTGACTGGCCAGGTTTCATATCCAGGCCCAAGCCGAAGAAAGGAGCCGAATCGAAACCTAACAAAGGATGACTTAAGCCTGGGGAATCGAAGTCAACCCAGGAGGGGAAGGCAACTAAAGAGAGTCGAAACTTCAGAGCATACCAGCCTGCCCTGTGAAGGTCAAGATAAGAGAGGCCCATGCAGGTGGCCAAGTGAACACAGAATCAAATGCACGAAAAGACTGAGAACTGAAGCAGATTCACGGTGAACAAACACGTGACCAGACAGGCGCGAAGATGTACCACCGCCTGATGTCATCCAGAACCCGAGGATGCCATAACTTTTCCTGATAAGAGACTACAGATCCGAGGCCATACCCAGCCAACTAATTGACACATAGCCCTAAAACACTGATTGATGGAAGGGAGGAAGGGTGAATCTTGGGACACTAGGCACCTGGGTGTCTATTCTGCATGCTGCTAATTAAAGTGGAGATTTATGTTTAGGGGTGTAACATGCCCAATCACAATGGACCATGTAATCTAGGGTCCTATAGAAACTGTAACCAATGGGACGTCGTACTTTCAGTGAAGTCAATCACGTGTGTTTTAGAGGGATGGGCCTAGACGCCCACCCGATAAGAGTTATCCAATCTGTATGCTTTGTTTTCATATACAGATATAACCCCTATACTTAAGTTACCTTTCCCAACCAATTATATTGCATGATGATTTTTTATAGAAGTGTACGTCAATGATGACGGAATTTGCCAATAAAAGAGGCTGTTTGACTGAAGTTTGGGGAAGTCGGGGCGAGACAGGTGTTCGCGATGCTGCTGATTTCCATAAGCTGATGTATGTATCATTAAACGGACTTCCCTTTGCCAATTTACTGAGTCCTGATTATTGATTCTTGCCGGAATATGTGAATCCTGAACTCTGTCCTTGCATGGTGCAGCTATCTTGTATTACAAGTTTTCGAGGGTGAGTGCTGACCAATGGGCCCGTCAGTAATTACCTCTCCTCGTCAACACGTGTTCCTTGCACTAAATCCCTGTTATAAACCAGCATTGGCAAAAGTTAACCGCTGGGGTTTAAATGTACAATCTGCAGGTTATGTACAGATCACTGCAGAATGGCAAAACCGTCTACTTAGCTGACTCTCTGGAATTAGTCTATAGTTTGCAGGCCACATACATCTGCAGCAGTTGCATGAACCTGCCAAGCTATCATCCAGGGATTGGACCCTGATCACCAGTAGGCTAATCAGAGATCTCTGCTGCAGGCATGATAATATCCTGAGCTGCTTTACAGAGATAAGTACCTATAACAATCAGGCTACATCCAAATCTCTACAGCAGTTGCATTAACCTTCTTAGCTATTTTACTGGAATTGTCTTTTGACCTGCAGGTTACACAAATGTCGCGTCCATAACTACTGACATGGAGGACATGGAGGACGCCCCCTCACTACTATTGCAACAGAGAACTTACAGTGCCCACCCCTAGGACAAGTAGACTTAGGAAGGGCAAAAACTCAACCCAGGCCGTGTTTTGGGGCAACCTTTTATTTACATGGGCTGCACTCCTTTCAAAGGTTCCTTAATTATAAAGGCCACGTCACACACTCCATAGGTTATGCTCACAAATATTGTGTGTGACTCATTAGGCCCCTAGCCTGTCACAGGAAGACTCCACAAGTTTGGGAGGTTAAAACCCATTTTCCACATGGAGTAATTGGACACTCCATACACAAAGCCACGGCGAATTCCAGGAAACACAACGTGGGCTCATCTGTGGGAAGCAAGTGAAAGGACAAAGGCCACTTTAGGAATTAAGGAATTAATGTTGCGCTGTCTCATTCCCCTAGCCTGAGAGGCTGACACTCATCCAGGGCTTGCAGGCCACCCTAGGTCATTCCCCTAGCCTGACAGGTTCACACTCATCAATGGCTCTGATATAATGTTGAGGTAAAGTCACAGCAGGGCACTCCCTATTCTGTTTCTTTTAGGCCTTAAATTGTATTACTGCCAGGGTCTCGGGCAGGCATAAGTGTATAATGGAAAGCGCTACCATTAACAGCCTCTTTCTCTGGCAAGTCTACAGCCCACTGAAAAAAGGTCATTAGTATCCCACAGCCCCTCATTCTGTGTATACGCCACAGAAAATGCACCATATACATACACCTGTTTTTAGAACTCATCATTCAGTGACGTGGCTAGTTTGTTGGCATGACGCCCGTACGCTTACATGTTTTATTCACAAGATGCTTTGGTGAAACCTGGTTGTGCGAGGTAAGACACTGTCAAGGACTAGGGGGTGAAATGGTGTTACTGATTCGTGGATTTCTGGAATAAGAGGCGTATCAAATGAATATCAGAAATATCAGAAACAAACAGGTTGGGAGTGGGGGTTAGAATGCAGACAAGCATGTGTACCACTTAAGGCAGCGTGCGTGCCACCACAGGCGCCTGGCTCCTCGAGGCAATTTAAGCCAAATGTTTATATCAAGAGTAGAAACGTGAGATACATGACGCATGAGCGCGTCCATCTGGTGTCAAAAGGAAGGCAGTAGATGGCGCAGACCCTCTCCTGTGTGCACCTGGCTACTGACAGGCCCCGGGGAGAAAAGGTGCAGGCAAGGCGAGCAGCCGCTGCAGCGATGGGCCAAAACCCCTCTGTGCAGATGTTTGTGAATAAGGGAGGCGCTCTGAAACGCATCCGCCAGTTGCACCATCCACCATTTTCCAGACTCTACGTATGTAAATCAACAGCCAAAATAGGGGGAAAACATAAACTCTAGTTCCAGTACCTCTCCTTAAAATAGGTAAATCACTTTATTCTGAAACAGAATTCATGCCGATTACATGTTAAACGCACAGTCTGTGGGCCCTCCACACTTTAATGACACTTTTTTTTAAGGAGAAAACAAAAGTGCATCACTCAGACAGGCCAATTACCCAAGAATGATGAAGTTGCGAGGACAAGTAGGAGAAATGCTTCCCTTAAACGATCACAACCGCAAGCGAGTGATTATTCCTCAGCGGAGGTGTGGCGGGGACGCTCGCGCCTCAAGACTTCCTCGCGAAAATAAAATCTGACTGCTCTAAACAGGCATGTTTAATTGTATATCAGAAGATTGCCCAAGCTGTTGTTGTTCGCTGCAGAAATGCCTTTCTCTGCTAATCTGGTGATCAAATCAGTGCTCCCCACCATTGCTTATCTGCCTGCGACAAGCTGTTCTTTTTAAATAACAGTGAGCCACCACCGGAGAGCAATTAAAAGCTAATTACTGTGCTCTTCAGAATGGCAACATTTTCTCTTTCATTTCAATTGCAGGACAAGTAGCTTTTTGACCCACAAATTAGGGAACTGAGCACGGCTGCCTCCTGTCTGGCACCACGCTGGCGGGAGACTGGGGCACTGTCAGCATGGCCTCAGCGAGTGATTGCATTCATGAAAGAAATTTAACCCTTGCGTGTTAACTTTCTTTCATGAATGCCTTCATCCCCTGGGCACTGCTGCGCAGCGAGCTGTGATCAAGGGCAGCTGAGGAGTGCCGGTCCCGAAAAAAACTGTGCCCGTGTTGGCCACCGCCAAACACCGGCACAAATTAAGCACTGTCACAAGCATACCATAGGTAGGGGCACACAAGAGGGGCCATATGCAGTGACCCGGCCAGACAGGCAGCGACTCTGCTGGACCATTTCCTTGGCCTTAGGTGATGGTCTTGTGAGATGGCCGGCGACACCTGCCATCTAGCTTCCGGTTGTTTGTTAGTGGAGCACATCGGCCAATCAGCTAATTGCCGCCACTGCGCTTGGAGTAAGGAGGTCTTTGGAAGGAATCGGACCTGCTGCGGTGGCCATCTTAGTAGATGCATCAGGGACTGGAAAGGCTGGGACTCCTGTCCCCGGAGTCAGCTTCTTAGGTGCACAAGCATACCCTAGGTAGGGGCACACAAGAAGGGCCCCATTTCTGAGAGTTCTTGCTCCACCCAACTGAAATTGCATTTCTGAACAACTCAGATATGAATTTAAAAATCTTCAACATGGCACTTTCCCCATATATTTCTAAATTGGTCTGATCACGCAGGTCGCAATGAACCATGCCTGGTGTTGGCAGGTAGCTCCCTACGCAAATGGCACATTTTTGTGATTCCCCCGGTACGGATTACAGTTAAAATCTTAATATTTACAGACAAGTATCTGATTCCATTAGCTACGAGATACCCGGCTCTCCGATCTGTAATTTATTCTGGGGAGCTGCAAACATATTTTGTCTTATATCTTTGGTTCCCACAGTCGAATTGTGATGGAATTCCTGGCAACAGATGGAGCTCTTTATGTGCTTTCTGGAATGGTATAAACCATCTCTGTATCTGTAACAGTTCCCAAGATTTTAGACAAAATATGATTTTCCATGTAATCCAATGGATCCTCCCTTAATAAATGCATATCATTAGTTCAATAAATCAGCACATTTCTGTTCCTAAACGTAGATGTAGGCCTGCTCATATGCCTTCTGTTTTAACTTACTCTGCAATAAAACCACTTAACATTCTTTCAAGGCTAAGGACCTGAGCATGTATTTCCATATCTGCTTGAGAAGAGGGGTTACCTCCAACCCCTGAAATCATGTGGCATCTTCTGGTGCATGCCCAACTGCCAGCAAACTCACAACCCCAACAGAAACTGAATTTAGTTTTGAGCATTTTCTGAAAGTTCAGTATCCACGGGCTGCATCTTTGTTTACTAAGTAGTTATCAATCCACCCCAATAAACCTCTGTCACAGGCCCAAGTTCCATCCCGTTTCCAGCTTTGCTGAGCTTCAAGGAGTATCCAAATAGACAGGTGAATGAGTGTTTGATCTTTTTGATATGATGGGGAAAGGTTTTCTTGTGTGCTCCAGCACAACTCTGAAGTCATATGAACAGAACATAATGCTTTTACATTCTTTATTTTGTATTATTTGCATTAAGCCTGCTTTGCTATCTTACATCACATAATATACATGTTTCTCTTGCATCATGCCATCAATGTTCAACCGTACAATATAATGTATGTTTGAATTGCTCTAAAACTTTAATGTGTTCATTGTTCCAATCATGCTGCAAAATGCACAGATTTCTATATATCAGCTCTCTGTTTTAGCAAATCTGCACATTAGTACATCTGTCACATGTAGTAAGGAATACGGCCTCAGGCTTTCAGCCTTGTCACTTGAACACAGGGCACAATA
This sequence comes from Ambystoma mexicanum, assembly GCF_040938575.1. Classification (NCBI taxonomy): domain Eukaryota; kingdom Metazoa; phylum Chordata; class Amphibia; order Caudata; family Ambystomatidae; genus Ambystoma; species Ambystoma mexicanum. Next base: position 443,587,555 of record NC_090930.1, on the reverse strand, counting down.
CGTTTTTATTTTCCTTTTTCTGAAAGCAATATTTTGATGTTTGGTAGTTGAGAGTCAAATGATGTCCTTTTATTTGATATTCAACAGTTTGCTTTCCTTATTCCTGCACCTTTGGGCCTAAATTAGCCAGATGCAGTTCACTTGTATCCTGGGACAGAAAATACCCCACAGGACAGCTTCCTGTGCAGTGGCTGTATCTTTGTGGAGGCTGTTGCCTACCCACACCGGGGAACAAAGGGAGGCCAGCCCCCGAGTATACAGTCCTGCTAGCATCAGCGACAGCTGCCTGTCAGAGGAGAATACACATAACCCTTCCACAGCTGTCCACTATACCGTAAACTCAGGTATGGCTTAAATGTACAGTTTAGTGTGCCACCAGGACAGCCTCCTCATAGTTACATAATTTTCAGAAAATGGGTACATATCTTAATTGCAGTCCCTGCACTGCAGTGACTTGGTTACCACTGCAGCTCTCAAAAGGGCACTGGTGATTCCTGAACAGGTACTGTGTCACTGAAGAGCAGAGGCTGCAGATGAGGGTACTGATGCAGCTGGGCCCTGTTGTCCATTATGGTTTGGTCACACACAATCACGGTCTCTAGAAGAATAATTCTACTCAACATTTAATGTGTACGCGCATTGCATCATATATACATAGCAGTAAAACTTTCTGTGTCTCAGTGGGCCATTCCCAACATCGGATATTGCCCCACTTGTAAACACCCAAAAAGGAGAGGAAAAGGATAACCTTCTGCCTATTGGTGCAGTCACAATCTAAACAGTTAAAACTCAGTCTCAAGTGTATTAGTGAAAGCTGAAAAGAGTAGGCATTTTACATTAGATAATGCCAAGTACTAGAGTTTTCTAGGGCTATATCTGCACAACAGTGTATGTAACATTGTTGGCCAATGTAGTGCCAGCCGCTAGAAAAGTCTAACAACTTGTACTGATAACACACAATACATGTAAGGCACCTTTACTCTAAGGTCCTTTTACAACATCTAAAAATGCATAGACAGATTGCTGTCTATAAGTGACCTAGCTAGTATGTAGCACAGGTCTGGTTGAATTAATTCAGTCTATGCCAAATCATTTTATACACAGATCATAAAAGTACATGAGGCCAGCTCATGCTATATCAAAGTTGACCGGTTTCATAACCATATCTTATTGAGGTCATCTTCATCAGGACTTTATTCATAACAGAGGAGCGTTGACTCCCTGTCTGGGTAAGCTACTTGCTCCCATGCCTGTGTTTTCTTGTTCCTATAAAAAAGTGACAGAGAAAACAGAAAAGAGGGGTGGATCACTAAAGGGCCACTTCCTATGTAATGCTAGTATTTACTACTATGCATCAACTACTGAAAAAAGCCCTCCAGCTAGTTTTTGGGCATCTGAGTGACAGTGTCTGTATTAATACAGGGCGGTAAGGGACTCCTCGCACTGTATACTCACATAGGGGCTATAAGGTTTATGACCCTGCACACATGCTTTGTTAGGAAAGGAAACAAGGGAGCACCCCTGAACACACCTGAGCACGACTTTATTCCTTTTTCCCCTTCCCCTTTTTCCCATTGTTCTATGTGACAAAAAGCGCCTGTTTGAAAACTAAGAGTTTTTCAATGAGTTATATAGCCTTGTGATATCTTGAGATGCACATTTTTTCAGTAGTTGATGCATAGTAGTAAATACAACGAAGATGACCTCAATAAGATATGGTTATGAAACCGGTCGACTTTGATATAGCAAGTGCTGGTCTCATGTACTTTTATGATCTGTGTATAAAATGATTTGGCATAGACTGAATTAATTCAACCAGACTTCTGCTACAATATAGGTCTCATATAGGGTTTATAGTCAAAATCACGAAAAAAAAATCTCGAAAAAAAAATCTCGAATACAAAAGGCCGAAAAAAAAAAATATCGAATTTTTTTTTCAATGTGTTTTTTTCCAAAATGGGGGGGTTTCCCCCAACCCCCCTTTTTTTCATTTGTTTTTATTTTACCCCTTTTTTTTACTTACCTGACCCCAAAAACATATATAAATAAATAAATAAAAAATTCGATATTTTTTTTTTCGAGATTTTTGTTTCGGGCTTTTTGTCATTCGAGATTTTGTTTTCGAGATTTTGACTGACCACCCTCATATAGACTGCTATCTATGCATTTTTAGATGTTGTAAAAGGACCTTAGAGTAAATGTGCCTCACATGTATTGTGTGTTATCAGTACAAGTTGTTAGACTTTTCTAGCGTTTGGCACTACATTGGCCAATAAAGTTACATACACTGTCATGCAGATATAGCCCTAGAAAACTCTAGTACTTGGCATTATCTAATTTAAAATGCCTACTCTTTTCAGCTTTCACTAATACACTTGGGACCGATTTTTAACTGTTTAGATTGTAACTGCACCAATAGGCAGAAGGTTATCCTGATCCTCTCCTTTTTGGGTGTTTACAAGTGGGGCAATATCCGATGTTGGGAATGGCCCACTGAGACACAGAAAGTTTTACTGCTATGTATATATGATGCAAAGAGCGTACACATTAAATGTTGAGTAGAATCATGCTTCTAGAGACCGTGATTGTGGTTGACCATGTATCTAAATTCATGGTAGAAATGTACACTTGACCTCTTGTAGGTCCAACTAGCAATACCCTTAGTGTTATAGTCCATTATGCTTTGACATGGATCTTATGAAAGGGAAATCTGATGATCAGCATATTTTCCTCCCTGAAAGGGAATTACCCTCATAACTTAATTAACTAGCAAAGATCAACAAAAGCCAGGGCTTCTGCACTCTGGCCAGATGGCAATACTGCACAATATTGTCTGGTGGCCTGTGGGGCAAAGGAATCATGCTCTATCTAGGACCTCCCTTAAGGCGTTTGGGGTGTCAGAACTCCATGATACCTCTGCTTATTGGCCAGAACACTGAAGCAAAGCCTCTTTCCTTGCCCTGTGCTTTTAGCGTAGTACCTTGCTTACACATGATTGCACGCAACGCTGGGCTTCATTTCCGTCACTGGTGCAGTTTCCATTGTTTTTATGGCCTCTTCCACATGCACGGCAGTCACAGACATAGTGAGGGTCCTCTTCTCACTCCTGCATGGCCCAGTGGGCTGCTTACTAATCAACAGCACTATTTTCCTCAACTCACTCCAGATCAAGTCCAGCAGGACCCAGAGAAATTATATTGATATGGTTGAGTTTTCAGGTCTGCAAAAGTCAATACTCTTAGGTTTCCACATACCATGTGTGAATAGATCACAGAGTCTTGTTTTTTTTCCTTTGGCTTCTGGTTCTTGTAGTCTTGTATTTGAAATAGGAAAAACAAGATTACAAATACCAGAATTAAAAGACTAAAAGCAGGTATGGGTGACATTCACACATGGTGCGACTTTGAGGTGTCTGCCAAAGTGCACCAGTGAGGTGCACTGTAGAATAGACTGTTCGAAGGACAGTTTGGTAGTGCAATCCCTCAGTGAATGGAGGGGTCAGGGTTAAAATTTGCATTTATATTTATTCAGGTACTTGTGGAAGTGCTCACACTCTTCCCTTGTGCACCTTTACCACCTTCTACCCACCACATGTTATGCTGCATGGACAAGGGACAGTGTGCAGGGGCATAAACATAAAGGAAACACTACATCAGTCCATTGATAGTCATTTTGTCTATCAGGACAATTCGTTACTCTCTGTGGTCTCATTGGGTGTTCTAGGTCAAATCCTTTGCAAAAATGCAACCATCGGTTCCATACTGCAGCAGGAGTTTCAGAAGTTATATCTTCCTCAGTTTCTATCTTGCGGGTGGCAGTGCTTAATTTTTGCCGGTGTTTGGAGGTGGCCAACACCGGCACAGTTTTTTCGGGACTGGCACTCTGCAGCTGCTCTTGATCACGGCTTGCTGCGCAGCAGTGCCCAGGGATGAATGCATTCATGAAAGAAAGTTAACATGTAAGGGTTAACTTTCTTTCATGAATGCAATTTATCGCTGAGGCCATGCTGACAGTGCCCCAGTTTCCCGCCAGCGTGGCGCCAGCCAGGAGGCATTGTGCTCAGTTCCCTAATTTGAGGGTCAAAAAGCTACTTGTCCTGCAATTGAAATGAAAGAGAAAATCTTGCCATTCTGAAGAGCACAGTAATTAGCTGTTAATTGCTCTCTGGTGGTGGCTCACTTTTATTTAAAAAGAGCAGCTCGTCACAGGCAGATAAGCAATGGCGGGGAGCACTGATTTAATCACCAGATTAGCAGAGAAAGGCGTTTCTGCAGTGAACAACAACAGCTTGGGCAACCTTCTGATGTACAATTAAACGTGTCCGTTTAGAGCAGTTAGATTTTATTTCCGCGAGGAAGTCTTGCAGGGCAAGTGTCCCCGCCACACCCCCGCTGACGAAAAATCACTCGCTTGCGGTTTTGATCGGATAAAGGAAGCATTTCTCCTACTTGTCCTCGCAACTTCATCATTCTTGGGTAATTGGCCTGTCTGAGGTGAGCACTTTTCTTTTCTACATCAAAAAAAAGTGTCTTTAAAGTGTGGAGGGCCCACAGAGTGTGCGTTTAATTATTGTTCATATTTCATGTAGTCGGCATGAATTCTGTTTCAGAAGAAAGTGATTTACCTATCTCAAGGAGAAGTACTGGAACTAAAGCTTATGTTTTCCCCCTAATTTGGCTGTCGATTTACATGCGTAGAGTCTGGAAAACGGCGGATGGTGCAACTGGCGGATGCGTTTCAGAGCGCCTCCCTTATTCACAAACAGCTGCACAGAGGGTTTTTGGCCCATCGCTGCAGCGGCTGCTCGCCTGGCCCGCACCTTTTCTCCCCGGGCCTGTCAGTAGCCAGTGTTGTGCACGTGGTACACGAAGCGGGCATGCGCGGCCCAGCGGGCCGGCGCATGCGCGTTAATTAATAAAGGCGGTGCCCGGCAGTTCGCGCCGGAGCACCGGAACGAGCAGACGTCTCCGGCGTGTGTTCTTGCGCGCCGGCATACGTGCGCTGGTACCCTGACCCTGGGAGGCCCGCACCACCACCACGGGGCCCCCCCCCATTGTACAACACTGGCGACGAGGAGGTACGGACGGCTTTCGTGCTCCGACAGCCTCGGAGAGACGAAAGCTCTTCCGTATTACGGACCCGCGGAGTGCCGTCGGCCATTTTGATTTCGCTCGCTCCTCTCCTCACACGTAGCGGCAGTGGTTGCGGCCAGAAAGGGTGCTCGTGCGCCACCTACCAGCTGTGTTTGGAGGACACAGACAATTTTTGGAAACCCCACAGTCCTGCAGGCGCAGGGCTGTGGCATTTAAGAAGAAAGAAGTGGGTTTCTACACCCCCAACACTACTACGAGCCCAGGACAAGCCGCCCTTCTCTCTAAGAAAGATAACTGTGAGTACGTGACGCAGAAATGGGTGAAGAGACTGACGATGAGGGTGCCGCTGCCTCAATCCCACGCAGATCTCGCAGCTCCGTAGCCCCCATGCCTGAATTCGATACTAATGGCCCCCCTTCCAAGCTAGGCCCGAAGTGGCTACTATGGGTCAAGAGGCTAGATATGTTCTTCAGGGCATCTGGGGTGAACGACGATGACACCAAAATCGCGACTATGATCTACTCGACAGGCGCAGAAGTCCACAAGATCTACGACTCCCTCGTCATCCCCGTGGTCACGTATAACGCAGTCAAGCAGGCACTCAAAGATCACTTTCTCCCCATGGCTAACGTGGATTTCGATAGATTTGTCATGGGCGCCGAAAGACAACTAGACGACGAACCCCTAGACAAATTCTGTGCCCGCCTGAGACACCTGGCGACCTCCTGCAGATGGGCCGATGAGGAAGAAATGGTCCGCAACCAGCTACTGCAGGGGTGCAGCTCCGGCAAACTTCGAAGGCAAGTCCTGAGAGAACCTGGTCTGACCCTCCAGCAAATCTTGGACCTGGGAAGAGCACATGAGCTGGCGGAAGCCAGAGGTGCGAAAATGGACGCTGCCTCGCGACCGAAGAATGACGAAGATGCATTTGCTGTGGGACGGTCAGCAGCGGGAAGGTCAAAATGGGTGTCGAGAAGGCCTGATACCCCGCCCACGCCAGGCAATGCCTCATCATGCTCCTACTGTGGGTATGACCTCCCCCACGGAGGTGAATGCCCGGCAAAGTTGAGAACGTGCGGCCGGTGTGGCACACCGGGGCACTATGCTAGGATGTGCCGGGCTGCCGCCCCTGTTGCGGCGGGAAGAGGACCGGAGAGAGTTGGACGAGGAGGCGCTTGCAGAGTGAGAGGCATCTCCTCGATCGATCAGGGTCTGCAAGACCTAGACATCGCAGAAGAGGAGGAGGAGGAGGAAGAGATTTTCTTCATCTCCAGCATTGTAAAAGGTCCTGGCACGAGGCGCCAACCCACATGCACTGTCAACATCGATGACGTCCCCACCCCCATTCTCATAGACACTGGGGCTTCGGTCTGTGTGCTAGCCACCAAACATTATGAGGCCCTGCCAGGCCCGCCAGAGCTGTCAGCGTCCATGGCGCGAATATATGCGTTCGGTGGGGAAACACCCCTACTCATCCAAGGTGTGTTCGTAGCCCCGGTTTCTCATGGACAAAACACCATCAAAGCAAGGTTCTTTGTCACCAGCGTCAGCCCACATTCCCTGTTGAGCTGTGCGGCGTCAGAAGCACTCGACATCGTCCACTTCACGTTCGGAGTATACCACGCCGATCTGAAAAGCATGCTACACAGGTTTGAAACTCTCTTCAAGGGCATTGGAAAGCTGAACGCAGAGCCCATTCGCCTACACATCGACATGTCCGTAAGGCCGACAGCCCTCAAACATCGCCGGATTCCTTTTCACTTAAGAGCCCAAGTGGAGGACGAGTTGCAACAGCTGGTCGACCGGGACATCATTGAAAGAGTGGAAGGCCCCACCCCGTGGGTTTCGCCCATCGTAGTAGCCCCAAAGCCGAAACAGCCAGGGGCAGTACGCATCTGCGTGGACATGAGACTCCCAAATGCCGCCATCAAAAGGGAGCGTCACCTCACACCCATTCTAGATGACATCGTCGGAGAACTCCAAGGTGCCAAAGTCTTCTCCAAACTGGACCTCAGGTCTGGGTACCACCAGTTAGAGCTCCACCCGAGTCGAGGTACATTACGACATTCACTACTCACGAGGGGTTGTACCAGTACAAGAGACTAAACTTCGGAATCTCGTCCGCGGCAGAGGTCTTCCAAAATGCCATCAGAGGAGCCCTGTCGGGACTGAAAGGTGTCATTAACATGTCCGACGACATCTTAGTCTTCGCCAGGTCGGAAATTGAACACCTCAAACGGCTAGAGAACACTTTTGAGAGACTACAGGCGGTGTGTCTGACCCTGCACCAAGAAAAGTGCGAATTCCTAAAGGACCGACTGGAATTCTTTGGGTTCACCTTCCATGCGGGGGGCGTATCCTGGAAAAGTGAAAGACATAAGAGATGCGCCTCCACCCACATCACCGGCGGCGGTCCGAAGCTTTTTAGGGATGGTCAACTACTGCGGCCGTTTCATCAAGGACCTGGCCTCTCTGTCGGAACCACTGAGGGCACTTACCAGGAACGATGTGACTTGGCAGTGGACTGAGATTGAACAACGATCCTTCAAAGCCATCAAAGAGGCCCTGTCAGTGCAGGAGACAATGGCCTATTTCAACCCCAGCCGGGAGTCGGAGATTGTGGTCGATGCTAGCCCGGTGAGACTGGGGGCAGTCCTCATGCAGGCTGACAAACGAGGGGTCATGAGGCCCATAGCATATGCCAGCAAAGCCCTCACCGACACAGAAATGAGATATTCCCAGTTAGAAAGGTAAGCCCTCGCCATCCTGTGGGGGTGCAAACACTTCAGAATTGACATCCTCGGCAAACCTGTCGTCGTGATAACGGACCACAAACCCCTGATTCCTATCCTGTCAGGAACGTCATCCAAGCCGCCTCCCCGCATCGAAAGATGGATGCTATCCCTCCTTGAGTACGGTGTCAAGCTAGTATACCGCCCAGGCACCCATAACCCAGCTGACTACCTTTCTCGTCACCCAGGCACAAGGGATATCCAGAGGCCCGTGGAGATAACAGACGCCGGGGACGCCGTGCATCTCGTCATTGAATCAGCCCTGCCAGTGGCCTCATCGAGACAGGACATTGCGGACGACTCGAACTCCGACGAGGCGTTCCTAAGAGTGAAGAGGGCGGTGGCCACAGGAGAGTGGCGGGACATCCTTTTGAACAATGCCAGGAGGAACCCAGAGGTACAAAGGGACCTACAACTGCTGTGGAAAGCTCGACACGAGCTCTCGGTGTCCACGGACGGCCTGTTGCTGCAAGGGCACCAGATTGTGATCCCCAGGTCGTTGGTCATGAGGGTCCTCCAGTTGGCCCACACAGGGCACCAAGGCATGGCCAAGATGACGGCACGCCTCAGGCTGAAGGTCTGGTTTCCCGATCTGGAACACACGGTGGCCGAGTTCGTGAGGACCTGCATTCCCTGCCAGGCCGCGAGTCCCGTAGAAAGAGGCCCACCCATTCAGGCCATGGAACAGAGCGACGTGCCATGGGGAACGGTGCATGCAGATTTCGGCTCGACCGGAAGAGGCCTGTATTTCCTGGTGGTCACAGACCAGTGGTTGAGGTATCCGGAAGTGGAACTCGTGGAATCCACCGCCAGTGATCACACCATCCTGGCGATGGACAAAATTTTCGCCACCCATGGGTTCCCATTTGAGATCTGCTCAGACAATGGAACGCCGTTCCAAGGACAGCAGTTTGCCAGATACTGCGAGGAACGAGGCATCAAGCACCGGAAGGTAACCCCGCTATGGCCAAGGGCCAATGGAGAGGTTGAGCGATTCATGCGGACACTAAACACAATCTTTCGGATTTCTGTCAATGGGGGGGAGGACCTACGACACAACCTAATCGACTTCCTTCGTGAGTACCGGTCCACCCCACATCGTTCCACCGGAATCGCACCCGCCGAGGCGCTGTTCAGGCGAATACCCAGAGGGCTGATACCCGAAGCGGGAGACCGACGGCCAGGAGTGATCGATAGCGCACGGGTGACAGCAGACAGAGCAGCGAGAAACGAGAACGAAACAAGGAGGCGGAGGCTGCCGGAAAAAGAGATAGCGGTAGGAGACACCGTCCTAGTCCGGAACAAGAAACCGGAAGGAAAACTCTCGATGACTTACGAAACTCAACCAATGGGAGTAACTCATGTCAAAGGGTCAATGGTCACAGCTGCGAATGCGCGAGGCACGGTAACCAGAAACGTATCCTTCTTCAAGCGCATAGGACCTGTGGCAGCGGAGGAAGAAACCAATCCTGACCAAAGACAAGCAGCGGAGGCGCCGCATGAAGGCGGTGAGCCGCCCGAGGACCCCGGGGGACCAGAGAACCTCGAGAGAGGTTCGCCCAGGTACCCGCGCAGGGAAGGACTTGGTCCACCGCAAAGATTCCAAGATTTCATCATGGACTCAGCAGCATGAGTAACAAAACCTGTTAAGTACAGTTTGATTTGAGCCACGTTGGCTCCCCTGTTTAATGTGTTTGTTGTTTGGGGGGAAAAGGAGGGATGTTGTGTACGTGGCACACGAAGCCCGCATGCGCAGCCCAGTGGGCCGGCGCATGCGCGTTAATTAATAAAGGCGGTGCCCGGCAGTTCGCGCCAGAGCACCGGAACGAGCAGGCGTCTCCGGCATGTGTTCTTGCGCGCCCGCATACGCGTGCTGGTACCCTGACCCTGGGAGGCCCGCACCACCACCACGGGGCCCCCCCCCGGGTACAACAGCCAGGCACACACGGGACAGGGTCTGCGCAATCTACTGCCTTCATTTTAACACCAGATGGACACGCTCATGCGTCATGTATCTCACGTTTCTACTCTTGATATAAAGATTTGGCTTAAGTTGCCTCGAGGAGCCAGGCGCCTGTGGTGGCACGCACGCTGCCTTAAGTGGTACACATGCTTGTCTGCATTCTAATCCCCACTCCCAACCTGCTTGTTTCTGATATTTCTGATATTCATTTTATACGCCCCTTATTCCAGAAATCCACGCGCATTAACACCATTTCACCCTCTCGTACTTGACAGTGTCTTACCTCGCACAACCAGGTTTCACCAAAGCATCTTGTGAATAAAACATGTAAGCGTACGGGCGTCATGCCAACAAACTAGCTACATCACTGAATGATGAGTTCTAAAAACAGGTGCATGGTGCATTTTCTGTGGCGTATACACAGAATGAGGGGCTGCGGGATACTAATGACCTTTTCTCAGTGGGCTGTGACTTGCCAGAGAAAGAGGCTGTTACTGGTAGCGCTTTCCATTGTACACTTATGCCTGCCCCAGACCCAGGAATTAATACAATTTAAGGCCTAAAAGAAACAGAATAGGGAGTGCCCTGCTGTGACTTTACCTCAACATTATATCAGAGCCCTTGATGAGCGTCAACCTGCCAGGCTAGGGGAATGACCTAGGGTGGCCTGCGAGCCTTGGATGAGTGTCAGCCTGTCAGGCTAGGGGAATGAGACAGCACAACGTTAATTCCTAAAGCGGCCTTTGTCCTTTCACTTGCTTCCCACAGATGAGCCCGTGTTGTGTTTTCCTGGAATTCGCCTTGGCTTTGTGTATGGAGTGTCCAATTACTCCACGCGTGAAATGGGTTTTAACCTCCCAAACTTGTGTAGTCTTCCTGTGACAGGCTAGGGGCCTAATGAGTCACACGCAATATTTGTGAGCATGACCTAAGGAGTGTGTGACGTCGACTTTATAACTAAGGAACCTTCGAAAGGAGTGCAGCATATGTAAAGAAAATGTTGCCCCAAAACACGGCCCGGGGTGAGTTTTTGCCCTTCCTAAGTCTACTTGTCCTAGGGGTGGGCACTGTAAGTTCTCTGTTGCAATAGTCGTGAAGGGGCTTCCTCCATGTCCTCCATGTCAGTAATTATGGCCGCCACATTTGTGTAACCTTCAGGTCAAAAGACAATTCCAGTAAAATAGCTAAGAAAGTTAATGCACCTGCTGTAGAGATTTGGATGTAGCCTGATTGTCATAGGTTCTTATCCCTGTAAAATAGCTCAGGATGTTAGCATGCCTGCAGCAGATATCTCTGATTAGCCTGCTGGTGATCGGGTCCAATCCCTGGATGATAGCTTGGCAGGTTCACGCGACTGCTGTATGTTGCCTGCAAACTATAGACTTATTCCAGAGAGACAGCTAAGTAGATGGTTGTTCCATGCTGCAATGATCTGTACATAACCTGCAGATTGTACATTTAAACTCCAGTGGTTAACTTTTGCCACTGCTGGTTCGTAACAGGAATTTAGTGCAAGGAACTAATGCAAGGACACATACTGCTCAAGGGGGTTCCTGCAAACACGGAGTGACAAGAGAAAAGCCCATAGGGGGTGGGTGGGGGTGCTAGGTGTGCAAGAGTACACAAATGCTGCTGACACAAAGAAGGGAGCACGCCACGGTGCTCCTGCACCTAACAAAAACAAGCATTGGCAATGCCAATATTGTGGGCTTTTGTGTAGGCATGGGAAAGGCACTTAGGCACAGCCGTTTGTTGGTAGTAGCCAGGTGCAAAATGGTACCTTGGTATCTAATAGCACTGACAGGCAAAAGCTTAAAACCTATGCAGAAGCCAGAAATGTTGGCTTTGCCAATGTTTGTTTTAAACAGGACTTCAGTGAAAGATATGCAGTGTGTTTATAAATGGAATGGCTGAAGGAACTGTATGGTAAGACATTTTTACTATACCAGTAGCGTGTTTACAACTCCAATTTTAAGGCATCAACTCTCAGAAGACTCCTTTAAACAAATACTTGCAGGTAATTCCAGTACAAAGTTTAATGGTAATGAGAACTCAAAGAGTTCCCATGAGGAGGTGTGCCCTTCCCCATCCATCCCACTACTAGCCTGTGCCAGCAGTTGCTGCAGCGCCAAACATGTGACATGGAGCAGCAGCAGTGTGATGGGCTGGTGGTGGGCCGGTGGTGGGCCTATCTAGGTCTAGCACTGAACTGGGCTGGGCCGAGTGCCCGCACTGCGGGCGGCGCCGCACCCAGCAATATAGGGCCAATATTTTTTGGGCACTGGCACTTGTTTTTTTTTACAAATTAAGCACTGGTGGACGGACAGTTTCTTTGATATTGTGCTACTCGCTCCAGTTTGCAAGTCTTTCCAACTTTACTATTAATATAAATTACTCTGTTCTGGGAAACTTCAGCTTGTGCAATATGGTTGGATTTCGTGTGTCTGTTGTTGTGAGGTAATTATATTTTTACCCATTGACCTATTTTCAGGTTGAGAGTCAGGGCTGATCTTCCTGCATTGTAGAACTTCCCGTGCCTTGCTCTCTGCTGTGTAACTGGGGGTCCATCCCCAGTGTATTCGCTTCTTTCTGATACTCATCTGGGATAAAGTGAGGTGCTCACTGGCCTTCTTATCTGAAATGAAATGAAAATGACACTCCATTTAAATGTATTGTAATATGCATTAAAATGGATATAAGATGCATTGAAATGAATATGACATGGATTGAAATGAATGGTACACGCATTGAAATGAGCATGACACCCATTGAAATGGATATAACATGGGTTGGAATTAATATAACATTGATTGAATGAATATAACATATTTTGAAATGAATATGCCAAGCATTTAAATGAATATAACATGGATTGAAATTAATGTCATATGCAATCGAATGAATATGGCACCCATTGAAATAAATATAACGGGTTGAAATTAATATAACATGGATTGAAATTAATGTAATATGCAATGAAATGAATATAATATAACACCCACTGAAGGGTATATACAATGGATTGACTTGAATATAACCTTTCTTTGAAATTACCATATGAATGTAACATGGACTGAAATTAATGTCACAGGCATTAAAATGAATATAAAATGCATTAAAATGAATGTAACATGGATTGAAATGAAAGGAACCTGCATTGTTATGAATATAACACCCATTGCGACTGATATGACATGGGATGACATGCATATAGCATGCCTTGCTGTTAAGACTAAACGTTTTAAAATGAATACAACACAGATAGAAATGAAAGTAACATACTTTAAAATAAATATGGCACCACATGAAATTAACATTACATTGGCAGAAATGAATATAGCATGGGTTGAAATTCATATAGCATGAGCTGAAATTAACAAAACCTGCGATGAAGTTAGTATAACACCCACTGAATTAAACCTGACGCCCATTGAAATTAATATATCATGGATTGAATTAGTGTAACATGCACTGAAAGGAAAATGATACCCATTGAAATGAATATGACATGCATTTAAACCAACATGGCAGGCATTAAAATGATTATGCCAAGTACCTCATTGAGTAGTCACTGAAATGTAAACATCACTTGCCAGATATCCCATTGCTCTGAGCCTTACTTTCCTTATCTCAGTCCTTATCAAGATAGGCAAACTCATTCATTAAAAAAAAGGATTGCCCCTTCTGGCATAGGTAAAGTGAGTGAGGAACTCAGAGCTTTGATGAGGAAGAGAAGAACTCAAAATAATGGGATTACTGATAAGTAATCTCGGCATTATCGTATTGTCCTTCTTCTTCATCCCAGTACTTAATGTATGAGATCATGAAACGCATTATACAGGGACACTGACTAGCCATAATCATGCATACAAGATAATGCAGTGCAACCATCATGCAATGTTATTGTTGTATTAAGTCATTAATGCATGACAGGTACTGAACCAAAGTATAGCTTTGGGAACCCAGTACAGTTTGCAGTGGTTGATGAAAGTCTCAGATATCACCTAAATGGCAGATCTACAAATGTCACCCAAGATAACAACCTTGTATGTTGCCCCAGAGGCTGATGTGGTCCTAGTTGTTCTACCCTGCACCTCTACTGATCGAGGGGAACCAGCAGCCTCATTAATGTCCAAATCCATCTGATCAATGCTGATATTGGTTACTTTCCACAGCGGCCCAAGGCAGAAAGGTTTTTTTTAAAAAAAGCTCCTTGCACTGTCTAATCCGCATTGTGCTTCCAAGGTGTTGGTTGTTCCCAAAGGGAAAAAACAAATACATTAAAGACACAGACACCAGGGTGTAGAGACAAATATTTTATTTAATGTATGTGTATGTGTTATATGGATTAATTTACCTGAACGATACCATCCAGCCGAGCATGGGGATGGATGGAATGTGAAGGACAACAGAAGAAAAAGAGAACAGTAAAGAAAGGTCCCCTGTCCAGAAGTGGGCAGAAAACGGAGAAGAACATTCTAAAATGAGACAGTTAAATAATATTTTAAAACTGCTGGGAGAGGAGGAAATAGGAAGAGGCTGAGCTGGAGGCTCCCTGGAGGGCTGTGGCTTTAAGCGCCTTCCCAGGATTGATAATCATTCAAACATGGAGCCGCCTCTGAGGGGTGCCCTGTCATTTACTGTGGGCCTGAGCTGAGTTCCCGTAGCCACCCCAGCACTCACAATGCCATAGGGGGCTGACAGTCCATCCGGGAGCCATACAGAGCAGGCTCAGCTATAAAGACAGAGCTGCGTGTGTGGGGCAGCCTGAACGTGGCAGCGCGGTCATGCCATGTGATGGCCTGCCTTGCAGCCAGATGGGGTGGGCCCAGAAAATAAGTCCTCCTGGGTCACGTAAACCAGGAGTGGCTGGGGAGGGGAAGCCCAACCAATTAATAAGTCCACCCCAAAAGCCCTGGAACAAGTGCATTTTAATGGAGGTCTGGCATGCCGGCCAGAGCTAGGATGATTGCGCTGCCCGCCCCCATGCACTGCATGAAAAGAAGACAGGAGCTGCGGCTGCAGCTATGCAGCAGAGAATGACAGTGATGGCCCAATGACAAATGGGGTGCTGCCAGAAGGAACAACCTCCTACGGTGGCGTGGCAGTGATGTTGGCAGCCCCCCTGGAGGATGGGGGCCACCATAAAAGATCAAGTGTGCTGAAGGACACACAAGTGATGTGGATGGTGCTCCAGAGCATGGGGGTCCACCAAAGAAGATCAAGTGCATGATGGGGCATGATGGTGTGTGAGGCAGCCCCCAGGTCTTGGGGTTACCCCAACAATTAGGAAAGCAAAGCAGGTGCCATAGTGAAGCTGATGGGGCCGTCTAAGAACAATTAGCTTGTGAGGTGATTGTTCGGGTAGCTCTATCCAAACTTTTCACCTGGATCCACCTTCCTATGCAGAAACACTCTTTTTAAATGTTGCATCTCTCTTTCTTGCAAGCATGATCTGCTGTTCCCGTGATGTCACTCATGATGCCATAAGTGATGCCATATGTAATATCATCAGTGATGTAACTTGTGATGTCATCAGGGTGCTTATGGGCTGCAAAATGTGGAACTCATAGTTAAGGTGGCGTAGCTTCCAGCACCTGCTGAATTTCAGGGGTTTTTCTGCATTAAATTGGCACAGAACTTGTTCACATTAATGGTACATTGACTAACATTTTTTTACTGAATTGCAAGGCTTTTATTATGTTATACATCACACCACCAATAATTCCATCTTCTTTCTGATAACATAACTGATGTCATATCATTTGTTGTCAATATCTGTTCTTGAGCTATGCAACATCGGGTTTATCAAGTATTTTATCTTTATTGTGTCCACTAAATAAGAATGGATTGGTAATGGTGTACTGTGATGAGAAAGAGCGAGGTGGAGCTAATGGGGGACTGTGATGAGGAGGACTGAAGTTGTTCAGTTGGAAACTGAGATGAATAGGAGTGAGGTGGAGTTAGTGGGGGGCTGTTATGAGGAAGAGTGATGTGGGGTAGATGGAGACTGTGACAAGGAATAGTGAGATGGTGGAAGTTAGGGTACTGTGACGAAGAAGAGTGAGGTGGAGTTAGTGGGAGACTGTGATCAGGAAGAGTGAGGTGGAGCAGTTGGGGACTGTGATGAAGAAGAGCGAGGTGGGGTAGTTATGAACTGTGATGAAGAACAGTGAGGAGGTGGTAGTGGAGTTCTCAAGGAAGAGTGGAGTGGGGTAGTTGGGGACTGTGAAAAGGAAGAGTAAGGTGGGGTAGTTGGGGAATGTGGCCAGGAAGAGTGATCTGGAGTTAGTGGGGGGCTGAGATTAAGAAGAGTGAGGTGGAGTTACTGGGAGACTGTGACGAGGAAGAGTGGGGAGGAGTTAGTGGGAGACTGTTATGTTATGTTACAATTTTTGTAAAGCATGCGGTCGTCATAGGCATTATGGCACTAAGGACACAACAGGATCAGAAGAGCACTTAAAATAAAGGGGTCGTTAAAGGTCACTGGAAGCTAAGATGGTCTTCTTTGGCACTAAGGAGAAAGGGGAGAGCATTACACATTTTGGCTGCTACGATGGAAAAAGAACGGCCACCGATCCGAACAAGTCAAAATCAAGGGATCACAAGGAGATGAGCGTCACTCGGGCGAAGGGAGTTAATGTTTAAAGTGAGTACTTGTCTGTGATAGATTTCAGTGAAAATGTGTTGGCCATTTTAGTAGTTTGCTTACTATAAAGTCCTCTTTTTGTGCTGTTGATTTTGGAAAGTATAAAAGCCACCATTTTGTTCACTTTTCCCATTGTGATTGCAGAACTCACACTGTGCACATGTTGAGTGTGTGGCTAATGTGAAAGTAAGTGTCAGTGAATATTTACATATTTAAAGGTTTATTTGAAGTGTTGTGTGTGTCATCTATATTCACCATTGCTATCAGATGGCATATTTGTCACTATTTCCACCTACTCAGGTTAAGTGGCTGTTCATTCGTGTTGTATTATTTTAAGCTTTCAGTAATATGCTGCTTAATAATACATTTTTAAAACAACAGTCTTTATATGCAACTATTTCCCTTTTGTATACAGGTTTCTGAGGGTAAAGGTTTATTTGCTTATA
Source organism: Ambystoma mexicanum (assembly GCF_040938575.1). Lineage (NCBI taxonomy): Eukaryota > Metazoa > Chordata > Amphibia > Caudata > Ambystomatidae > Ambystoma > Ambystoma mexicanum. Next base: position 443,570,612 of record NC_090930.1, on the reverse strand, counting down.
TTTGTCACAAACCTTCATGCACCTCCACCATGAAATACCTCCAGCTATATGTAGTTTTCTCTCAGATGGGATAGTTTCTTGCAAGTCCATCCAAGTAACATTTATATTCTTGTACTTTCTTGTGTCTGCTTCTCTTCAGCATCTTCCTTCCATATTTCTTCCTCCATGTAGTTGTCCATTATAGGATGAGAGTAAAAAACACTGTCTGTCACCCCACTTGTTACAATGAACAATGGAAGAACATTACTTGATGAAAGAAGGTGAGATTCTCTGCATTTACTTTCTTACTGGGTCTTTATTGTGACTATGATGGACAGTTGCCAATAGGATGTCACGTACCTGAGGTTCTCATTAGGTTCTGAACCTGTAACACAATGTCAATTTTTGAGTGATGTTTATATGTCCCAATTATACTGGCGATTATATTGCCTCATTATGTCAATTACCTAATGTGGAGCTAATTACCATATTTAAATATTATGTGAAAGCCCTTTCAATAGTTGAATTAAGCATGGTTTCTAACCTAATGCTTGTTTTAAATCACCTAAGAATACAAGACGTAGTTAAGACTGCATATGAAGAACTGTTTGCAGGAAAACATGTCATTGGGCCTCATTACGAGTTTGGAGATAGTCATGCCGTTCTTAGCGGCATGGCTGCCTCCAAACTCGTGTCCGGGTCCAGTGCCGAAAAAAGGACCTTCTGGGCCATTCCGACTTTTGCGGGCCCGGTAATTCCCTTTTCTCAGGACCCGGACCCAGAACATCCCCATTCCCATTCGAGCCCTCATAGGGCTCAATCGGAATGGGGAGGATGCTAACAACGGACCCGTTAATTACATGTCCGTTGTTAGCATCCTGGTCTGCTCGCGGGTGGCGGTTTGCACATCTGGTCTAGCCCAGACGTGCATAGCTCCACCCACGAGCAAACTCGTAGTGTGGTGGCCCAGAATGAACGGTGCCGGTACCTTACAGGCACCGTTCATTCCGCAGCCGCCAGCCTCATAATGAGGCCCATTGTGTTTGAAGATGTCCTACAGTTAACACCAGTAAGAGGCCAACCCATATTCAAAACATTAGGTTTCAATGAATGCTGTACCACCCTTAGCAGCATATGTTATGTTATGTTATGTAGATTTGTAAAACGCAGAGTACACCAAAGACATCTGTAGAAGGGGAAAAAGAAGATTTTTAAAGTACTAGAAGAGAAGAGTCTTCAGAGCACATCTGAAGGCAAGATGATTGGCAGGAGCACGGATAACTGAAGAGAGTTGTTTCCCTGCTTTGGCTGCGGCCACCGAGAATGCGCGGCCTCCAGTTCGAGTGCGTTTGACGCGAGGAACCAAAAGGAGAAGCGTGGTCTGGGAGCGCAGAGTGCGATTTGGCACATAGTGGATAAACCTCTCCTGCAATTATTCAGCTCCAGCCTTATAAAAGGCCCGGTGTACAAGGCACATAGATTTAAATAAAATCAGTTGTTCAATCGGGAGCCAGTGTAACTGTCGCAGGAGGGGGGCCATACGCGAGCATGCTGGCGGGTGCAATATTGCACGAGCAGCAGCATTTTGGAGCTTTTCGATCCGATTGAACAGTTAGTGTAGTTGGCCGAAGTACAGCGGGTTACAATAATCCACTGTACTAAGAACCAGTGCTCCAACCACTGGGGCATGAAAATGGCTTGGGATGAAAGGGGGAACCTTTCTCAAAGTCTGAAGTTTGAAATGGGCGGCTTTGCAGATGGCGCCAACTTGCTCAGTCATCATCAGAGAAGATGAGAACTTAACTCCCAGATTTCTCACTGCAAGAGAAGGGAGAGGGAAGGGGCCGAGAGGCATGGGCCAGAAGTCCGGAGTCCAGTAGTTAAGGGGGGGTGTTAGTCCCTACCACCAGGACTTCTGTTTTACTACCATTAAGCTTGAGAGAGTTGGTAGCCATCCACACACCTAAATCTTCAAGACAGTTCCTAAAATGGGCTGCAGTGTCGGACCGAGAGAGATCCAGACGTACCAAAATCTTCATGTCATCTGCATAGGAATAAAATTGAAAACCGTGAGATAGAATTAGAAGGAGCAGTGGACGGATGTAAATATGAAAAAGAATGGGTGATAGAGCCGACCATTGTGGAACTCCACAGAACAGTGCAACTGATTTCAAACAGTAAGGGGGCAGAAAGACCGATTGAGACTGATCGGTCAGAAAATCTGCGAACCAGTTCAACACCTGGCCCCCCAGGCCCACGTCTGACAGACGGGATATAAGTATAGAATGATCAACCGTGTCGAACACGGCCGAGAGGTCAAGTAAAAGCAAGGCTCCCACCCCACCCTGATCAACTAGCCGGGTGAGGTCATTGAATACAGAGTTAAGAACTGATTCAGTGCCTCTCCTGGGACGGAATCCGGATTGAAAAATATCAAAGTAACCTGAGGATTCCATATAAGATGAAAGAAGGGGAGAGACCAATGCCTCCAGCATTTTCATCATGGATGGGAGAAGGGAGATAGGGCGAAAATTTGCCAGGACAGCAGGGTCCAGAGAGGGCTTCTTCAAGAGCGAAAGCACCCGAGCGTGTTTCAGGAAGCCAGGTATTAACCCCTCTTGAAAGGATGCGTTAATGGCTGTTGTGATTTCAGTAATAATCTTCAGGAAACAATAGCATAGGAAAAGCTAATGTATGGCATCAGTTTTGCTAGAAAGAACTAGTTCAATACGTGTATTAGTATGGAAATCCAACATATGCTTACATTCTAAAGAGCATAAAAATTGGTGTATTTACTGAACATGTAAAATCATCTTTAAAAAGTAGGCTATTAAATTAACTGCAAAAAAGGTAGCAGGCAGCCCTCACTCGAAAGAACACGCCATGATAAACTGTTCAGTTGTTTGTAGCCACTTTGAGAGTTCGCATCCATCTGCTTTTTTGCTCACTGTACCTTACACAGATGGGAAATAATATTTGCATATCAGTCTTTGTCCCGCCCACATGGGCAGTCCAGCACCGAAATGCTATGACAATTCCCTTCTGAGCAAGAGTACCAACAGCAACCCCACACACATGTTTCAACCTTGTTGGGCCTCATCAGTGAGGTGGAGCTGTGCCTCTCTGAGCACAGTGAGCAGGGAGTCCACATCTGGTTGACCCTAGGTAATTTAGGGTGACCAACCCCAAGTTCCTTCCAAAAATACACAAAAGGTAGCAGGCGCCCTCCCCTTGAAGAACACAGCATGATAACCTGTTCAGTGGTTTGTAGCCACTTTGAGAGTCCGCAGCCATCTGCTTTTTGCTCAGTGTACCTTTCACAGATGGGAAATATTCATTTGCATATCAGTCTTTGTCCAGTTAACTGTGTAGACAAAAAACTTCAGACCCTGATATAATGCAAAACTTCAGAGAACAAAGTCACAGTGCCTGAGAACTGTGCCAATTTAATGACACAATGCTCATAAAGGAAATACAAGTTGCACAGAAAACCTAGAAGTGAGTGGCATGACACTCCCTATGTGTTAACAAGCAACTGCAAGTCTTAATATGCTGCACAAATGTGTATGAAACACAGCTGGACTGGAACAGGTTTTGACTCTTTCTCTAAACTGCAAAGTAATACTAAGATGCAAACTTGACGGAGAGCAAGCTTCAATTCATAGAGCCATTAAATATTTAGAATGTGCTAATGCCAAACTAGGTTTGTAGTGCTTAGTGTAGGTGTAAGTGTTGTACCCATGAACAAAATAAAATACTATTTAATTTGTGTGCAAATATTTATCTATTTTTATAAAAGGCCAGATATATGTTTGTCCGAAGACGTCCTGCCCGCTTCGCCTGTTATCACCGCTAGAAGGAGCTGTTGCCTTACGCATACAACAATAAGACTTCAAGTTCATCTTCCAGGCAACAAAATGTATATTTCAACAATGATAACATACAATGTACTGCAGAAAAGGTCCAAGACAGGGATACCACTGTAAAAGCATACTTCAAGTTGCATATATACATTAAAAAAATATTTCAACAGAAATTCATCTGATTAAGCACTATTTCTCTAACAAAATAAATTACTTTTTTAGTGTACTTACAGATTGTGTAATTATTCATTGTAATATTTCTCGGTGGGTATTGTTAATCAATAGTATTATTCATGTATGTTTTAAACTTTATTTGACTTCAATTTACTTTATTTTATGATCTCATGTCTGCTTCAAATCATGCTGCACGTTAATTGTATTACTCTGACATCCTTCAACATGATATATACTGTTCTAATGTAATCTGTGATGTGATCTGTGATGTCATCATTGTGGTCATAGGCTGCACAACATGGGGTGCAAAGTTAAGGTGGCTTTACCTGAATTTGAGGGGTTTTGTTGCCTTAGGCTCTCACCTTAACGTCAATGGAATGAAAGAATTTTCCTTGAATTTCACGTTTTTATTTCCAGTGCATTTCTCACCTTAACGTCCCTGCATTAAAGTTTTTTCCTTGAATTTCAAGGGTGCTGTTGTTCCATAGATGTTGTCTGCACATGGCCAGTGGCCACGGCTTACTGCCATGCCCACTGTACATTTTAGAACACTACCAAAACCACTAGCTATGGCCTTCAGACATGGACATTGGGCACAGCCTTTGGTTGTGCCCTCTGTCCATTTTAAAACACTACCAGACCAATAGCCATGGCCGTTGGGTACGGGCACTCTATATTTTAAAACACTTGCAATTGATCACTCAAAGATGTTCATCAATCCAAAACTAATTTTTACCTGTTGCAACAGTGGTATTGTTATGTATAAAAGATTGCAGGCTTTTAGAACTCACATGTTTTTAGGCAATGGGCACTGACATTACATTATTTGCAGAGGATCACACACTTTGTTTAAGCAGCGTGCTACAAGCCCCTTGTTTTATAACTGGTCTCTTTGTGACTTGTGATACATCAAACGACCCAAACTAACTGCATAGCAGCGCAGAAAAGAGAAAAAATTACCAGCTGCAAGAATAACATATGCCCAGGTACCTTTGTCTCCATAGCGAAAATCAAAAGCTGGCACCCATAAGTATGTGAACATATACCTTAAAGTGAAATATACAAATATAGTTCAATAGACCTTCTCCTTAGAAGAAAGTGTGCAAGACAAAATAGCACTGGACTTTAAAAGAAAAATATAACCTGAGAGAGCAAATCTTCCGATAAACATGCTGGCAAAGTGTAAAAAGTGCTCACATTTTAAACCCAGCAATCTGTCCTGAAATATTCCCAGGAAAACTAAATCCCAATATGAAATAAGTGGTCTGGTCTTGTGAGTAAGCGTGTGTACTGGGAACATGACAACCTGAGTAAAATCCTGGAAGCCAAATACTTGAGCAAGCTTGCCAAACTCAATAAAACCTAAAGGGTTGTGTCCGCCCTGTGAAGAAAAGTTACGCTGTCCACCCACATATGTCCATTACTTGGTTCCCTGAAAAGCAGCCACAGTCACGGGAAAACAACTGCACCAGTATCCAGATTTGCAAACTCTCTTGCCACATCGTGGCCAAATACTCATGACTTACTTGCCCTCTCATCATTTCCCCTCCTCACCCCCATGTCGGGCTTTTAACAATACTCTGCTTTATAAAGATAACTTGAAAAGTACAAATACCATAGTGTCACTCAAATATATAAATCCTTATAGAACTTTGTTAGGCAAAATGTGTACAATTGTGCGATTATTCCCCCCACATCATGACTGGTACACTACAAATACCAGAATGAAATTCAGCAAAAAGCACACAAATGGTCTCTGAGTACAAAACATTCAAGGACTGACAGTAGCATGGTTTAAAATAAATAACATGGATGCCACGTGTTATGAGATATTGAAAACGAGGAACACACACAGCATTTGGGATTGTGGACTGTCTCCCATCCATGCAGTAACCGGGACCCTAATCACTTTTGAAACTTCAGCCAAATCAGTTACTCAAATCAAAAGTTATTAACAATATAATTTTAAGGGGTTCCTATGGGAGGAGGAAGAACATGTAGTGGAACTTCAAGGATGTTAGGCGGAATCCAGCTGAAGAGCTAGCACTCAAGGTCTACCTACAGCCCCCTATGCAGAAAAGGGCATTTAGTTATTGAGGAGGGTAGAGAGATGGGGTTTGGTGGCAGTATATTCAGACCCCTGAGGCAGGAAGATGATCCTGAACCTGATTAGGCACCTTGAGACACTTCTGTCTTACTTTGCATCTGTGAGAAGCTGCGGAATTTGCTGCGCAGTGCCTGGAACTTCAAAATGAATGCCGGCCTCCAACACCAGGACAGCACTACACTACCTCTCGCTCGGTGGAACAAGCCAACCAGTGGCCAGGGTATCGATCAGTGGAGCAAACTATCTATCTAAGACTATGAATCATGCCAGTGAGAGACCTGGAGAGATGTTTTGGAAGAATCTTTCAATACTAGAATCCATGAGATGAATAGTGTTTAGTGGCCTTCAACCTAGTAGCCCCATGCTGGACCCCATTCTTCTGTAGCTAGCAGCAAGTTTCCTTTGGTTCGTTCAAGGCACCAGTTCACTACAACTCCCTGCCTCAATCATCATATGACTCCAGTTAACAGCCTGATTGCTGAAAAGGAGAGCCTCTTTTAACTGGCAAAGTAAGTACAATCTTGAACCACTCACATGCAACCTAGTTAAAGTTGTAGAAATCATTCAGGAGGGTTTGGAATAGGTTGTAGCTCTGCTACCTTAACAGAACAGCTAGCAGTCATCAAGAGCATTCAGGGCTGCCTTATTCTCCATCACCCTTGTGGAAACACTGGTTTCAAAACTTCTTAGGGGAATAGAGATATAATCTGGCCTCCCTTTGTAACATTGGACCTCCTCCTAATGATCAATTAGGGATCCATGTGAGCCTTCTTTAATGTTATATATTAGGTTGCTCATCCTAGTCGCCATGGCTACTGCATGTATCTTAGGTGAACTGGGGCTCTTCTTTTTACAAAGCCTTACCTAAGGTTCATACCAGAGAGCCCAATCCTCTATTATTCCCACCTGTTTAAATCTAAAGTCATCTCAGACATCCATTGTCAAGAAACCACTCTTAATGAGCTTTAAGAGGGATATGAGATATCACTCTCTCATCCCCTGGACATGGGAATGTGGCCCCTACCTTCTGGCCCTGGTCCTGAGCAAGGACGCAGACCATGTCAGGTGCAGATCCCATGGGCACCAGCCACCTGTATCCCCGAAACCAGCCAATCAGGAAGGGCCTCTATTCGACCTGCAAATCAAATTGATGTTAAGGCAGGAAATGGGCTACATTCTAAGTCCTTACCTTCTTCCGTTAAATGGGAAAGAGACACCAAGGTGGAATGTATAGGAATCACAGTGGGAATCCTTTTTATTTATTAAAAAACTCAACAGTATAACACATTGCCCCTCTAAAACCTTCTTCTCTGTTGCCCTAGCATGATTTCCCTCTGAGGGATCTGCCCCATCAGCCCACCCTCCCTCAGAGGAATCCAAGGTAGACCCTTAAGGTGAACTGACGGAACAGACCCCTTACTGCCACAGCCAACTTTCAGGAAAGGTCAAGAAATGGTGCCAGTTGGTGGTTCCACCCCTAGGCAGCCTTTGGCCGGCTGCCAAGTCTCATTTCCCTCTCAATCCATGGGACACCACAACACTTCTCTATCCATACCCAAGGTGTATCTAAACTTCCACCCAAATCTACTCCCCCTACTTAATAAACATATTTCCCCCTCCATAACTATAACACAAAACAAAAACCCAAATACCCATACAAATAAGTATAGATTTAACTGCATTACAAATAATAACACACAAATATATAGTATAGTATCCTAAGTACCCAGCTTTGCCCGGGATGATTATTCTCCGATTTTGTTTCATATTCCACCAAAAAAGATGAACAAATATTGTTTTTTTGCCACAAAGGTAAAATGTGTTCCATGTTAATTCCACTAATTAATTGTACAACACATTTTCATTTATATCCGATTTAAATTCTCACATGAATCTTAAATTTGTATGCTTACTCTGATTATTTGCAGTGCTGTGGCCCTTGTCACTGCTAAACACACACTGCAAATAATCAGAGTAAGCATAGGCCAATTAAAATGAGGTGTTCAATTAATTAGTGAAATTAACAAGTATCAAGTTTATTGCAAAAGAAATCAATGAAAAGAAAGACACGCTCACTCTCTTCTAAAAAAATTTGAAAAAAACACAAGACCAGTTCAGCACAGACAGTGCGATGATGAGCAATTTGTAGAAATGACATGTAGATGGTGCACGGAACACCACAAAACATAATGCAGAAAAATAAAATAAAAAGTTAATTATCTCGGGAACGGGATGACCTATCGAGCTAGAAATAGTTGCATTACTACGGCAATGAAATAAAGAATACTGCATGCAAAACTCATGATGCCAGACCTCATGGTTCATGAGGAGTTACATCCCAAGATCAACACCACATACAAACCTACAAATATGACTTTGTTTTATATATGTAGATTACAAGGGGATGGCTGCAGCAGTTAGCTACCCCTTTTCAGTGGCTATTTCTTGTGATACTGTTCTTGGTGGATGAGGTTCTTCCCCAGGCTGGAAAATGAGGCTGGCCCACCATAGTCATGTCTTTTGTTGATGGTGGCCCATCCACCACATGGGGCCCCAGATTATGTGTGCTGTTATGTTCTAGTTGTCCGCATCCACCATGTAGGCCCACTTGATCACCACTGCATTTTCCTCACAGGCTGATTGTTCTTAGGGAGCCCCCGATGGCAAGGTGGTTCTGCCAGCATCACTGTCACACTTGTGGTACATTCTTGATTTTTTTGTGGCAGCCTCTAGGCCTGAGGGGTTGCCGCATATGCTGCCATGCCCCACCGTGCACTTGATCTTCTTCGGTGACCTCCATGCACTGGGGTGCCACCGAAATTATTGATGAGTCCCTCTGCACACTTGATCTTCCTTTGTGACCCCCATGCTCAACGGGGCTTCCCCATATCACTGCAACGCCACCATCATTTCTTGACCAAGCTGTGGCACTGGTCGTTCAGTGTGGGTGATAGGCCGACGAGCGTGGCATATTTTTGAGAAGCCACTGGACTTGCCGCAACTCCTGCAGGCCTGGCCAATTGGTGGACACAATTGTGCGTGTGCGGGAGTGAGTCTTGTGACAAATCTGCAGATGTTATCCCTTCTCCCATAGGGGGAGATGTTTTCCATAGGGCCAGGGCAGTGCGTCCACAGGACAATAGTGCCCCTTGGAGTGATGCAGTGAGGGAGGATCACATGGGAGAAGAACCCGCCTTATAGGATTAGGGATGAGCATGTACAGAGAACACAGTATTCCCCCGCTTTAGTAATTTTAAACCCCTCTCCAATGCTAAATCCTCCTTCCCCTTCAACCTAATATACCGACCAGGATAGGACCAATATCTGTTATTGTCAAGTGAGTCAAACTAATATGCCTACCAGTTTTAAAACATCAATGTATAATGCATATAGCTCTGTTTCAAGAATTGTGAAACTTAATCTACTTTACGAGACTGAAACATTAGATAATACAAAGTATGCTACATCTGAGAAGAAGAAGATGACCAGGAGTCCAAGGATCACTCTGGAGAAGCAGAGTGGGCGCTTTAGCTTCCCAGTGAATGTGAATGGCAAAAAACGATTTGATTTTCCAACGCAGAAGTTCAATATACCACAGCTGAGATGAGCAGAGAAAACAGTCCTCCTAGAAAGAAGCTGAGGAGCCGTGCTGCGGGCAAGCAGACGAGAGCTAGCAGGAGGGAAGTCGCAAGCAGAGGAGGAGAACCTGAACATGGTCCAGGAAGCAACGTGTGCTCATGCTGAGAAAAACCTCTGTGCATCCAGAGCACTGGCAAAGCGTCCATGAGAGAGGACGCAGCGTCGGAGAGCACAAGATGTCAGCAGAGCTGCAGCAGAACGCGACAGTGCCCCAAATGCTACCGGAGCCTCAAAAGACACAGCAGTTGCTTGGAAAACACTGGTACCTGCCAGGAAGAAGCAAACAGTTACACTGGTTACCTGAGAGGTGCTAGTGGTCCAGAGGAGCAAGAGGGTAAAGGTAGAAGCTGGAACAAGAGGGTGTGGGACCCTGGGAATGAAGTGCGAGTCTGGAACCTGTACCCATATGAGAAACAGAAACAAAGCCAATCAGAATATTGCGAGTCTGGGATCTGCACCCAAATAGAGATGGTCCACAATAGGACAACTGCTTGGCAGGACAGTAAACTAGGCAGTTCTGAATATTGCGAGCCTGGGACTCGCACCCAAAGAAGGGCAGTCCATAAGAGGATGAAGGCTTGGCAGGAGAGTATCAAGCCAGTTTGAATATTGTGGGTCTGGGACCCGCACCAAAATAAGAAGTTCATGAAAGGATAACTGCTTTTCAGGAGAGTGAACCAAGAGGGACAGTCTATGAGAGGATTACTGCTTCGCAGGGGAGTATACCAAGTCATTCTGAATACTGTGAGTTTTGAACCCGCACCCAAAATAAGTAAAGAATATAGAGTGAAATTAATCCTGCGCTTGGTAAAAGGAGTGTGCCAAGTCGGTGGGATAAACAGTAGAAATACAAGGAACGTATTCTTATGAACTGCCTACTGACCATTTGTACAAGAAAATACAAGCTTAACAGGCACCAGTAGGAGAGAAACACTACAAGAAGGAATCTAGGCGAAAAGATTGTTACCCTAACCTTGGGGTCCTACAGTTTTGAAAATGTCTTTATTTTTACCACTTTTGATCATCCAAGAGACTGGGAACTTTTCTGTTGGTTGGACTTACAAAGAACACTTTATTTTGGAAAGAGATCATCCTTGCACAGTTGGTTTAAGTTATTAATAATAGGGACAGAGCTAGGCTTTTAGGGACACGACAGTGATGACTTCATAGTTTTGTACATTCTGATAATTTCCTTCATTTTCTTAGAGGCAGGGAAAGCCATTGTAGTTTTAGGGACAGAGAGGCATTTCTCCATCCTTTTTCATGTAATAAAGGTTCATGCCCAAAGAAATATCACCATTTTGTCCAAGCCTTACTTCTGCACCCTCCCAATCTCCACAAGCTTTGCATGGCCTACGACCAGCTTCAGATTACCTGTTGGTTGGTGGTATCGACAGTGCATTGTTCCTGGTTTGAGGCCACGGAGGAGCCTTGGATGCAATAGCATGCGTTTCTTGTAATTGAACTGACTTGAAGGCCTGTTCCATATGCTATGCCCTTATCATGGCCAGATCACACGGTCTTCTGAGTTCCAGAATCCGCTATAGCGCAATGTCCATTTCTTTGAGGATCTGATGACACATTTTGGATGAAGCTCAGTTCTGGATGATTTGCATGCGTATCTCACCCATTTCATACTTTAGCTGACACGACAGTGCTGGTTGGCGGAGGCAGGCATGATACACATCGAGGGATTATGATGGTCCTTGGTGTGCTTCATCACAGTCCATGTTGACCATTGGTGGAAAAATATGTCTGCGGAGTCTCCCTGTCAGCATCATACAAATAATCCCAGTATTGCACTATATTGATCTCTTGGTGGATCTCCCAAACTGCATAGAATGGCAGCACAGATCTTTTGGCCTCATGGTTAGCCTCTCGAACTACTAAAAAAACATCTCAATGCGTTCCCTCCACAGCAGGGACCCAAGGTGGCCGACGCACCAACAACATCAAATTTGGGTAGAGGATTCCCAGTAAACATTCAATGTTTCTCCTACCTAAGGCAGCTAGTAAGCCACTGAATTGGTAGGGTCCATTGCATGGGGTGTACTACTAGAGGAGGTCATCCCGTTGTCATCCTCAACACGTACAACCTGAAGTAAGGGCTTGGTGTGCATGAGTTTCTATAGAACTGTGGGGTTGTGCATGGCCTCACAAGCACCCACCCTCGATCTGCAAACCACTGCTCATTCCTCGGTGACACTAGGTCACTCGTAGAAGAATATCAATCCCAGACAACCATCTCTCAACAAGATGTCCGCTTTGAGATGCTCTCCTTCAGAGCTGTAGGGATGGGAGTGTGGCATGACTGGCATCCATGTGTTGGTTCGGTGGCCCCAAGGACCAGGCAGCAAAGGCACAAAGTTGGGGACAGCTTTGTCAGGCCACACCTATTTGTGTGCCAGGAGCCAGATTGGCAAACTGCATGCTGGATAGTGCTGAAACGCCACATGGAACACAAGGCACGGATGCTGGGAGAATATTCCCCCATACTTCCCTCTGGAACAGCCTCTCTGTCATGATCTCTGCTTCCAAAAGGTCAGGGTTTTCCCAACTCCCTTGGAAGCAGATCCATAACCCAGGTTCCGAGTGCCAGCCAGTCCCAATTGGGACCTTTTGGACCCAGTCCTGGCGCCAGTGGCACCAGGCTCATAAATATGCCCAGTCCCAGCGCTGGAAGCGCCGGGCTCATAATGCTTGGGTGGACTTACCTGCAGCAGACCATGCTGCTTACTTGCCTGCCAGTTGAGCCTCTGATCCTCTTCTGTTTGGAACTACTTTTCCTGTTGGGTGGGGCTGGAGCCACTCCCTAGATTCAGAACACTGGAACTCTTCTGGAAGGCAGGAACTCTTTTCTTACCAGGAACTCTTTTCTTACTTAGGCGTGGCTGTGGAAGGAGACACCTAAGCACTACAGGAGGCTATTTAAACCACACCCGGTGGATGAATCTTGCTTTGCGTTATTCTGCACCCTCTGCAGCAGAACGCTCATCGTGTCTTCTGCATCCGGTCCTGGGCCTAAGGAAAAAGGCTTACCATCCTGAATCCAGTCTTCAGCAACACCTATAAAGACAAGAAAGAACAGGTTAGCATTCCGGCATCTGAAAGGCAAAGGCTTACCATCCTGAATCCAGTCTTCAGCAACACCTATAAAGACAAGAAAGAACAGGTTAGCATTCCGGCATCTGAACGGCAAAGGCTTACCTACTCTTCGTGCGCTCCGGATGTCTTCACACTGTATTCCGGCATCTGAAAGACAAAAGCTTACCAACTCTTCGCACGCTCCGGAGGCCGTCGGCGCTGCATCCCGCATCTGAAAGACAAAACAAGGTGCGTTTAAAGACATTGGGGAACTTTAATACTCACGTGCCATTACTCCTTTCCACATCTAACCCAGTGGGTATCCCGGCACCCTGCAGCCGCTCCGAACTTGTACCTGCAAAATAAAAAGACAGTTAGAGCGCATCGTGAAGCTGGCAACAAGCGCTTACTTACGTGCTTCCAGGCGCTTCTATTCATCACACGGGCTCCATCTTCAACTCACTTCAGCCCGTCATCCGCCATCGCGGGAACCCTGCAAAACAAGAGACATCATTATTAAAGACTTTAAAGACATTTGAGTTACTCGAAACTTACCGTTCGTGCAGTAAACGACGGACAGCAGTCCTCTGAAGTCAAGAGGCCTGCGCTACCTATCCAGTGAAGAAACTGGTTACAGCACCCTGCCCCGAGGCAGATGGAGAGCTCGGCATTCACTTACCTAAGGTGAGAGCGTTAACCTGTGGGGGTCTACAGGAGGGGAGAAGAGGAAAGAGATAGGGACACCCCAATAACCCCAGTTCATTAACCCCGTATTTTCTATCTGCAGACATCTTACTCTGCACGTCAGGCATACAGGGCACAGAGGTCCAGCCCAGAGAGCCAACCGGGTGCTGCACATCACCTTTGAAGATACGGTAGTCGCCCAGTCAAGACCGGCGCCTCTGCGAGAATCAGGTGAGCGTTACAGAACGCAAAGCCTACCGCAAAACTCTCGCCCAGGCGCTATGGAAACCTCGGATACTGACCACCTAGCCCGGTTACTTGGGGAACTAAGGGCAGAAGTGCATGCAGCTCGTCAGGAAACGAACGCTCTAAGAAGGGAACTAATTATTTCCAAGGAGAGGACAGATGATCTTGCTAGACAATTGCTACAGTCACAAGCCGGACAGACCCCGCTACCCGCATCAGGGGCAAATCTTCCTTCAACATCCTCTATGAATCCAGTGCAGATCAACCTACCTGGGAATGTACCTCTGGCTCCGCCCGAACGATTTTCTGGTGACCCAAAGAGGTTTGCGGTATTTATCAATCAGTGCCAGTTGCACTTCTTATGCCGGCCAGCAGCTTTTCCAACTGATCAAGCTAAAGTAGCTTTTGTACTTTCGTACCTTAGTGGCAATGCGGCAGACTGGTCGATCCCTCTAGTTAATCAAGATGATCCGGTTCTCCATGATTTTCAAGCCTTTCAGCTTAGTATAGAAAAATTGTTCGCAAGACATGCACAGCGGCAGGCCTTGGACAATGAGCTTCTTGCGTTGCGACAGGGTAATCAAGACCTTTTGGCTTATATTGCATCTTTCAATAGACTAATAGTGGAAACTCAATGGCCTGAGGACAAAAGGATTACGCTGTTTTATAGAGGTCTACGTGGAGAGCTCAAAGACGTTTTAGCCCAAGTAGTGAACCCCCCACAAGACTGTTCGGATTATATAGACTTGGTCGTTCAAATAGATCACAGACTGCAGAACAGGAAGGCCGATCGTTCCAAGTTTGATGCTCGAGTATTTTCCAAACCGCCAACTCCTTCCAAGGGAGTAGACTCCGGGGAACCCATGCAAATAGGGGGTCTGAAAGGTCCTCTAACACAAAGGGAGCGGGAAAGGAGAAAACAGTTGCAATTATGCCTATATTGCGGAAACTCAGGGCACTTTCTTCGAGACTGTCCGGTGAAACCTGCCAAGAAGGCAGTAGGAGCTGCAGTTACCACAGTTACAAACTCTGAGCAGGGAAACGACCTCGCCCGACAAGAATAGAGGTCCTCTTGCCGAGCGTGAAAACCAGTTCCGTGACCTCGCATTTCGTGATACCTATGGTCCTCATTAGCCCTGATAATCCGGATCGATTACATGCAATTGAAGCTTACGTCGACAGCGGTGCCATCGGCAATTATGTGGATCATGAAATGGTTTTGAGGATGAATCTAACTCTTTGTCCCAAGGCTGTAAAGGACGTCATTACTACGGTGGATGGTACGGAGATAGCCTCCGGGCCAGTAACGCATACCACTCAAGAGGTGACGCTAGTAAGTCAAGATGGACACCATGAGAAGATCGTGTTCGATGTGATCAAGGCCCCTCAGTTCCAGATTATTCTAGGAATACCTTGGTTAGAGAAACACAATCCTCTGATCGATTGGCGAGCAAGAACGGTCCAGTTTCCAGAATGTGTCTCTACTTGTCACCCTCCACCTGGTGTTGCACTGGCAGCAATTTCTTCAGAGACTCCCCAGTTACCTCCCGAATACCTAGAATACCAAGATGTTTTCCGGAAGGAGCAGGCTAACTCTCTACCTCCTCATAGGTCTTATGACTGCCAGATAGACCTGATACCTGGATCTACTCCTCCTTGTAGTAGAATTTATGCCCTCACCGAGCCTGAGAACCTTCACCTTCGACAATACCTGGATCAATACCTGGCAAATGGGTTTATTCGTCCTTCCAAGTCCCCTGCCTCTTCAGCTTTGTTCTTCGTTCCAAATAAGGAAGGAGACCTTAGAACTTGTATCGATTATCGCTCCCTGAACCAGATCACCGTTAAGAATAGATATCCGTTACCTTTGATCCCTGAACTCCTGGACCAAGTCAGAAAAGCATGCATATATACAAAGCTGGATCTTAGAGGAGCTTACCACTTGGTACGAGTAAAAGAGGGCGATGAATGGAAGACGGCCTTCCGCACCAAGTATGGGCTATTTGAATATCAGGTCATGCCCTTCGGACTTTGCAATGCCCCGGCCGCCTTTCAATATTTTATGAACGATGTCCTCAGAGAGCTCATAGATGTGTGTGTTGTTGTTTACATCGACGACATTCTCGTTTATTCTTCATCGGAAACACGTGAAAATGGTCCTCGAAAGATTGCGTCAACACAAACTTTTCGCTAAATTGGAAAAATGTGTTTTCAACGTGACTGAAGTTGAATTCTTGGGATTCATATTATCACCTGGCGGAGTGCGTATGGATTCAAAGAAGGTCGATGCAGTTCTCAAATGGCCATCACCATCCTCCGTAAAAGGTGTGCAAAGCATGTTAGGCTTCGCTAACTTTTACCGCAGGTTTATCCCCGAGTTCTCTCGAATAGTCCAGCCCATCACTGCCTTGTTAAAGAAAAACAAACGTTTTGAATGGTCTACCGAGGCGGAACAAGCTTTCCAGGATTTGAAGACTAAATTTATCTCTGCACCAATCTTAAAACACCCTCGCCCCGAACTCCCCTACATCGTGGAAACTGATGCTTCAAGCCTTGCCATGGGGGCAGTTCTAGCACAAAAGGACCCGGTAACCAATCAGTTGCATCCCGTGGCATTTTGGTCCCTCAAATTTTCGCCTCCTGAAGTCAATTACACGATTACTGACAAGGAACTTCTGGCTATCAAGTCTGCCTTTAAGGCTTGGCGGCATTATCTGCTGGGGGCCCGACACACCGTTACTGTGATTACGGATCACCGAAACCTGCAATATTTGAAAACCGCAAAAGCCCAATCCTCTAGACAACTCCGTTGGGCATTATTCTTTGCCGAGTTTGACTTCATAATTACCTATCGACCTGGTACAAAGAATGGTAAAGCCGATGCCCTTTCTCGGATGGGAGTGGAAGAACACTTGATCAACCCTAAACCTGTACCAATCATTCCCGAACAAAGAATTCTGGGTGTAATCGCCACAGAATCCATAGAGGAAGTTAAGGATAAAGCCAGGCAACTTGTAACTCCAGCAGACATACAGAATTGGCATCTGCAGGGAAAGGACTTTGCAGTAAAGGACAACTTATTGTATTTCCAAGAACGATTATACCTACCCAGCACAGATTTACAGAAAAAAGTAATCTCTTGTTATCACGACTCTTTAATGGAAGGTCATCCCGGTATAGCCAAGACCTCAGAAAAGATCAAGCGCTACTTCTGGTGGCCGTCTTGGAAAAAAGATATCAGAGACTTTATAATGTCCTGTGGAGTATGCGCCCAAAACAAGAGTCAAAAGGAAAGACCAGCAGGCCTCTTACGCCCTATTGACATCCCACCTCGCCCTTGGCATACGCTTTCTATGGACTTCATCACCGATCTACCTCCATGCTCCGGATACAATACGATTCTAGTAATCGTGGACTTATTCTCCAAGATGGCGCATTTCATTCCGCTCAAAGGCTTGCCAACAGCAGCAACTCTGGCCCGAGAATTTCTCGAAAACATCGTCCGACTGCACGGTTTTCCTTCGGTTCTAATTTCGGATCGAGGTAGTCAATTTATTTCTCATTTTTGGCGAAGTTGCTGTCGGTCGGCTCAAATTGATGTGAGACTATCGACCAGTCACCACCCTCAGACCGACGGACAAACCGAGAGGACCAATCAAACTCTGGAACAGTATTTACGCTGCATGCTGCAACAAAGTGAAAAAACTTGGAAAGATATCCTTTGGATAGCCGAGTATGCCTACAATAACTCTGTCCATTCGGGAACTGGGAAAACCCCGTTTTTTCTTTTGTACGGCAGTCACCCTCGAACCTCGGAGTTGGATCCCCTCCAAGATCTTGAAACACCAGCAGTAGACTACCTGCATTCTACAATCACCCAAGCCTTTAAGGAAGCTGTTTCTCACCTTCAAAGGGCTAAAGAACAATACAAGAAAGGAGCAGATCAACATCGGAAGGAAGCCCCTCACTATCAAGTAGGGGATCAAGTCTGGTTATCCACCAAATATCTATCTCTAAAAGGGCCACGCACATTCAACCCAAGATACCTTGGTCCCTATTCCATCACTACCATAGTAAACCCAGTAGCGGTCAAGTTACCACGTCTCTCTATTAAAACCCGTGCAACCTCAAACCCGACTAACCAAATCTCCAAAACCTATCCTAGTTGATGGAGAACTCGAGTTTGAAGTCAAAAGCATTCTGGACTCCAAGATCTCCAAATCTAAACTATTCTACCTAATTGACTGGAAAGGCTACGGCCCCCAAGAGAGATCCTGGGAACCTGCTGAATATGTCCACGCTCCTCGCCTAATCAAAAGATTTCACCGAACATTTCCTGACAAGCCAAAACCCCCGGAGAAGCCCGGTTTGGGAGGGGCCTTGAGGGGGGTACTGTCATGATCTCTGCTTCCAAAAGGTCAGGGTTTTCCCAACTCCCTTGGAAGCAGATCCATAACCCAGGTTCCGAGTGCCAGCCAGTCCCAATTGGGACCTTTTGGACCCAGTCCTGGCGCCAGTGGCACCAGGCTCATAAATATGCCCAGTCCCAGCGCTGGAAGCGCCGGGCTCATAATGCTTGGGTGGACCTACCTGCAGCAGACCATGCTGCTTACTTGCCTGCCAGTTGAGCCTCTGATCCTCTTCTGTTTGGAACTACTTTTCCTGTTGGGTGGGGCTGGAGCCACTCCCTAGATTCAGAACACTGGAACTCTTCTGGAAGGCAGGAACTCTTTTCTTACCAGGAACTCTTTTCTTACTTAGGCGTGGCTGTGGAAGGAGACACCTAAGCACTACAGGAGGCTATTTAAACCACACCCGGTGGATGAATTTTGCTTTGCGTTATTCTGCACCCTCTGCAGCAGAACGCTCATCGTGTCTTCTGCATCCGGTCCTGGGCCTAAGGAAAAAGGCTTACCATCCTGAATCCAGTCTTCAGCAACACCTATAAAGACAAGAAAGAACAGGTTAGCATTCCGGCATCTGAAAGGCAAAGGCTTACCATCCTGAATCCAGTCTTCAGCAACACCTATAAAGACAAGAAAGAACAGGTTAGCATTCCGGCATCTGAACGGCAAAGGCTTACCTACTCTTCGTGCGCTCCGGATGTCTTCACACTGTATTCCGGCATCTGAAAGACAAAAGCTTACCAACTCTTCGCACGCTCCGGAGGCCGTCGGCGCTGCATCCCGCATCTGAAAGACAAAACAAGGTGCGTTTAAAGACATTGGGGAACTTTAATACTCACGTGCCATTACTCCTTTCCACATCTAACCCAGTGGGTATCCCGGCACCCTGCAGCCGCTCCGAACTTGTACCTGCAAAATAAAAAGACAGTTAGAGTGCATCGTGAAGCTGGCAACAAGCGCTTACTTACGTGCTTCCAGGCGCTTCTATTCATCACACGGGCTCCATCTTCAACTCACTTCAGCCCGTCATCCGCCATCGCGGGAACCCTGCAAAACAAGAGACATCATTATTAAAGACTTTAAAGACATTTGAGTTACTCGAAACTTACCGTTCGTGCAGTAAACGACGGACAGCAGTCCTCTGAAGTCAAGAGGCCTGCGCTACCTATCCAGTGAAGAAACTGGTTACAGCACCCTGCCCCGAGGCAGATGGAGAGCTCGGCATTCACTTACCTAAGGTGAGAGCGTTAACCTGTGGGGGTCTACAGGAGGGGAGAAGAGGAAAGAGATAGGGACACCCCAATAACCCCAGTTCATTAACCCCGTATTTTCTATCTGCAGACATCTTACTCTGCACGTCAGGCATACAGGGCACAGAGGTCCAGCCCAGAGAGCCAACCGGGTGCTGCACATCACCTTTGAAGATACGGTAGTCGCCCAGTCAAGACCGGCGCCTCTGCGAGAATCAGGTGAGCGTTACACTCTCTGCCTCTTTCTGTCTTGAGCCGGAGCATCTTAAGTTCTGGAAACTCCCCAAGACCTTCCTTTTCTTTTCCTCCTTCTTTCTCCCTCTCCCCTGCTAACCTCCTTTCTTTTCCCTCCACCCTCCTTCTCCTCCCTAACTCTGTTCAGCTTTTGATGACTGGTTGCCTGGTTCACCCGCAGAGCCTACAGGTCCCAAGCTACCCTGCCAGTCTTTTGCACTTGCCTCCGGGCCACTGCACTTTGTTCAACACTACTGTACTTCCGGCTTATGCTCCTTGAGCGGGGCAACCTCTCTGCACTTAACCCAGGGCCCTGCTTGACCTGACGCTTTGTCCCCCCCCAACCTCCCCTGTCTCTGCACCTCTGTCTGTACGTATGCATGACCTAAATTTACTAGGACCAGTTCGTTTGGCTGTCCTGTCCCCCCCACAGTGTTTCTCTATCCGCCCCCTCCCGAGCTTGGTCTCAACTGTGACACTTTATGCACTTGCCCTAGGAAAAATTTCGTCAGGCCTATTATGCTAATTTTTCTGGTTAGATCATTCAGAACCTTCAAGACCTAAGAATGATTACTGTATTTCCTTGTTACCTTCCCGCCCTGAATCGCTTTGAAGCACTTCACCTGTGTATAAGCGCTATATAAATAAACAATAAATAAATAAAATAAAACACGAAGTACAGGGAGACCAGGAGGCCTTCCACCTAATTGCCATTGATGGCACGAGGAATGGGGATGCCAGAGGGGCCTTCTACCTGCTTAGAGCAGTAAGTGCGCACTGAAGTGAGTGAACTGAGTGTGGGGAGGCATAGAGGCACACAAGTCCACCTGCATAGACATGGGCACTGCACTGGCCAATTAAAATTACTCTTACCAGGAGAAGGGCTACGCCCTGGGTTTTTAAATCACTCATAGACACTGACATCAGAATGAATTTTATAGGGATTCCAAAGGGGACACCTTTTTATTTATTACACACAAGTAACCTTTAAAGCTTTTATATTCCCTAGGATTCCTTTGGTGTGATCAACTGACTGGGGACCTGCTATGTCAGCTCACCTTCCTTGGAGGGGTCTTGGGGACCCTTAGAGGGAGTCCACCACCCCCTCTCTCAGCTTAACATTCCTATATATAATCAGTATCCTACCCCTAGTCAATTTGTAACCCTACTTTGCATTCCCCCTAACGCCTACCCCTACAAGTCCTCCTACTTAACATGCTACTTTACTGTAATTAAATATATACATATAAGAACACATACATATATACATTAACATACAGCATCGGACACACATAAAACATTATGTCACAATGGGGTGAGTGATGTAGTCACAGTACCTTCCCGGGTCTGTCTATGGTGGTGCTGAAATACTGATGGCAACGACTGCTGGGGCCTGGCCCCACTGTTCATTCTTCTGGGTGGCCACGATTAAACCTAGATTTAACCCATGATTCAACCCAGATTGACCATATTTTTTAGACCTTTGTCTGGTTTACAAACAATTCATCCAGATTTCATCTTTCGTCGGGAGATCCCTTTAATGATGCGGATTACGTCATTATGAAGTATCTGAAAGCTCGAGCGTGTGCTGTGCTCCAGAATCCTACCTTGTCCTGTGCTTAAAACGTGCAAAGGGAGACCCCGTCTACTGCATCTGACTTATTATTTGTGAACACTTCCTTCTTTCTTATGAACACTATCCCACACTTCTTTTGTATTTTGTGTAAGGATGGGTAATAGGTTTTTCTTAGCGTAGGACCTTTTTTTTGACAAGACACCACTAGGACTCCCTTATTGTTTGATGGTGGAAGCTTGCTCCCATTTTATATTTAGGTTTGTATTCAGCGTTTTTTCAACCTCCCTATACAGTTTCATAAACACCCTTGAACTGTGATCCCTTGTGTCTGTCTTTACTGTTGCCACATGAGTTCCTTACACATGGTGTCAGAGTGGGATTTGATTCAACTGACAACAATTGAAACCCAAGCTGATAATTGTGGTACCTCCGGATGGGGAAAATAAAATAGTTGATCTCCTAGATTCTGATTGTGTATCCACACTAAAAGAGGTGCTGTTCTCTCAGATGCGTAATCCACCTAGTCAACAAGATCTATTCTTTAAAACACAAGTTACTAGACACATCTCCCCTCTCCCATCACAATATACAGCCTTGGGACCGAATAATCCTTAAAGTTCGGCCCGTGTTTTCTTTTATCAGACCCAGTGCTCTGAGTCCCCCTCCCTCCTTCAAACCTTTTTTTTGGGACCCTGTCTTTATCCGTTGAAGAACCCTCAGGGTAAACAACGCATTTCCCCCAGCCTACTCCTTCAACAGATTCAGATACCACGGAAGGAACCCTTACGCCACTTGAAGAAATGGCAGTCTTAGCCAACGTCATTGCCCAATTAGCGGCCCATCAAATACAGGAAGAAACTAGGCTCCAAGAAAATGTTACAAAATTAAATGAATTGCAAACCAGGCCATTACTACCACAGGGCGTACTTTCGTCATATCTTGAAGGTGAAGATTTAGGATTTTCTTTTTCTACATTTTTAACACTTGGCCAACCAACTGGGATGGGAGGAAAACCCACAAAGATGCTACTTAGGTGCCTTATTGAAAGGAGAACTCCAAACCTCTTATCAACAACTTGCACATGGAGCCACCTTTCTATCTATCAAAGAAGGGTTACTAAAAAGAGTGGGATAGACCTGTAATTTTTACAGACAATAATTACTAGCCATAAGGTTAAACCCAGGGGAAACCACTTTAGAACTGGGTGAATGCATTAAAAGCACAGTGGCCCTATGGATTAATAACATATCCTCAGAAGAACTAGCAGAGATGATTACCTTAGAACAATTGACAAATTCTTTACCTCCTTTTTTGCAAAAATCTGTCCTTCAGTTAAATTGGCCTACTCTAGCCACGGCCATTGAGAATGCCCAAAACCATTTGATGCAGCTAAACACTTCCATTTGACCCATCGATGGGAAGAACCGAAGGATCATAAGTCCATCTATCGAACTCAACTGCAAGGAAACGATAACCAAGGAGGGGCCCACATAGGATCAAATAAGGAATACCACAAGAGAGAATAGAAAGTAGGGAGATTGATCCAAAGGATAAGGAGGGAAGTAAAAAAGAGGAGCTAAAAAGAAGTAGACCACCTCCTTTAATCTTTTTTTCTTGCAGAGAAACAGGGCATCTAGCTAGACACTGTAAAAAGAATATAAAAGACGAAGCATGGAAATAGGCTGTTTGAAGAGCAAGGAATGGGAAGAACACAAGGAAGAGCTAGAGACCTTCAGCATTTGCATCTATCACCCTCCTGTTGAGTTTACCTATGAAAAGGCTTGGGTGAATGGGAGGCAAGTAAAGGCCCTGATCGATTCAGGTAGTAAACAAGCTGCTATACGGGTTGATTTAGTTACAACAAAAAGGTGTGGATAACGTGGCTCTAGATAGAGTGACAATGACGTATACCCGAAAATACCAATACACATTGAGATCCGGGGTGAGTCCTGCGAACTATCATCCGCTATATTTCCTGGACTCCCCAAAGAAGTTATTCTGGGGCGAGATTTTCCATTCTTCTTTACTCTCTTACAAGAGTCTCCAACCCCCTTCGAAGACTTTCTACCCCAATGATCATGGCAAAAGAACAACTACTTCCAAAGTTTCACAACATGGGACTGGGAAAACATTGAACCCAAATCAGCCCTTAAACCCAAATTCATGGGTTATTGCAAAAAGAAAAATGAACCCACTCCACCTCTTCCAACATCAACCACACCTAACCAGTGGAATATTCAAGAGTTCCTGGATATCTCTCATCCCTGTTCTCTTCCAGGCTTTAACTATCGGAAACCTGGACAAAGTACAGGCATATCCATCTCGCCTAGGGGAAGGGTATGTGCTAGTCCCTGGGGATCTGTCATCCAGTTGACCAGGACATGGTCATTGCTATTGGATCCAGTTCCTGGTGGTTGACCAGTGAGGCAGGATCACCTGGCTGGGGGGTTCTCGGGGAGTGGATGTGGGACACCAATGGGTGAAACACAGTATCCCCCTTCTGATAACACCTTTTCCGCAACCAACCATGTATGATAATCAAACACTCTAAGCCCCTACTTTTCCAACGCAAACACCTTTGCATATCACGAAGGATGACGGACTAACAACCCGAGTCATTTACCTGCCATGTCCCAACTCAAGGGTCAGGCAAAGTCAGGCAGTTGACCAGAACCGCGCACACCTGATGGCCCTTTCACTTCCCAACAGAGATAAAAGGTGGAGCATGAGAGCTCAATACGAGCAAGGCAGACCGCACAGCGAGAGAGCTAATTCAGCACAGCAGTTCAAGAGGATGAGAAAGACAGCGCAAACCGAGAGGGTGACAAGGAGAGAAGCGACTTTGCACTTTCCGATCAAGGGCCATGAAACCTGCGCAGAAGGAATCGTGAGACTGCTAACAATAACTAGAGTGTGTTGCAGCAGATGTCAACAGTACACGGGGGCTCTCCTCCGCTGATAACCAAGCCGGGGAGAGACACTTGTCTCTGTGCTACCAACCTGGACTCCAGAGAGAAGAAAAGCCAAGTGGTTCATCACAGCTTGTGAGTCGAGGGGAGAGCTGATAAGAAACCGCACTGTGTTGACGGAAAGTAGCAGATGTCTATGGAACTGTGAAAGTGCAAAGAACTGTTGATACCAGAAGGGGGAAAACCAGCAACAGAGGAGTCAGGCACCAGGTGGGTGCTCTCTCAGGAAAATCTGGGCGATTGCATGATTGTTGAAACTACCGTCACCAGAGGGCCCTGGGAAAGGCGAGAAAGGGGTCAATGGTCATATAGGGGTCCAATAAAATCTTCTGTACAGTCGAAAGTCCTTGACCGACAGATGATTGTGAAGCTAAGGGAAGTGAATCCTGTATCGTAAAAACTGACTGGGGAAAATGTGCAATTGACAAAGTTGGCAAGAGTGAACCCGAAGGAGGGATGCCGATAAACAGGGGGCGAAGTCTAAAGTCACAATATACAGTGTGCTGACAAGAGTGAACACGGCAGAGGGATGTCCACAGTGAACTGTTTAAAAGGACATTAAGATTTGCGAATGTTACAGAAGAAATTGCGTTTAGAAGCTGTAGTGAACCCGGCTGAGGGAGGCTAAACAGTGAGAAGGTTCTGAGCCCAGAAGAGGGGGACACAGGAGTGGAAAACCATCACCAAGCAATAATAAACCCGACAGAGGGAGGCTGACAATCAAGAGGGATCTGAGCCCAGAGGAGGGGGATCCCATGGTGAGGAAGCATCACCCAAAGTGCAACCAGAGAATAACATTTGTTGAACTTTTGTTTTGGTACGTTGAACCTATCAGGCCCGCGGAAACAAGAAAACATAACTACTGAAGGTACTGATATCATTAGGAACTTTTGTCATCACCCGCCGTGTATACCATATATATTTGGAGGCAAAATACTTTTTGTAGAAACGAGACTTAACCAGCGTAGGACCTGATTGCTGAGAGCGGAACTGTTGGCTCATGCTGGGAAAGCTCGAGCGTGTGCTGTGCTCCAGAATCCTACCTTGTCCTGTGCTTAAAACATGGGGAAGAGAGATCCTGACTACCATATCCTAACTTGTTATTTGTGAACACTTCCTCCTTTCTTATGAACATTATCCCACACTTCTCTTTGTATTTAGCGTAAGGATTGGAAATAGGTTTTTCTTAGTACAGGTACCTTTATTTGACAACAAGACGTCACTAAGACTGCCTTATTATTGTTTGATAGTCCAAGCTTGCTCCCATCTTATATTTAGGTTTAGATTAGGTGTTTTTCCAACCTACCTATAGAGTTTAATAAACACCCTTGAACTGTGATCATGTGTGTCTGTCTTTACTGTTGCCACCATGAGTTGCTTACACTAGCTAACCAAGTAAGGGTTACCCCATTCATGGCCTCCAGGCCTACATCATCATTCAAGCCTGCTATTTGTAGATTTGCATTTCCACTGGGAAAATTAAACTTCTTTATTCAGACCCACCAATATATTGCGTCAATAAACGGAACATTTTGCGACATAAAAAAGCAGAATTTTAGTGGTAGATTTTTTATTGACTGGCTAGTGCTTAAGAGCAAAGGTTAAGTAAGCCACGTTTCTAGAAAGAGGAAGTGTGTGTAAGGCAGCAAAAGAGCCAGGTTGTCATTATTTGCATCTTTCGTATGTGGTTTCTGCTATCAATTTAATAGAGTCCGTGGTTTAACAGAAAAGTGTTTGTTTTGTTCTAATTTTTATAGTTTAATGCACGTGTCTATTTTATAATATTAACTTTTGGGATTATTATCAGTTGTAATGGTGCAAAAATTCCCCTTCTACGTTCTCCAATCCCCCAAGCACTGACACTCACACCCATTCACCAACACCACTCACACTCACCATTTCTCCATCACAGTTTACACTCCCAAATCTCTCTGTCTGCCAGTAATGCACATACTTACCTGCTTTGTCACTCTGTCAAGTTACAACTCTCTCTTCCTATTCCTGACACACTCCCAAAGGTGCTGCCAACTCACACCTTACACTCTCCAGTTCCTCCTGCACTCTACAGTCCTTAATTATTTCTCACTGCTTCTCCATCTCACAACCTTTCTCCCAGTGCATTACACTCTTTCCACATCCTTTCACTCAATCTGCACCTCACACCCTTTTTTTCTGCCCCAACACTCCCTCTCTTTGTGGTCAACTTTCCCCCTCTTTTTTCATGAACACCAGACACCACTGCCAGTCTGGCCCACCACCAACTCCCCCTCTGCTTTCTTGCCCACCAGAGACTGCTACCTCCTTGTTTCCTTGCCCACCAGAGAGCGTTAGCCCTCTGGCCCACCATTCCCCTTCTGATTTCTTGCACATAGATCCCCATATGGCTCATCGCTGCCCTTTTTCCCCCTTTCTCTACCCCCCCCCCTCATATGGTGACTATGCCCACATTTTTTAAAAATGCATATTTAGAAGGTTTTTAAGAAATTGATGCTTTTGCAAAAACACCCACAAAATGCCATCTTTTAAACAACAGCTGATTTCTCAGGTGTTTTTGCAAAAACAGGCAATTTCTCTTTTTTAAAAAATGCACAATTTCACTATATTTTTTGCAATTGCTAAATCTCTATATGTTGAAGGGTCTGATTATTGTGTAAGGGAGCAAGTTATATATGCTTTTGCTGTCTGGTATACTTACTGAACAAGTGCAACAACAATAAGAAAGGCTAGGAGGAACTGGGAGAAGTCAGTTGCAAGTCAGTGTACCGTCTCATCCTCTTTTCATCTGAAATAATTAATATGATTCTGGTGGAAAATATGATCTGTCAGGATTTCAATGTTCGTCCTATGCCTCTAAAAGGTTGGTAAGGATTTGGAAGAGCAGGTTTAACGCTAGATGTGCCTAAACCAGCTCTTAAACTTTCTTGCTCCTAGAAAATATATTGGCTTGGGCAATAATGGTGATGTTTCTTAAACTTTGCAATAGACTATTCTGTTATTGATGTGCACTTCATACAATGGTAAACAAATCGTGCACCTTTTCTCCTGTGAGATTATTTTGAATGTTGGCTTGGTGGGTTAGTATGCCTTCTGCAGTAATGTATGTGACAACTGCAGCTAGAGCTCTGCTCCAGGTTCTTAGCCCACCAAGCTCTTCCAAGGATTAAGTGGATTTCACAGCTTAAAATAAAGTTTATAGGAATCTTTTGTACACCTGTTTTGAAAACTAGGAAAATGTTTAGAAATTAAATTATGAATGTCATCTCTTGATCTGGCAAATGGGTTAATGCACATCTTCTTAGCATCTGAACATCTATCTGACAGTCACTTGATCCAATCTTGTCAGAACCACCTCAACTTTCAGCGTTCCTAGATCAAAAAAAGCACGGCATAGAATTTAGTAGATTGTCATTTCGAGCCTTCAATAATTTTTATTTTAATATTGCAGATTGCTTTTTTTTGTTTTAAATGAATATAAGTAAAAAAAAAAAAACTGCAAGGATGATTTGTTACTCTCGTCTTGCTATTGTATTATACTTTTCAACCCAATAGAGGGGGTGTGTCAAGGGAGGGGGATTACAAAATGTGGGTGGGGCATCAAGTCCGTTTTTTGCTTCAAACAAAGGTGCCAACCCTATGATGGGCCCTGTTGTCTGTGGGGCCCACCAATGATCACTACTGCACCCCTGTGATATTTTAAATTCTTCAGGGCAGGCTCTGTTGTCAGATGGGTCTACCTGCATTCACCGGTGCACCTGCGGTATACTTTAAAGTTTTGTGGGGTGGCCCTGTTAGCACGGGGCCATTCCCATCACCATGCAGCCTGCGCCACCCTCTTCAATTCATTCGCCATCCCCGTTGTCATGCGGACGCTCCCGCTTTCACTGCCACGCACCCACAGCCATGATGGAGCTTCTGGCCGGCCCCCTCAGCAATGCATTGCGAGACACAGGCGGAAGGCTGCTGGCCTTCAACCGGGATGCTACGCTGGGTGGCCCGTGGCTTTCCCTCACTCAAGCTGAACAATTGGAGCAGCTCGGGACTTCCTCCTTCCTCATCATCATTGGATTGGTGGGCGAGGCTAACACAGGACTTTTCTGTCACCGCTCTACCCTTCTGGGTGGAGCAGGCTTCTCTGCTCTCAACCTCCTGGGCTGCACCTGTGGGCTACATTGACCCACTCAGCAGAATTCCCATCCATAACCAAGCTGCGCTTCTGCTGTCAACAGTAAAATGGCTGTGCTGGCTCCTTGGAGCACCAATGCATCAAAACTGTATTTTGCAGCAACAAAAGGATGGCTGCACCATCTTGTCAAACACCTATTGCGCGAGTTGGAACTGGGAGCAAACCGAGAAAGGTGCCAGTGTGTGTTTTTGTGTGCACCAAAAGAAGCTAATTGAAAAAAAAAAACAGCGCTACTCTGCTGTTTACAAAAACTTCCCATTGAAAAGGAAATATTTTACATTGAAAAGGATGCTGCCCTGACGCTATTTTCATCTATTCCACATCACATTGCTTTTATCAACAAGGCCCTACCATGCCCATCCATATCCACATTGTGCTTCAGCAGAAGAGAGCATGATCCCTACATGACAAGACTGTGTCAAGCCAAATCTGGGAAAATCAAAAGAAACTTCACTTTAAGCCATGTGGGAAATGCTTAACTTTTGCTGCAAAGTGTCAAAAATAAACCCTGCAAAAAGAAGCCATAGCTCTCTGTGAATATGTCAATTTCAGTGAACCTGTGACTTGAGCAAACTGATGTATAAAAGAAACTGAATAAGGCTTCAAAACAATATTGGTAAGTCAGATGGAAGAACTGAATTTAAAAGAGAAATCCTAGCAGCTTTAACCACGTATCAAAATGGGCTTTTGCAAACCAAAAGAAAATGCCTGTTTTAAAAGCACAATGTTGAATGAAAACTTGTCCTTTCCTACCAATCTAAATGGGGGTTTTGCTGGGGAAACAGATGGGTTGTTTTATTCAAGAGGCCTGTTTTTGATTCAGAACGAAATAATTAAAATAAAGACTTAAAATTCATTGGCTGGATTTTGCAAGCTCCAGAACAGGTTTTCTGCTGGCTTAACGGAGGCCTTCCCCCAAAAGGAGCCACCATAAACTTCTAGGACAAATGCATGCTAATTGCCACCTTGAAAACGTTGAATGGACCAAAAGCAATAAACATCCCCTGCCCATCAGACTTTTGTCTGTGCTCCAGGCTGAGACAATAGATTTGGGACATCTATGTGCGACCTGGGAAGTGACACCAATTATTCACTGAAACCACGGAGTTTCAAAGAAAAACTCCATGACAACCCTGGGTAAAATGAACTTTGGGGGTAGCCTGGAAAGACATGACCATATTTGGTCGACAAAGGCAGCACCATTTTTCTCAAAATACAATTTAATGAATACACTTTTGAGACTGTTAATTCTGTTACCGGGCAGCGCCGAAATGTAAAAGTTATACAGTGTAAATATGATTTTCCTGGCTTTCAAACAAGATAGCAGGGCTGTCAATAGCATATATGAGAAAGAAACTCCAGGAAAATATGAATCATGGTAAACGTACACATGGTGGAACGTTAAAAATTAACATAAATATGCCCTATGATAATATGTACACACACCTAAAGTTGTAGAATTTTAGGTCGAATATTTAAAAATATCTAAAAAGTGTGAAAAACTGTTAGAAGCGCGAAACAAAGTTTTATAGACTTGGGAATGGGAACACCATGCTCTGCGTAAAATATGTAATCAGCCTATGTAAGTTTCAAAGGCGCCACAATTGTAGAAATGTGCCATTTATGTCAAAACTGGGTTGTGGCAAAATTAACTGTGGGAGGTTCTGGAAATAGTAAAACCACATCACAAAGCTGATGCCATGTCTCTAAAAGTCCAATCAGGTGATGGGAAGGCGGTAACAATCACCCCTGACCAATCCCTACCATATCCCTACCATATAATTCTATGATGTCACCATGCCTTATAAAAAGGAAGGCTGACAGAACTCTGGGCCTCTCTCCTGAATTTCCATCGCCCGCGCATCCTGAGATTCTACATTCATCTTGTCTGGTTCCACAATCTACTGCATAACTGATCCTATCCCAGCAAGGCCTAGATCTAGAAAATCCCACTGAAAACCCCAAAGGGAGAAGTTGTGGTACCCTTTTTGGGGAATATCCTGAGACCAGACCATCTTTTTGCCCACTAGCTACATGGCCGCGGTACCTCTGCCATCCAGCTGTACCTTTGCCATCCTGTGACCAGAATTGCCCAGCTGTTTGCTGTAAAGGGCGCCTGTCGTGCGGTGACCAGAACCCGGTTGGCTGTTCCAAAATCCCAAACTCTAGCGTGGACTGTATCTCCCCATCCCATAGAAACACATATCCTACCCATTTTAATACTTTGCCTTTGTTCCACTCTCTCAGTAACCCTATCAATACCTTAATAATTTGTCCAAAACTGTTAGAATTCTCTGTGCACCCTATCCTGGTTTTTCTAGTGTTAGTGCAATTCTTTCCTTCCTCCCATCTTGTAACTCCTTAGCGATATTTGGAATCATTTAAACTAATTCCCACATAAAGTTGAACGCGGGGGTGACAAGGTTGACTTCGCAAATCAACCTTGGCTCGTACCGTGTCTTTCTTTAACAGTCTAGCCTTGATAATCTAGTTTAAGTAAAAATGTTCTTTCTTTCCAAACCAATTTCCTCTCGTTCACGACTTTATTTTACCAAAACCGAGTGTCTTTTTATATTGCAAATCTCATCCAAATCTTCAGCTATAGCCATCCTTTCACTTCTATATTGTTCCTGTAATGTGCATCTATCCCCCAGCTCAAAAATCGCATTCCAAATCCAAGTATTTCACCCGTTTTTCATAAAACCCGCCTGACATTTAAAACTGCAATTGAGAAAAAAATGCAACTTTCCAATGTGTGATTTCGGCTGCATTGTGTTCCTACTTTCAACTTGTTTTGGAATTGTATGCCTTTGGTTGACACCTTGCCTTGTGATTGCTAGTGTTTATACATTCCTGCTGTCGTGAGAAATCATATTTCCCTCATTTATTTAACCGCACATTATTTAATTATTTGTCAACTTTGAGTGTCATTTTATGTCATTGCAAAGGCCTATAAAAACGTCGGATTTTGATTATGTTTGCTGCACAATATTCCTGACTCCCTGCTGCTTCTTTCTGTCCATTCCAAATTCGATTCATAGGGGTTTGGGAGTGCATTGCAGGGGGAAACCTTCATGTGGGTGCTATCTACCCAAATAGAAAAAGTGCTCCTATTCATTTGTGCTTTGGATATGTTCTTGTAGGAGGTGAACGAAGTGTGTTTCAGTGGTTTTCATTGTAAGTATCACCCCATTGGTGATTGCTGCCCAATATTAAAATGTGTATGATTTCTTTGAATTTTAAAATAAATAAATATTGCATTCTCACCAACCGGCCTGGTACATGGTCCATTGTGACCGGGGGGTATTTGAAAAAGGGGGTGTGAGACGGGTTGTGTACCATCTCAAATTGAATTTGCAGAAAATAAAGAGAAAGGCATCTCAATTGAGCGCTACCTCCAAGGTTAGGGGCAAGGGTCCTGGTCTGGTGTGTGTCGCCCGATTGAAATCCTTAACATGCCTGGCATATGCAGCCCGGGAGGACTTCTATGAAAGGGCCATCTCCCGGCTATGAGGCGGACCATCAGGGGCACGGCTGGGCAGCCTGGTCTGGGCCCCACCCACCGGCGACCCTGACTGGGCTGTCCTTATTAAGCCCAGGCAGTATCTAGTATTCTGCATGGGCCCTTGGAACTGCTGAGTCCGGCCGGTCTGGTCCCTGAGTGGGCCGACAGCTGCCACAGCCCCGGGGTGGCCGAGCTGCCCTTGCATCAACAGCTTGTACCCCTGGATCCCTCTCTGGGTGGAAGGCTCCCCCAGGTGCCGCCTGGTGCCATTTATGGATTAGGCCCTGGGGGCCGCTCGTGGCAGCAACCCCCGAACCCGTAGGTAAGGATGTTTGTCTTCTTTCTCTCTTCTCCTTGCTTCAACTCTCAACTGTCTTTCTTTTATAAATCCTACTGGATTATTTTCTTTCCGCTGCCCAGCCTTTTCTTGGACAGGTGATTCTATTCCATTGTTTTCTTTGCTCTACTCTTAACATTCCATACAGCCCGGGTGGGCTGGATGTTTTCCCCCAAATCACACACCTATAATTAAAACACAATGAATAAAATACCTTTATTACCCTGGTATCTGCATCTTTATTTCTAGGTGGTCCCTTAGGAGGCAAGCACATAGGCCCTATTAGCCGGGCCGTGGTGACATGGGCTACACAATGATAGGGATCCTTTTGAAATCCCTTGGTAAAATTGTAATCTGCAGGAAATATTTGATTTCGGTGTTTTGGTTTTAAAAGGTGTGCCCTTTAAAACGTTACTTACAACATTATAAGAAACTGGGGTACTTTCCAGGTCAGGTCTGCGTGATTAATAAGTGGTGGGAATCCACAATAAAAAACATATCGATTGCCAGCTCGGAGTGCAGTGACGCATAAGTTGCGACACTTGATCCTCGGAATTGCCCGCGCACACACTCTCGCGTGGGGGACGGTTTAGCAGCAGAGGGCTTGTTTGAGCGTGTGGGTGGAGCAGTGCCCGTGCCTGGGGAGGAGGGCGGGGCTGTTCAGTGTCAGTCCTGGTAAGCGTGCGGTGGACTTTGGTGTGTGTGTGTACTGCGCTGCGCTGCGTTGTCCAGTGGCACGTCACTTCTCCCGGGGTTTAAGGAAATCTTTTCTTCCTGGAATGGAGCATTGCCGCTTATCGCCTCCAGTCTTTGACGAGCTTCAATGAAGGACAGCTATGGTTCGTGTGTTATGGGACTGGAGGAGTCGCCTCCTGGCCGTGTTAACGTGTGTTTTGTATTTGGGTGGAACTCATTCTGCTATTAACAAAACAAGTAAGCAAACGCCTTTCTGTCTGCATGTTCTTTTTGCGGAGGGACGTTTCAAATGTTAGAGAATTGTGTGGTGCAGGATGTGTCCTGCTTTAATAAGTAGCAGAGCTCCCAGTGAAGCACGGGGCGGGATGCGTGTGAAAAAAGCTCTCAAGAGTCTTTCGTGCAGCTGCGGGTTCTTTCCCACATGTTCTCCGAACTGTAGTCACGTCACTACCTGGAGAAAGAACAGACGCACTGCAGTCTGATGAAGTGCTAGACTTCCAAACCGGAGCCATCAGGAGTTTGCCTTTCTTTTCAAACAATTTTCTGTTGAATTCATTTTCCTGAAGAAACACTGTCTACAGGAGAGTTTTTCCCAGAAACACCACGACCCGTTTTCTGAAGTAAATAGCTCCACATTTGCTCAGAGCGACAGCTTTCCTTTTTTGTTTTTTGGAGATATAATCTGAACATTGGCTATTATGAATTTACTAGAAATCATCAGTCTTCAGAGAGCTAGGGTCTTTTACATGGGAGGTCTGTTGTAATAGGATATATGACTGAACATTCGCAATCTACGTTAAAGTAATACTTAACATTTTAAAAAGAGCTCTTGTTTTACCCATGTTCATTATGCCTTCCTATGCCTTGCCTTACTCTGTGCTTGCGTCGGTGCAAGGAATTGGTCTTTTATGTAGTGGGCTATGGGCTGCCAGATAGCTCAGGAGAGCAGCACGGGTCAGGTATGGATCCTGCTTTCAGGTTCGTCTCTGGTATTGAGTGTTCTAAAAGATGGGCGCTCACCAGATATTGTGCATGCTTCAGTTCTGCAGGCTCCTTGTTTTCTTGTGCAATTTTAGTTACAAAACAGATTGATGTAGTCCTTGAACGCCATACATGAAGCAAAAAAAGCTGCATGGGAAGGAAGAAAAGAAGGCTTTTCCTTCATTTGCTGCTAATGCAGCAGAAGGTTGTCCTTTGCCCATAATTTCAAAGCAGTAGCAATTTTCATTTATCTAAGTTATTCGTCAGGTTGGAGAACGCAGGTGAAACTGGGAGTAGGGAAGGCTGCAGTACGAAATTTCATTTCTTTTTAATTAATAATAATAATAATTAGGTATTTATATAGCGCTACGAACCCTCAGGTATCTGAGCGCTGCTTATTATTACCCACGGTGTGTGGTGCTCATTTATCGACCTCGGAAGGATGAAAGGCTGAGTTTGGCCCCGCCGGGATTCGAACCTGCGTTAACAGGCTCTGCACGGATGCCAAAACGAGCGCTCTACTCGCTGTGCCACTTGACAATTAGTTGTTTGAATCAAGAAACTTGATTTTTCAACTTGCCAAAACAGTATAAAAGGAAATGATTTCAAGTGATTTGTTACTTTCATTAAAAAATAAAATGCAAAAGAAGAAAGATAAAAGAAAATTAAATAAATAATAAAATTCATGTTATAAGCAACTCTGTTCAGTTATCAATCATCGTGTATCATCATAATGTGCATCAATCGGAGTGGAACATCTAGTATTCACACTTGGCAAAGCTCAAATTGCAGGCATCACAATTTACTTTGAATTGTTGTTTTGTTCAATCATCTTAGACCATATAAGAAATTCAGAATAGCATATCTGACCGAGTTCCTTGTAAAGTGAAACAATAGCTTTCACAGTTTAGCACTTGTAATCCTGAATAAAGATTTTAAAAACATGATTCTTCGCGGAAGCAATACTGCACATTCAGTGCATAAGTGTTTCAGCGTTTCGGAATGAATTTTACAAAACTGACTTGGAAATTCGCTCGCTGATATTGTTCTACGTTTATGCAGAACTTCATGTGTGGGCCAAATGTTTAGACGAAAGTACAGAAAATCATCTTTTAGATGTGAGTTAGGAAACAAGGTTAGATCATTTTCTGTTGCCCCATAGCGTTTTAAGGCAAAGGGATTGTCAATAAATGTAAGGTATTTGGAGCAAGCGCTCCTTGTTTGTATCCAATCGTATTCCCATAAATGTTTTTTGGCTTTGTCTGGGTTTTCAAGTAAAAGGTTTATTGATATACCTATATCACTGATGATTTTCTGCGCTTTTTCCCTCCAAGTTATTGGAAAGACGTCCATTGATGACAAAAGATATTTCGCAACGATGCTTAATAATCCGGTATTGTTGGAAGCCATTACACATTTTCTATAAAGTGAGCACATTTTCCACTTATAGGAGGCATGTAAAGATAACAAGCCTAATTCATGCCTAAGCATACATATGGGTTCAGATAGTGGCACGTTTAGAACCCGTTTCCAGTAGCAGCCCTCTATAATTGCCCAGTAATCATAGGATTTCTTCACAAATGCCTCAGTTCCATATATAATGACGGGAATAAACTTTTGTTTATAGTAAACAATAACTGGCATTAGAGAGAACTTACAGTATTTGGCTTTAATTAGCCGGGCTTGAGACACTGCTGTTAAGACTTTTTGTTTAACGTAATGCTCATCGGCATTATAACTCGGGTATAATGTATGTGCCCAGATAGATATATGACGAGACTGCATTCAGGGTTGTCGACTGCAATGGCCAACGATGGGCAGCGATCCGCTGTTTAGGGGTACCAAACTGAATTACTAGAGTATTTATCAAGGGCATCTAGCAACGCCTGAAGGCCATTTGGTGTCTTCGAAAACAACACCATGTCATCTGCATACAATAAAAATGTAATCTGCACATCATTGATTTTTGGTGAGTCAGCTATTACAGATTCAAAGTAGGGCCCTATGCCCGAGATGAAAAAATTGAACATAGCCGATGCTAGCAGGCAACCCTGTTTTAGGCCTTGAGCAGTCTCTATAGGTTCAGACAGTAGACCTTCGTTATCTAACCTAACTTGGATGGTGGTGCCAGTATGTAAAACAATGACCCACTTCAGTATAAACCATGGGCAGCCTTTATCCATCAACTTTTTTACAGTATCTCTCGTGGGACTGCGTCAAACGCCATTAAAAAATCAATAAAGGCCATGTAGAGGGCCTGTTTTCACTGGCGCATATGGTGGATAACAGTTTTTAAGGTGATTATGTTATCTGCAGTGCCCAGTCCTGGGAGGTAACCCGTTTTAAATGGATCACGAAGACCATTCAAGTCTATCCATGAATTGAAGTGTTTCAAGATTAGTCGAGCAAATATTTTACCTGAGCAGTCTAAAAGGGCAATAGGGCGATAAGCTCTTGGGTCAGCCCTATTGCCTTTCTTGAAAATTTGAAGTATTATTGATTGTTTCCAAGATTTGGGTATCTCACCTACTGCAAATATATGTTTGAAAATTTGAATGAGAATGGACGCCCAGTCGTGTGAGTGATCTCTTAACATTCCATTATGAAGTCCGTCCGGACCGATGGCTCGAGAACGGCTTAAGGTTTTAATGCAGTGTAATATGTCCTCGTTTTCTTATGGAAACGAGTGGGACATTCCTGCTTTGTGGAGATTCCAAATTAGCTCAGGGAAGGGAGAACAATAAGGATCCCTACAATACACACACCAATCTTCATTCGGTATGGCAGAGATTACTACAGCACCCTGTGTCTTTAACGTAGCATCATTCAAACAGTTCCAAATCCCACTCGTATATTTGGTGATGATTTGTTTCAACATGAGCTCGCGATTTTTTTGATATTGGAGACACCTGCGACCTTTCAGCCAATTTCTGTAAGTTGATTTTAAGCGCTTTTTCATTCCTGCTCTGACATCTACAGCATAATGTAACCGATTGCGTACAGCTCATCTCAAATTGGCCTTTTCATATTGAATTTCAAAATCAAAGGGATGAGAGTGTGTGTCTCACACTTGAATCAGGCATATTGACTTGTTTATAAATTTGCATCATGTGCACATAGCAATCTGAAGCATTAGTTAATGGCGAGGTAAAAGTTTTAGTAAGATTGTGTTCATAATGATTCAAACTGTTTGGATTCCATCGAAGGCGAGTGCCGCTATTATTCACTTGTACATGCATTAGGTGTGTATTTTTGCTGAATCACTGGATTTCAGAGGGATACTTAAAGTGCATGACTAGCTTATTATGGTCGCTTACACGCGATGGAATCATCTTAATAGATTGCATTTGGTCAAAAACCTCTTATTTACATAAATGTAATCTAGAATTGCACATTGGGTGACTCGCCTCCAAGTTGGTTGGGCAGCAACATCACCTGTCACAGTGTCGTTTACCATGATAAACCCCCTTTCTTTCATGATTTTACACCAACTATATTCCTCATACATTTGGTCGACATTGCCCTCTGGCAATAAATGTAAATTTAAATCACCAAGTATAATGGAGCACAGAATGTTCTGATCAGCAACTACATTATCTAAATGCCACAATAAATACCTGAAAAATAGATCTTTTGTTACATTTCGCTTGCTCCAATATATATTAATGACAACAATACTCCTGTTACGTCGAGTCAATTTCACAGCTTGGAAATAGGGGGAGGGGGAAGGGTATTTCATCACTGTGAAACCACAAGCTTGTCTGACTGCTAGTAAAAGACCACCGGATGGCCATCCCATCCGTTTTTTAATGGCAAAAGTAGTGATAATTGAATGAGATGCCCAAATCGGGGCATCCATGAGCCATGTCTCCTGTAATGCGATGATGTCTAAGTCCTCTAAACTACTAATACAAGAATTCACAAGATGACTATGGCCTCAGGTGTTCCAGGAGACGAGTTAATCAAATCCTCAGCAGCCTCTTGTTATGATCTCACCCCAAAGGTTTGCATACTTGAGGCTGTTGTAGACAGTTGATTAGTCGCCATTCTCCTAGATGTCATATTGGTTTGGTTGATATATTTTTATTTGTGGTTTCTCAGTCTGATGGCTGCTTAGGTTACTATCTTGTAACAGAATGAACCCTAGATCAAACAAGATCATTCTCGCCTGCCACAGCATGTTATATACCAATCCCGATCGTAGATACATTTTGGCTTCACATAAGTCATCTTGATTGGCAAATTCCACCAACTTGATGTTGGTTGTGGCTAGCTCCTTCAGAGATGATACTTCAGTGCATATATTTAAAACACTTGTTCTGGTAAGAACATGTTTTGGGAATGGCAAAGCACAACGTTTCAAGTTTAAACAATAAGGAAGTGACTGTTTGGTTGTATTAGCCTTACCTACATGGTTCGAGTTCTATACACTCGTAGATGGTCTTTGTGGATGGGTATCAAATGCCATGTGAGTTTCCTGACAGTGTCCTTGTTGATTATTCATCAATAGAGGACTTTGCAAAAGAGGACTCGCGTCAGGAAAAGTCACATTTATTGGCATTTTTGCAGTTTGAAATTGTGATTGGGGGGCATTACGTAATCAATCTTAGAAAGTTTATCATAAACTGCTTGATTGAATGATATGGTGGAAGCATATGTCACTTGAGGAGCTGTTTCGAAACAGGTTTTATCAATCACGTTAGTAAGATGTGTTATGGAGGTGGTCATTGCTGGAGATGTGAGCCTAGCAGGTTCTATTTGAGAGGAAGCAAATACTTTAGGTTCAGTGGGAAACTGCATACTATATGCATTAAAGGAAGCTCCGATTTCTTCACAAAGTTGTGCAATGGTTGTCTGGACCTGATTAATTTCTTCCTTGTCAGGTATCGGGGGAACTGGAAGCTCCACATGATCTGACTTGGAAGTATCGACAGTTGGGTTTGAGGGGATTACAATCGAGGACTGAGCCGCAGGCAATTGCACAACATTTGATGCAATCATAGTAATAACTGGTGTTAAGGATGCAAATTCAGAGCTCTTCTCCAGCCTGGTATGTGCCTTAAGGAATTTACGTGCCATGTCCATAGAGCGTGGGCAGCAGGTTTTTTTGCTCGATTATTATTTTTTTAATTTTTTTTTATTTTTTAACTCTCTTCCATTCAATCCTCAG
Source organism: Ambystoma mexicanum (assembly GCF_040938575.1). Classification (NCBI taxonomy): domain Eukaryota; kingdom Metazoa; phylum Chordata; class Amphibia; order Caudata; family Ambystomatidae; genus Ambystoma; species Ambystoma mexicanum. The sequence goes on along the minus strand of NC_090930.1, from coordinate 443,531,529 downwards.
AGGTGGACGAGAAGTTGATTTGTTTGTCAAGGTGCTTATGGGTGGGACAAAGTGCTCAAAAACATTGGTTGGCTTGGAAGGAATCCGTTTTATGATCAGAGCCGCTTCTGGTTTGGCCATTAAGTGAATATGCTCATCAGTGGAATTCTGGGAGACTAACGGCTCTTGATTGTCTATAATGTCATAAACAGAAGGTGCCTGGACCATTCTTTGCACTCTGTTGTTCACTACCTGAGTTGGCTCAGATTCACTGAGAGGCTCGCTGATGTTTCTAGGAGCCTCAAGTATTGGATAAACATCATTTGGAATTATAAAACTATTATTCAAGCAGGCAGTGGACCTCATTCTGAGTTTGGCGCAAAGGGATACCGGGCACCGGTAAGGACACCGGTGCCGGTAATCCCTTTGCGCCCTATTCTGAGTTCCCTCAGCGGGTCCCTTCCTTAACGCCACCAGGCGTTAAGGACGGGTCCCATTAAGGGACTTTAGAGCTAATAACGGTACCGCAATTTGCGGTACCGTTATTAGTGCCTGCCCCTTTCCCATTGAGCCCTATGGGGGCTCAAATGGGAATGGGGAATGGCTTTTTCAATGGGGACTTACCGGTCCCGCAAAGGTCAGAATAGACCGGTAAGTCCCCATTGAACGAGGGCGGACTCGGTACCGGTATTGGAGGTGTTCATGGCGCTAATAGCGGCATGATTACCTCCAAACTCGGAATGAGGCCCAGTGTCTTTGTTAATAAACTGTTCCAGTAACTTTGTTTGGTGGGTCATTTTACCATCCATAACTTCATAAAATTTTGCAATAGACAACACAGCAGTATTCATTGCACTCAGTGTATTGTTTAATGCCGGGGCTTCTGGGAATGAAAAACGCTTTGAATAATTCTTGTGTATAAAAAATTCGGAGTCTTGAGCTGTTTCTTGAAATCGTGTATGCTGCGGAGTGGGCGCTGTTAGGCAGAATCCTTTGCAGTGCCCTTAGGGACCACTGCACAGAGTTAAGACTACAAGTGGTAATACAGGTTCACCTTTGGTACAAGCCTGTACTACACAGAGAGAGTGGTAGCAGTGACTGAGCAGCCAGACTTATCTCAAGAGCAAATGAGCAGTAGTAGAGATTACACAAAGGACTACAATTACTGTGACTCAATCAAACACCGACTCAAGGTTTCTGGTTAAAAAACATAAGTACATTTATTTTTAAACCATCTGTCCACAAAACACTTCTCTTCTAGTAAAATAAAAACCACACTTCAAATACAATACACACAACCAATTCCCTTTGTGCAGAACAACTCAAGGTAAGTACCTTAGGATTTGACAGACCGGTGTTATGAAACAAACAACGTTACCGGGAATACATATGTGATCACTTTTTGACAGTAATGACAGTCCGGTCTTACTAAAGATACGCGTACCCGCAGGAAGAAATGTTACCGGAGTTAAAACACACTTAGCACCTGTGTTAACACAAGAGAGTTGGGGACAAAAATCATAGGCAATACTTTTGTCAAGGCAGACGGAATTAGAGAACACTTTCTAACGAGAAGATAAAAGTCAATAGGCCTGTGCCAATGTTAAGTGGAACAGGGTTCCTGTTGTCGAGGATCACACAGTCAGATAGTTCACAATTCAAGGTTACCAGGAGTACTTAGATATTGTCAGAAGAGGAGGCAAAAGTTATAAGATGGAAGGAAGAAAAGGACAAGCCTTTACTGAGGAGAAAAGGGGTTACCATAGTTCCTCGAAGTCGGACACAGTACCTTATTCTTTGAAGAAGCTGATGCCACGGCAGTTGTTCCTGGTAGTTTCCTGCAGACTCACGGTTCCTGGTGTTTCAGTCGTGGAGACAAGAAGGAGGACGTCTGGAGCGATCTGCACTACCCAGGGATGAGGCCAGCAGCAGCGACAGTGAATAAAAGGTGTGCGCCTTTAAAACAGGAGACGCTCTTCAGATGGCTATCCGGACCACTACAGCAGGGTGCAGCGATTTCGACCATGAAGAGGGTCCTCTGGCTGTGGAAGATGAGCTGGTTGACCCCAACAAGCTCAAGGGAAGAAGACTTCGGACTGGATCTTCTCTGGTCGTTGAAGGGTAGATAGCTCAGAACTGCAGCAGGGCTTCACCGGGACTCAGGGTTGCAGCAGCCGTCTTCTGGTCGTTGAAGGGTAGATAGCTCAGGACTGCAGCAGGGCTTCACCGGGACTCAGGGTTGCAGCAGCTGTCTTCTTCTCCACTTCTCTTCGGTTCCTTGCAGTTCCAGTGACGACTCTGAATTCCAGCCCAAGAGTCCTGCCTTTTAGGCGAAAATCCCCCATTCACACAGCCTGGCTGTCAATCACTCAGCAGGGGGGTTGTCCGGCCGGGACAACCACCTCAGCCAATCAACACAAAGTGTGACTTGGGTCTCCATGGAGACCCTGTGCAGGGGGTGACTACACCCCTCCCTCACATTCAGCCCACCTAGACACCCAGGCGCCAAGAGGAGGTCTTCTCTGTAGAAGCCCGCCAAAAGACAGTGAACAAAGAAGGCAAACCTGGTTTGCTACGCAAAGTAAGCCACAAGAAGGACTTTAACAAAAAGAAATGGTGACTAAACCCGACCGGAGCCGAAATAAAAAGTATTTGGGCAAGCGGGTTTAAGTCCGAGGCTACCACAATAGCCTGGAACAGTACCACGTTTATATAGTATAATCGCAGTAGAAAAGCTAGGGTAGATACCACTGCCACCAGCCAAGTCTAAATGTTAAAAGAGCAAAACAAGGCTCAGAGAGGCACAGACAAAAAGGTGTAGGAATTAACCCTTTCCAATAATCCATGTAAGATGGGGTGTACTGGGTCTGTAGTTTTAAAAAGACTACATAAAGTTAATGGCAACTTTACATGTTTCTGGGGGACAGTAGTCAGCCCCAGAAAAATGGAGTCAGTGGGAAGTCTAAAAGTCAACCCTGCGTCACTGCACTGAAGGTGCTGTGTAACACACACAAAAAGTGGGGCTCATGGAGTGGTGTGCTCCAGAGCCCAAAATCACACAAACGGTAGAAATACACATGGCAAAACACATGTAAGAGTGAGAAAAAGGCTCACACTCTTACCAGGTGGAGAAAATAAACCCCAGAAATCCAGCAAAGCTGCTGAGGGACTCGCTAGGTGAGGGAAATTAGCCATAAATGAGAATTCTCCCTAACAGGCGCTATGAATGAGGGGGATTTGTCTACAATTTCATTATACGATTTCTCTAGTGCTGCAGGTGATGGTCTCTAGTGCTGCAGGTGATGGTAATCTGTTAAGATTCTCTGCCGGAGGGAAAGGACTTCTAGCAGGGCGAAGGTCATTAGATATTACTGTATTATTGTGCATACATTCTTCTTGCAGTTGTTTCAGGTCTCCAGTGTTTGAACAAATATAGAGAACTTCAGAAGTGGGGGAGGAGGATTTACTAGACAGGTCCATGAAGTCGTCATCCACCTCACCCGCTATCATCAGTAGCTCGTGGGCTCTACGAAGTTTCACTTGGGCTGCCACAGAGCATCTGATAGGTTCCATGATCTTATTTGGGTTTGTGTTATTTAGCAATTGTGATGAATCATTGGGTTGGGGTTCGCTGTCTGAGTAGATACACTCTGCAGCTGGGCCCGGAATCATAGTGTCATTATTTTCCAGTTGTTCGGCGGGTTGTAGTTCACCCGCTATGCAGGCTGACTCTAAAGTTGTATCTGTAACCTCCCTTGTTAGCGGCGAGTTAGCTGGGTTTGTGAAACTGGGTGTATTAATCAAAGCCGTGGAGGGAAGCTGTGATACCATTTCTCCATCGGTAATCGATTGCAGCGGGATGGCAGTCCCATCATCCTGCAATGTCGTCACTTGTGTTAAGTCATGTTGCCCTGAATCTTTAGCGGGCAAATCATTACAATAGTAGGAGTCAATATCAGAAGTGAGCGATAGCGAACGCTGCAATCTAGCGCTAGCTGAATTTGTGGGTAAAAAAAACAGACTTCTTCATGGAGGGTCTAGTTACTGTAGTTTGTGATTGAGCTAAGGAAGATGGTTGCCACGGAATAACATGCAGCATGCGTGATTTCAGTGTAAACTTTCGGAGCACCATTATTTTCAAATACAATTGTATAACACTTCCTTAGGAGCACACAAGCAAAAATCAAATTATAAAGCCCACCTGGGATACACATGGAAGCGTGAGTGCTGCCTCTGCCATATGCTAGTACGCTAGACAATGAGACAGCACCACGCTTCTGCACCGCACTTCCTCCATTGCGCGAGCACGTTCACTATATGGAACTCTGGGAAGGGGGACGGGCACAGGCCTCTACAACAGATAGAAACAAATTAGTTGGTAAAGGTTTGTCCAATGTTCCTTAGCAAAGTGTGTCTTTGCTTATTGTCTCTGTTTATTGGCTAAAGTAAATCGTACCGTTCTAGGCTGGCCAATGAGGTTGCAGCTGAGTGCTGGAGCACGTCACGTGACATGGAAGGTCATAAAGATTTGAATCCGACAATAGAAACACAGAAGAGAGCAGTGAAAGCAGCGAGACAGCACCACACTTCTGCACCGCACTTCCTCCACTGCGCGCATGCCACTGAGCGAGCACATTTACTATATGGAACTCTGGGAAGGGGGGCGGGCACGGGCCTCGTTCTGGGCTGGCCAATGAGTTTGTAGCTGAGTGCTGGAGCATGTCACGTGACACGGAAGGTCACAAAGTCTTAAATCCAACAATAGAAGCACAGCAGAGAGCAGGGAAAGCAGCGAGACAGCACCACACTTCTGCACCACACTTCCTCCACTGCATGAAATTTCATTATGTTCAGTGATTTTAATGGGGGAGACCCCCCCTTAGCTGAATGGTTAGATCATTGGCTTAGCAATGGCAAGGTTACAAGGTTGAAGTCCACACATTGCCTTGAAAATGCTCACTGTACACTGGGAGGAAAAAGTTTACATTGAGGACTGGAGGAGTCGTGACAACATTTTGTAGTTTCAACAAATTCACACTTTGGTCTCTTTGAAAGGGTGAGCATCGAGGAATTGTTTTAACTGAGGTATTAAGCAATGTGGTATGGTGCATGGGTTCAGCAATGCAAGCTTTGTTTTGCATTTTACAAGGGGTGACAATGCTACATGTTGCATTAGTTGTTGTAGTAGCTGCTCAGATGGCATTTACAAAATTAGATGTTGTAAGGTTATGATCACGGATATCTAGCACCCGTCTCTCCCTCAGCATACCTGTTTCTTCGGTGTGTGGTGTTCCGGGAGGAGTGCTTCGCCCTGTCCGGTTCGTGGCATTAGGGTTTCATCAGTGGTTGGTGGTTTCCTCGCTGCCCGATTCCCAATCGCTTCTCCACTGTGATCTCGGAGGTGCCATCCTTCACCTCCCACTTCCCGCTTGACTCTTCCTCTTCTCTGGGATAGCCGCTTCTGCAACTGGCTTCACGTCTGGGGATTTTTGTTCAGCTATATATATATATATATATATATATATACACCTTTGGTGACTGAGGTATAGCCTGTGACCATGGGTAGTGGCCAGATTGTCTGGGTCATGGAATAAGGTCATGATGCGGACAATCTGGCTACTGGCCATGACCACGAGGGACGACCAATGGGGTTAAAGTGGCCATGTCCACCAGGGACCGGCTATGTGGTAAAGTTTTTCGAAATTGGGATGGGTTTGAAAGGGAAATAAAATGTGCTTGTGTGTACAGGTTGAAGTGCTGGATGGGATCTCAGCAAATATGCACAGGAGGGATCCTGTGTTTTTGTTTTTTAAGTATAAATAGTAACTGCACAACACAGTGAAATAACGTTGGTATCTGGGCAATGAGCCTGGCTGTCAGCAAGGAGAAATGTGTTCTGTAATTTGCTTGTTGGGGCATGCAGCATTGCTGAAGCGGTAGATTTGAATGGGAAAACATATTTTGCTTGCAGTTACAGCCTGAAGGGGTGGACTAGATTACAACAAACTTGCGTGACAAGCATTAGCAAGGACCTGCAGGAATGTTTTTGTAAACATGTCTTGTGTTTTATTTTTCCAAAGTGTAAGAATGTAAGTAGAAAAACTAGTTATATACATTGGTGTCTGGGTAGTGGGCCTGGCCCTCGGCAAACGCAAATGTGTACTCTGATTTGCTTATTGGGGAATACGGCATGGCCGAAGCCTATGCCCATGGATTTGGAGACTGGCCATGGTTGCAAACCATGAGCAGTGGCCATTGGTTACATTATTATGGTATAGTGGACACTGAACTAGGATGCAGGGTAGGTGCAGTAAATAATAGGGACGGTTTGGTTCAGCTGGGGTCATGGTGGAGCCTTATGCCGTAGGCAATTGAACAATGGTTTCCATCCCCAGCATGCACTGCTGATAACAGACATAAGTATGTCTTGCGAAAAATATGTTTCTTAAAGGAGCCTTATAGCATGTGAAAATAGGAATTATTAATAACTTATATATAGTAATGTAACAGCATCAGTCATTTCCACTTATAAAAATCTATTACATTGACAGAAAAAAACTTTGTTAAAGGGAAGTTTGGTTAAGATGCATCCCACCTTTGGGACTCCTCTGCTCCAGTAGTTACCCAGTGGCGTCCCACCTTGACACAACTCCTTCATCTGCAGACATATATGCTCTCTAGCAAGTCAGGGCTGCTGATGCTGTTGGAACTACCAGCAGCCTTTGACTTACTAGATCATAAAACATTACTTGATCGGATGCAGACTGTTGGGGGCCTCTCCCCAAATGCCATTACCTGGATGAGATCCTTTTTGGAAGGGTGCCAGTCACAAGTGTACTGGGGTGATAGTGCCTCTAAGCCCCAAACCATAACATGTGGCGTGCCCCAGGGGGCATGCCTCCCCCACTTGTTGTTTAATATTTACATTCTCCCTCTTTGCATTGAGTTAGATCTATGACAGATTTTTTTCTGTAACTACGCTGATGATTATCAGTTGGTTCTTGACATCACCGGTGACTATGTGAAGGACCAATGCATACTGGACGCAGTGTATCAAATAATAAAACAGTGGATGTCCACAAATTGGCTCTGCCTGAATGCTATAAAGACTTGAACTCATGCTATTTGGCCCTCGGCAGGCACAAATTAAACTGGGTCAGGAGTACACTGGATTTAGTATAGACGGTAGCCAAATTAAGGTTGTGCAGAAAGTAAAGACCTTAGGCACATATACGGAAAGCAGCCTAGACTGTGAAGCCCATGTTGCAGCCATCACCATCAGTACCAACTACCACCTTAAAGTACTTAGGCAGGTTGCACCATTGGTTTCAGTCGGAAATTGCACTAAACTCGCGAGAGCAGTCATTTTGCCACGAGTGGACTACTGCAACGCGCATCTACGTGGTGCAAATAAAGCTGATGTCCAAGAATTACAAAAAATTCAGAACAAAGCCATCTGCATCATCTTTCAGATGAAGCGTTCAAACCCACATCTGCAGCCAGGAAAAGACTACACTGGCTCCCAGTGGGAGCCAGAATCCAGTTCAAACTACTAACCATATGCCATAAATGCATTTTTGGTAATGCACCCGCCTTTCTGAAGGATGTAGTTAACATTTACCAGCCTAAAAGAAACTTGAGGTCAGCAGATGACTTTCTAATGGTACTGCACCGGGTAAAATGGGCCCGTGAATTTGGACAGGCTTTTCACACCCAAGGAGCCAAGGCATGAAATGCCTTGCCCCTTTCACTGCGCAAGACGGAGAATCTCATTGTCTTTCAGAAACAATTGAAAACACATCTTTTCAATTAGTATGAATATCCGCATGTAGCTCTTTGTCACTGGCTCTGTCTATCAGCGCCTGGATGCCCACGGGCATTGGCGCGGTATAAGCACAATAACAATAACAATAACAATACTTTGGTATTTCCCTCCTGGGTTCTCATGACCACTTGCCCATCCATACTGCCTCTTGTTGCAAAAAATGTTTCTTAAAGGAGCCGTATAGTTCTTTCATATATGTGAAAAGAGGAATTAATAATAACTTATATACAACGATGTAACACCATGAAACATTTTCACTTATAAAAATCTATTAAATTTGCAGAATAAAGTTTGCTAAAGGGATGTGATGGTTAAGATGCATCCCACCCTTGGGATTCCTCTGCTCCAATAGTTACCCAGTGGCATCCCACCATGGCATACCTTGGCATTTCCCTCCTGGGTTCTCATGAGCACTTGCCCATCCGCACTGTCCCTTCTATTTATTCACTTCTCTCACTGAACAATACATATGTGCATTATAGGAGCATTGTGTACAATTCTTTTAGATAAGTAAGGGAAATGTAGATGGAAAAGATAAAAGATTGTTAAGTGGCAGTTGGTGCGTGGAAGCTTAATATGGTCATAGAGGTCTCTCTTCATCCTTCTGAAGACTGCCATGGAAAGGGAAGAGGCGCTCTGTATGGATCCCTGCCTTCCCTTTCCATGGTGGCCATCTTGGAAAAGGATATTCCATCCTATAGCACCCCGGGTTACCGCTTTGACAACTTGGGGTGCTAATGGCCTTCATCCCCTGTTGCAGGGCCTGGAACGGGGGATAACGTTCCGGAGCCCTTGCTATCTGCCCTAGCTTTGCTTGGGCCGATAACTTGGGCTGCCAGACCGTTATCCCCCATTGCAGGGACTGGAACGGGGATGAATGCCTCATTATTCCCATTTGCATAACACAAAATTCTAATGGAAATGTTGAAAAATCTTATTGAGTCGATGTACTTTACTGAGAAATGTAAAGTAGTTGGAGTCTATGAGATTATTTGTTTAGTTCTATTTTTTAACTGTGAAAGCTGGTTCCTAAAGGAACCTTTTTTTTGTTGTTTTTTGATTATTTATTTTTGCAGGAGAGGTTATAATGTAAGGTGGGGAGGGAAATGAGGGAAGAGGAAACAGGCACTAATATGGAGGGGCAGGTGGACGGGAAGATGTTGCACATGTGTTACATCTAAGTTAGGGGGCAGTGTTTCTCATGCTCCTTGATTACAGCTTCAAAAGCACTTAGAAATTGCTCCCCCATGCGGAGTGGTGTGTTGCAGTATATAGAGTGGACTGTTGTCTTCGAGAGATTTGGATCAACAGCCTCTTTTATTGCTTGCAAGGTAGCTGGTGGGATTTTGTGCCCAATAGAATTAGGCTATGTGTTTACAGTATTGGTTGAGCAAGATGAGGAAGACAGCCTACTACTTGCTGAGAAAGGAACAGCCTTTCTGAGAGCATTGCAGTGATTAGATTGGGTCTGGTGGTGCATGGTGGTGGTCCCATAGGAGTACTGTCCAGGTAGTCCAAGACTGAGTTTGACTCAGTGCAGTTCACTTTGGTAGCTTTAGCCTTTGGTACATTCCAACAGTGGTAAATAACTGCCACACCCATGATTCTCTCTGGGTGCTAGAGGTAGGCACTTCCTCTACCTCATCTTCTTTGTCCTCTTCATTGTCTTTGGAAGTACTGCACTTTTTTTGTTGTGTAGGTCCTCCAGCTGGTGGTGATGGTGGTGGCTCTTGGGGAGGAGGGATGACAGAAGCTGATGCCATTTTTAAGGTAAAAAGGAGTTTTGCTACTATTCTTACAAGTATGTGCTCTGTACTAGATTGTTAATGGATAATGAGTAAGAATAGGTGTAGGAGCTGTGCATGGGTAAATTTGGAGCTTGAAAGTTCCTAGATCAGTAGAAAGTGCAGTTCTGAACTGTCCGCGAAGCACAGACCCAATCGCGAAGTGCAGAGGGGTTTGTGGACACGTCATCATGCCATGTGCGTGGTCACATGACACTGCTCAAAAAGAACGCATTGACGTCAGACGTTTGTGGAGATTGACGAAAACTAAAACAGTGAAAAAAGTTGCTAAATGTGTAAAGAAGTGTTAAAAATTATGCTAGAAGGTGAGAAATGGCAGAGTTTTAAGGTGAAACTTTGTAAATTGGGCAAAGATTTTGCTATATTGGGGTAAATATACGAAATTAGTAAATTGTAGGAAATTAGCATGCACAGGTAAAAACCCATGAAATTCACTGAAAAACTTTGTTAAAGGGACAGTATGGTTAAGTTGCAGTAATAAAAACCTATGAAATTCAATGAAAAAATGTTGTTAAAGGGACATTATGGTTACAATTAAAGCCGAAAAACCTCAGAAATTCACCAGTTATGGTAGGCTAAGCAACCATTACTCGCGTCACCAACGTGCACTGCTAAGACTAACACCTAGGACATCAAAGATGACATCACAAATGTCATTGATGACATCACTGATGACATAGACCTTGCCTTATTCAACAATATGTATCTAATCATTCAGGCGTTGATGGCTGTCCATAGCCTCTGCCTGAATGATGACAAGACAGAGATCTTGATCCTAGGAGCCCAAACCAACCTTAATAAACCTGACGATCAATATTCATCATTCAACATCGACGGTATTGTTATCAAAGTTGCTAAGGAAACTAAATTGTAGTAAAGTGCCAGCTTCCCAGTCAAAGCTGCTATTGCCTGGAACACACTACCGACTGCCTTGAGAGAGGACCAGCCCTATTCTAGATTTAGATGTAACCTTCTGAACTGGCTCCATACTAAGGACAGCTCATAAATCTCTACCTACCATTGAATGACACACCGACCTCATGTCTATATGACTCTGTTATATCTGCACCTTGTATTCTACCTTGCCTTTGTTTCCTGTGTATATATATATATTTGTAATGTATGCATTGCTTTAACCATCTGCTGTAACTAAGCTCTAAATATTCTTGTAACAGCTACACCCTCTACCTGAGGGTTTGGTGCGCATTATCAAATAAACAAACAAACAAAACGCTAGGATTCTATTTAGATTCTACTCTAAACATGGGCAAACAAGTTAATGTGACAGCCTCTGCAACAGCGTACACTTGCAAGCTGATTCATGCTTGCAAACCATACTTATCCGCAAATGTTGTATCTCATTATCAAGAGCTTTAATCATCTCTAAACTCGATTATTGCAAGGGCATTTAACTTCTTGTAATGAGACTATTCTAGTGCAGCTTCAATGTTACAATCAGTTAACTCTCTCTTTTAAGTCTGAAACACCCACTTCTTGCAGATCCTGAAGGTCCTAGAAAGTGTCCAAATGGCAGATGGTGTGCAATGAAAGACTCAATATCATAGCATAACGGGGACATTGCAGAGTGGGGGGGCAGTACTCTGGACGGCCCAAACCACTTCAGTTGCTGGGAGCAACAGGGGAGAAAATGTAACCTTGGTTCTACCACAGTCTGCTATACTAGAATTTCTGGTGCACTGACTGGCTGGTGGGACTGTCTGCCTGTCAAATCCAGTGTTACGAGATTGGAGGCGGGCCAGTGCAGCAATAATGCATTTTTTTTAATTAGCTTATAAAAACCTTTAAAATAATGCATTTCCATGCGGCAGTATTGGAGCTACTAGCAGAGGAGCACCCGCGTACACCAATGTGGCCCTACACTTATTAAAACTGTCCTATTGTAGTAAGGGTGTACACGTAATCATTCATAAGCACTCCATTTTTTGCAGTTGAAGTTAGGGTGAGATTACAATATTTGCCCAGGATCACACACTTATGCTAAACAGCGAAGCAGGGATTTTAACCCACTCTTTCTTCCATTCCATACTTACAAATATTTAAGTTTTGGTTGTCATGACCTACAAAAATACTGTTCTATAGAGTTTACTTGCAAAATACCCAAATTGCATAGTAAAGCATCATGACAACATGTAAATCATTATAGCAGCATGTTGGGGCAAAATAATATCACTGTACCTTTATTTTCCACATCCTGAATGGAAAACCATATAATGCAAAAGAAAAATATCCTGATTTAGCCACTTTATTTTCAGCGCTATAAAAACACACCAAATAATAAGTTGTGCGCATGACACACAGTAACGGGGGGCATGGGGACACAGAGCCAGTCAAGGGGGGCGGGGGGACATGACACGGTAATGGAGGCATGGGGGCAGAGACAGTCGCGGGGGAGGGCAGGCATGACGCGTAACGGGGGGAGGGCAAGAGGGCACAGAAACTGTCATGGGGGTCAGGGGTGCATGACACAGTAACGGGGGCATGGGGGCAGAGACAGTCACGGGGGAGGGTGAGGGCAGACATGACACGTAATGGGGGGGCAAGGGGGCACAGAGACAGTCACGGGGCAGAGGGGAGGGAGGGCAGGCATGACACGTAACAGGGGGGAAAGGGGGCACAGAGACAGTCACGGGGGTGGGGGGAGGGAGGGGAGGCATGACACGGTAACGGGGGCAAGGGGGCACAGACAGTCACGGGGGGTGGGGGGAGGGAGGGGAGGCATGACACATAACGGTTGGCAAGGGGGCACAGAGACAGTCACGGGGGGTGGAGGGAGGGAGGGGAGGCATGAAATAGTAACGGGGGCATGGGGGTACAGAGACAGTCACGGGGGAGGGAGGGGAGGCATGACACGGTAATGGGGCAAGGGGGCATAGACAGTCACGGGGGGAGGTGGGAGGGAGGCGAAGCATGACACGTAACGGGGGCAAGGAGGCACAGAGACAGTCACGGGGGGTGGGGGGAGGGAGGGCAGGCATGACACATAACAGGGGGCAAGGGGGCACAGAGACAGTCACAGGGGGGGAGGGAGGGGAGGCATGACATGGTAACGGGGGACAAGGGGGCACAGAGACAGTCACGGGGGAGGCATGACACGGTAATGGGGGGCATGGGGGCAACAGAGAGTCACAGGGTGGGGGGGCAGACTATGCTGCTGATGACAAAGGAAACTTGTTTCCCAGAATCACAGCCCCCCCCCCCCCCGAGACACACAGGCTGCGTCGACAACACTGTGGTGGAGTTCATCAGGGACACAGCCTGTGTCTCAGGGGGACTGTGACTCTGGGAAACGGGCAGTTGGTTGATCATCCGACCCAAGCAGATGGATTTGCTTTGGAAGAAACAAAATACTTTGAACAGGTTTCAATTGCGGTTTATTTCTCTCCGACAGCCCGGACCATGCGAGATTCGATCAGATAGCGGTCCGGGCTATCAGACAGAAAATAAAAATGACATTGAAAAGAGCCTGCAGCAGAAGGGCGGGTTGCTTAACTGGCTGGCGTTTGTGGCCTCCTCTCTCAGCTTACTCTACAAATGAAAAAATGTAGCAGAAGGACACGTGCGTTTCTGGAAAGGTCTTCCAGGGCCGAGGGGGTGGGTTGAGCCCTGGATTAGGATACATGTCTCAGAGAGACTGGCAAGGGAAGGGCCTGCTTGCCTCAAGGAAGGAGCTTGCTACAGTGCCATCTAGTGGTGGAAAGTATGCTCTTTTTAATTAATAAACACAGCATACATGGTACGCAGTAGAAACAAAAATCATCCGTATTTCCTATAATTAGATGCGTAAATAAGCACGATACGCACCTTATCTAGAGGACTGGCGGCATCTAACAACTCGGCTGAACTCTTAAAATCTGCAAGGAACTGGCCAATCCTGCCATAGTCTCTACCTCTCCTGTCCCTTCCCAGGCCCTCTGCACAGTACTGGCCTGTCACTTCATTTCTAAAACTCAGGATATCCTGTCCACACTCTCCTCCATTCGCCTCCCTCCCTCTATTCTCTGCTCTTCCTCTGGCCCTTCTGCAGCCACCCCCTCCCTCCTCTGCCTTTCCCCTTTTCTCAGCAGACGAGGTTTCTAGACAAGTCTGATCTATGAAAGTCTCGTCAAAACAGGTTCATCCCTGTTCCTCCAAAAATGTCAAAGACTACATTGACTTGTTGGCTCCTGCCATGGCTGATTTCTGCAATCACTCCTTCACCACTGGAGTCTTCCCATCCCCCCGAAGCACCCCCTTGTACACCCTCTTCATAAGAAACCCTCTGCCGACCCCCCCCCCACTTGGCTAACTATCGCCCAATCTCCATCACTCCCTTCCTGTGCGAACTCCTGGAGAAACTGCCCATCTCCCAGCTAAATCTCCACACTGAATCTGTTGGTTGTCTTCGTGACCATCAGTCTGGCTTCAGAGCTGCCAGAAGCACGGAAACTGCTCTCCTGAACATCCGTGAAGACCTGCTCTCCAACCTTGACTCTAACACCCCGTGCGTCCTCATCCTGCTTGATATGTCTTCTGCCTTTGACACTACACTGTCAACCATGCCATCCTGCTCAACAGTCTCTGTGATAACTTGGCTATCACTGGTTAGGCTCTGGCGTGGCTGACTTCTTTCCTCTCCGACCGACTCTCCCAGGTCCAACTTGGGTCCTTCCTCTCCAATATCTTTTTCTCTACCTGTGGTGCCCCCACCAAGGATCTAACCTCTCTCCCTGGCTGTTCAACCGGTTTTGTACGATTGGACCGAAAAAAAGGTCAGACCGTACAAAACAAATGAAAAATGCTACCACCAAATGTTCGAACACCAAAAGTTTGAACCTTTGGTGGTAGCATTGCAGGTAAGTAAAAAAAAGACTGCGGGGGTGTCCCCCGCAACACCCCGCTCACTATACTGTGTGGCATAGTGAGCAGGGTGATGCGGGGGACACCCCCGCAACACATCCCGCAATAAAAAAATAAAAAAATGAAGAAACAAAACGGGGGCTGCAGGGGTTTCCCCTGCAACACCCGCTCACTATACTGTAAAGTATACTGTAAAGTATAGTGAGCAGGTGTTGCGGGGGACACCCCTGCAGCCCCCGTAGTATCTAAGTGTGTTTGCATGAGAAAGGTGCAAACATTTGGTAATTTGCACCTTTCTCATGCGAACATTCTGGCCTCGGCAAAATCAGCCGCTGTCGGATCACTTAGAATCTTTCAACCAATACCTGGCACTCCTTGCCCACCGCATCGCTGCTCTTTGCCCCAACTTTCAGTGCTATGCGGATGATACCCACCTCATTTTCAGGTTACCCTGAGCGTCCTCCTCTCCTTCCCTCATCTCTGACTGTCTGTCTGCCATACAGGAGTGGTGTGCCTCCAATGACCTCTGCCTTAATGCCAATAAGACTGAGATTGTACTCATCGGCACACCCACTCCCTCGTTCCCTGCAGCTCTCTGGCCGGCCTCTCTTGGCCCTCTTCCTGCTCACACCTGCAAGGCAAAAAACCTTGGCGTCATCTTCGGCTCTACACTCTCCTTGTCTCCTCACATCTCTGACGTCTCTAAGAAGTTTCACTACCAGCTGCACCTCCTCAGAGGTATTCTTCCTTTCCTCTCTGTCCCCCAGAAGCTCACTGTCTCCTGAGCCCTGGTTCTCTTTAAGCTGGACTATTGTAACAGCCTCTATCTAAATCTGCATGCCGCTACTCTCTGCTCTCTGCAACTTATCCAGAACAGGACTGCAAGACTTGTCCTTGGCCACAAGCCCAAGGATCGTATCTCTCCAGGACTGAAGTCTCTGCACTGGCTCCC
Source organism: Ambystoma mexicanum (assembly GCF_040938575.1). Lineage (NCBI taxonomy): Eukaryota > Metazoa > Chordata > Amphibia > Caudata > Ambystomatidae > Ambystoma > Ambystoma mexicanum. Next base: position 443,516,111 of record NC_090930.1, on the reverse strand, counting down.
AGTGGCTGTGAGGATTAAGTTCAAAACCCTCTGCATTGTCCACAAGGCCTTCTGGGGCCTGGGGCTGCAATACCTTCAACTCTCTCTTCCTAAATATATTCCTTCTCGAGCTCTTCGCTCATCCACATCCAACTCCCTCAGGGTCAGTCGCTTCTCCAAGCAACAAGTTGGTGGTAGATCTCTCTCTTCGGCAGGGGCCTCCTTCTGGAACAGCCTTTTTGCCTCCCTGAAACTTGAGGAGAACCATCTCTGGTTCCGGAAGCACCTCAAAACCTTCCTCTTTGCCTCTGCTTTCTCTCCCCCTCCCCCTCCCCCATGCTGAATTCCTGGCAGACACTGCACTGGTTACCTGGCCACCGTTTCTAATTCTCTGGCTCAGGCCCCGCCAGTTGCCCACCTGGACTGCCTCCCTGGCTACCCCTGCACCTGGGGACTGTTTTCTGTATCCCTACAGTCCCCCTACCAGCACTTTTGTCTGCACGTACCTTGCACTTGCCACCAGCTGGCCGTTTTTATTTATCTTATTTATTCTACTATCCCATGTAGTACACTTTCCCCTCTCCCTTCCCCCACGCACTTTTCCCTTTCCCCCTCCCCATGCACTTGTGTGATCTGAATGACACTTGGCCTAGTAGGATCGCTGTCTGTCTTCCCTTTGTTCTCCCTCCCTTGCCTCGTCGCGCCTTGAATCACTTGTGTATAGGAGCGTTATAAATGCCTTATCATATCATATCATATATAGCACTTTTAGAATTTTTATATTCTGACTGTCAGTGAACAAAACCACCTGGCCTATATATGTCAGTGAACAAAAACAAGTGGGCCAGATATGTGATGTAATCAGTGATGTCATCAATGACATTTGTGATGTCATCTTTGATGTCCTGGGTGTTAGTCTTAGCGGTGCACGGTGGTGGTGCGAGTTATGGTTGCTTAGCTTGCCATAACTGTCGAATTTCAGTTTTTTTTTGTTTTTACTTGTAACCATAACGTCCCTTTAACAAAGGTTTTTCATTGAATTTGATAGGTTTTTATTAGTGCAACTTAACCATGACGTTCCTGGGATTGGGTCGGGAATGGGAAAACTCGGCTTTACAGCCATGATGACCATGTTTAATCGGTAGCAAAAAACAGTGACATCTCCTTTCAAGTTCTATAGTTTTTTTCCTGGGATTGGAGTGGCAGTGGTCACACTGGCTGCCCACTCTAAATGCGACTACAGCTTTTCGCCATTTCCTTCATACCTTTAGCTGACCTCATGGCATTGGCAAATTCACGTTCCCCTTTCACGCAGTTCAAATGAACATCGGCACACTGCGCAGCCCCTCAATATGCAGCTTTTGGCTGTGACCATGCAGGTAGTTTGATGCTGCTCGTCATGCAATGATCCTTCCTAGACCTAGACACATCGATTTGAAAACAACTAGGCATGCCCTGCATTCCCCAGGGCAGGGATCCAGGCCCAGGATGGTCGTGTGGGAGCACTGACCCTGGGGAATGAAGGCCAGCCCGAGCGGGCAACACCATCACCAAGTAAAATCTTCTTAAAGTCTCACACACACACACACTTACCAGAGATACGGCTGTGTGGTCCCTCTGCAGCTTAGTCTGTTCTCAGGGCAGCTTCTCATGTGTCGTATCTCATCTTCACTCTTCTTCACATTCCAGAGTCCACTGCACACACGACGAAGTGAGAAGGTGGAACCGGATTTCCTTCCACATGCTGCGTGCGCCCAGTTACATTAATGTCATTGGCTCGCAAACAGCCAATAGCATTCAGTGGTTTGATGTTGCTATGTCAAGGTCCTCAGCAGGGATGCTGTTTGCGCACACATTAATACTGGCCGGGTCACCCCTCTACCACCCCGCCAGCCTTTACACTGCCATGGCGGTTACATAGAGTGCCTTAAGCTACAAGTACCATGCACTTTACACTGGAAAAGCTGCATAAAAACGGCCGCGCCCCTCTGCAACAACCCAGCCGGCCATGAACAGCAGAGAGCCTCTGGTGGAGCGGCATTCATTATTTATTTATTCATTTAATTTGCTGGCAGCGCTGCTAAAAAATGATGTATGCAGATGAATGGACTGTGAACACAGTGTTGTCTGAGCCCCCCCCCCCACCCTTTGTAAGTGGCCACCAGTGAAAAGGTTTGGAAAAAAAACATTCACCTTAAATGTGAAAGTAGGAAAGTTCATTTGAGCCAAATCACACATTCTGTCTGTCTTGGATTGATTAAGCTATGTATAAAGTAGCAATGCCTTCTTAGACAAAGACAACAAAGGCAATTTCCTTGGCTCAAATGGACTTTCCTATATATATATATATATATATATATATTACACGGCCACGGTAGTGGCCGTGTAGTTATGGTTAAGTTGCTGTTTCAATAGGAAGAGCACGTTTTTGGCGGCTTATAACTTCGCTCCCCCTGGACGAATCCTCACCAGACTTTGCAAAAAAAAGTATATGGTCCACTCTGGATTTTTATGCAAAGTTGGGTGATGTTTGGTCCAGGGGGGGAAAAGTTATAGAGGGGGTCCCAAAACGTCTTTTTTTCCCATAGATTGAACGGGGGAAAAACTTTGCGCACGCCTACAGGCCAAACTGCTGGATGGATTTTCACTAAATTTGCAGCAGGGGCAGCGGCTTGGTCATGAAAGCGTGCTTTTTTAAATTTGGAGAAAATCCGTCCAGTAGTTTTCTTCAAAACGATCAAAAGGTAGGTCAGAAAAATGTAGTGATATCTATGTCCGCTCCGCGGTCACACTTCCCTGTTCGCTCCGCGGACAAGAAATCGATTAGCTAATCTGTAGCGTCATGTCCGCGGACATGTGGCGTTTTCACTGATTGGCGTGGAACAGCGTGAAGTGTGTCACATTTCTTCGCTGCCTCCACCATCTTTCGTTCATGTTTTCGTGTACACGGACGTCGCCGGTAAAACATACAAAACAAGACACCTATGGACTTGTTATACTTATGAAATACTGTTTCCGAAGGTGAGCTTTAATTAGCTTGGGATGGAATGTGGCAGCGCAAACTCAAAAAGTGGTGTTTTCTTGCCACAAAGTTCATACGGTAAAGTGGAAGTTGATGCTCAATGTTTTCAGATTAATATTGAAGTCGGACTGGCGTCCTACATTTTGAAATCTGAGCCCGCCACCTGGAGTGTTTGTTGGAAACAGTGGTTCTGGAGGCGTATGGGAGTAGCGTTTCTCATGATTGGATTGTCATATTTTGTTGCAAAGTGAGAATGTATTTGCCTTCTGAGTGAAGGTCAGTTAATTTGCTTTTTTGGTTGCGAGCTCAGTCGGCCCACGCATCCAAGTCAATCCATAAGGGGCTATTGTTTTTTTACCTTGAGCGAAAGGGAAACTTAAAAGCTGTGCAAGGAATGAGAGCCTGGAAAAACGTACCATTTGATAAGGTTATGTTTTAAAATCGTTTGTAAGAAACATGAAATATCAGTTCACAAAGATTCTTTGCTGCAGACATATTGCTGTCTGACTTTGTGAAAAGCAATGGAGGCTGTCAAGATCATGTAAGTTTCATTTTGACGACTCTACACCGACCCGCGTTTTAATCTTATATTACCCAACACTAATTGTGACAATGTAACTGAAGAATAATTTTTTTGCGCAGTTACATTTTTCCTTCAATAACAGAGAGTGCACATTGTTAGCGTTTGCAGGCTATGAGTAGAGTCTCACTTGTTGACCGTTATTGCTTCTTCTTGGTTTGTGTATCAGTTTGCAGGTTTTTTTGGTCTTGTGTAACAACAAGACATGTAATTTTTTCTTGCTTGTCCATTCATGTTGGCTTCATAACTGAATTACCCTCTCACTGTGTAATTGGCATTTTCTTAACCCTTACGGTGACTGCTGTTTCTCGGCCTTTGTAAGCTTGCACTATATGGACCCATGGTCAACACTAATAATTCCTTAAAATGACATGTTTGTCCACTTCCATTTGTGTACTACTTTCCAGAATCTTTGTGTCTGTTTTGAAATGTTTTCCTAAAGGTTGGGTATTGACACAGATTTTCTCTTACATTTTCCGCCTAGCGACATCTTGCCGTACTGTGCGTGCCATGGTTTCCAGATACCAAGTGACGGCTTCTTTCCACGCCAGATGCAGCTACTTGTGACCGGCTGCCTGTCCATTATAATGTTATGGGATAACAGGCCTGGCCCCCTCTGTCCCTACGCTAAATTAGCTATTAGGAGTGACACAACATCATTTACGATGGTGTAAGGCAACGGTCATGGCGCCGTATTGCAAATACCTGTGCAAACAAAGCAGTTGCTTTAACAAAAATGCATACTTTGTGTATGCGAAAAGCACAGTGCGTGTCACCATGAACATTGTCAATGTTGCCCTTAGAACCATTGTTACAATGTAATTGGAAATGGGATTAGTCCGTTGGTCTCCGACAGTTGTTTGTTAAATAAAAGTACGTTTACAAATTCTGAAATGTTAACTTTTTCTTTTGAAAACCTGTTTATTATTTCGAAATGTTTGGTACCAAATTATACGTCGCTGTATGTTTATTTGCAGGTTCTGCGTCACGGCACGTACTGTTGCTTTTTGGAGGCTGTCATGGAAAGCGAAGAGAGGCAATGTATATAACAACCGGTTTCCCTTTCTATGGTGGCCATCTTGAAAAGGATTTTGTTTTGTAATCGCTGTATGGTTATGTACAGGTTCTGCGTCTCGGCACATACTTTTGCTTTTAGCTTGCTTCCATGGAAAATAAAGACCGGCTACGTATGCAACAACCGCCTTATTTACAGGTTCTGTGTCACGGCACGTACTGTTGCTTATTGGAGGCTGTTATGGAAATCGAAGAGGGGCAATGTATGTAACAACCACTTTCCCTTTCTATGGTGACCATTTCCAAAAAGGATTTTGATTTGCAATAGCTGTATGTTTATGTACAGGTTCTGTGTCTCGGCATGTACTTTTGCTTTTAGCTTGCTGCCATGGAAAATGGAGATGGCCAATGTATGCAACAACCGCCTTTCCTTTCGATAATGGCAATCATGAAAAAGGATTTTGTTGTGTAATCGGGCCGGATTATAACCAGAAATCCTATTTTTCCATAGTATACGTTACTTCTTTGCACATCTATACTATTACTGATAAATCTTATAGCGTCTATATCCTTTGCTGAGAAATATAAAGTACATGGAGTGAATGCGATTTTTTTGAATTTTTTTTAAACATTTTTTTTTAATACATTTGCATTGCGAAAGGTGGTTCTTAACGCAACATTTACTTTGTTAACGGATGGGTTTGTTTCTTGGTATGACAGCTAATAAGGCCTTTTGCGAACGGAAATGAGGAAAGACGCATCAAATAGTGGTATTTCCGTGTAAAAATATTGTGCGTTTGTTATTTATAAGGTTGGGGGCAGTGTTTGTCATGCTCCTTCATTACAGTAGTGCTGCTGTTTCTTGGGGAGGAGGGATGGCCTTAGCTGATGTCATTTTCAGATAACTAAAACTTTTGCTAAAAGTATGTATTGTATACTACATTTTTAATGGCTGACTACCAATACGTGTTGGCGCTGTGCAAAGTAAATGTTGCTGGTGGACTTTCCTACATCAATTTAAAATCTGTTTCCACATTGTCCACGAGGCAAACATCTTACTGTTAAGTGTTTACGGATTCTGGGACACGTTCCCGTGCTGTACACGAGCATATTGTCAAATGGTATTCTCCGCAAGGTGTTTAAATGAGTCAGAAGTTCCATTACATTATGGTTACGTGGCACTACTATAAACCGATCATCTTTAGCAAAAAAACTTTGCAAAAGGGACGGTATGGTTAAGTTGTTGTACTGAAAACCTGTCCAAATGAGTAAACAAAACTTTGTTAAAGGGACGTTATGGTTAAGCTGCACTACTAAAAACCTGTGAAATTCACTAAATAAACTTCAAAAACCTGACATGGTTCAAAGTAAAACCGAAAAACCCCTGAAATTCACCAGTTATGGTAGGCTAAGCAACCATACCTGCCGCACCACTGTGCACTGCTAAATAACACCCAGGACATGAAAGATGGCATCACAAATGTCATTAATGACAACACTGATGATATCACATGTGTAGCCCCTTTGTTTTGGTCACTGCCATATATATATAGAATTCAGTAAAAAAAACTTTGTTAAAGGGACGTTATGGTTCAAAGTAAAACCGAAAAACCATTGACATTCGCTATTTATGGTAAACTAAGCAACCATAACTCGCACCACCTATGTGCATTGCTAAGACTAACACCCAGGACATGAAAGATGACATCACAAATGTCATTGATGACATCACATGTCTGGCTTTCTCTTTTTTCCTACATGCAACATGTCCACCGATTGGCTGGAGTGAGGTGTGATGTGCGTCAGATTGTTCCGATGCGTCCGCCATCTTGGATCCGCCGACAGCGCGGCGGCGAACAGAGGTGAAATGCAGTTTTGGGGAGTGTTTTGGTGTGCAAGAGTGCTTGGGGAGGTTTGGGGAGTAAGAGATGGGTCAAATACTGTATTTGTTTAGGTGGCAGGTGCTACTGATGTATTTGCCATGCCCACGCTGTCCGTGATGTTCATAATTAGTGAAAATGAGGGGTGTCCTAAGGATAGTATTCCCGTCCGTGCTGTCCGCAGGCAAGGTGAAACTGTTCTAAGGACACGCGGGTGTCAGCGGACATAAAAATTGACCATGTGCTGCAGTTAAAATGTTTGATTCTATGGGTGTGATATGCTGCAGTGGTTGTGGCCAGGGCCTAGAGTCTTGGGTGCATGGCAGACATCCAGTACATAAATGACACATGTCACACATGACAATAACTCTGGCATGCATGCACTGTCAATGAGTTGGAAGGGGAGGCAAAAAGCAGACACTGAGGACTCCAAGATGGAAAACCAACACATGTGCTGCATGCTGGATTGCACTGGCATCACACATTAGCCTGTGAGTGGCATGGACAATCCACATACATGACACATGCCAGCACACCGATGGCACGTAGCATAGCCATGGCAGATTTGTCAAGCACACCCAGATGGTAGCAAATCAGTACTGCCACCCATCCATGTGAGATGGACATCATGAAATAAAACATGCAAAATATTGTGACAAAACACGCATTTGCCACACGCTGCAACAAAGCCAGTGTTCACTGATGCAGTGATGGCAGGCACATGGATACAGCAATGGTTGGTCACTTCAACATGACAGGAGACAATTGTCATGTTCATTATTCAAACAGGGCCCCAAAATGATAGAGTAATGTGCACCTACACATGGCCTGCACACAATCAGCCTGATTGGTGAAATCATTCCCATGATAAGGTAAGAAATGTGGGCCATTGTGGGGTGTAATCTATGACAGCATTTGTACCACACATTTTTGTACAGTACTGTCCCAAATGTAACATACTTCTAAGGATTTCATCAATAAGGCAGAATGAACAGGAAAACAGTATGAACAATGTTGTGGCAAGATGACAGTTGAAGGGCAAGTGGAGTAATCAGGTGCAAATTGTCAACTGCGGTTAGAAGGGATACTGTGAAACCCAAACCCAAGGCCAGGGATGGTAGGTCTCTCATGCCTTGGATCTGATCCTCTGTGATGCAGGCTCCAGCGACAGACTCCTGTTCAGTGAGTTGTTCCTCCTCTGGTGGAGATCTACCGCCAGTCACCAGAGTAGAGGCCAGCTTGTTCTTTGCTCAGCATTTCAGGTCATTCCACCGCTTAGAGCAATAATCAGCTGTGCACCTCATAAATCCAAGGGACCTAATGTGGTCCGCAATGCTCTGCCAGTGGCCCCTACGTTGAGCAGGCGTAGTCTTGCACCATGCAGTCACCACCATTTCGCGGCCATGGGCCGACAAGTAGCCCACAAGTGAGTCTAGTTCTGCATCATTGAAACTAGGCTTCCTTGACGTGCCGGAGTGGGTAGCCGTGCCTGGGGTCCCAGCCTGTACGCAAGAGCACCCTTCTTCCTCTTGAGAGGTGGTGCAGACCCTGAGTGGCTCACGCCGCTCTGGTTGGTAGGGGAAGAAGCGCAGGTGGACTGGGCACTGGAAGTAGCCAAAGGCACGATGACCAAAGGTCTCATTGCAGGCATTGGCTGCTGGGTTATGTTGGCAGGACCAACCTTGGTGTTGGACCGACCTTGGACCAACACTGTCCAGGTGGACTGGGTGACTCGGAGCTGGGGTGGATTGAGGTGCAGCTGCCTCTGCAGCCTCCTCACCCTGGCTACTTGGGGCAGCAGATGACATTGCTGCCCCAGATCCACGGGGCCTGGTGACAGCAACTTTCACCACCACACGTGGCTTTGACTTGGTGACACGGAAGTCAGCCTGGGAGTCATCCTGTGCCGGTCCAGTTGACAATATGAGCTGGGATGGTGTCAGCTGCATCTCCACGACCCATTGGGGGGGGCATAGGTATCCCTGATTGGTCCTCCACACACTGGCCTCTTGGGCCCACCTGCACATCCTGGCCACGTCCCGTACCGCACCCACCTCTTGCAGGTAAGACACCTTTGCCTCCCTTACCGCTTGGTCGCTTCCCAACCATGGCACTGATGTTCTTGTGCGAATGGGAGGTACAGTAAACAATTGTCCCGGGCAATTGGGGTGAAAGGGGTAGGGTACTAGATGGAATACATACCTTACTGCTCTAGCAAGGCTGTCTGTGACCCCTGGGGGAAGATGACAGGTCACGCAACGCTCAGGCACCCCAAAAACAAAATTTAACGTGCACACAACCCCTGGTAGCCCACATGCGTGGAATAAAGAACAAGCACTACGCTGTGGCACCCAGAAACACGAAAATGAACATACGCGTGCTACACGCTGGCTACAATGACCTCTGAATAGGTATGCGACACACGGGGGCAACCACAGTTGTACACTATGAGCGTGACTCACTGTCTGCCTGGAAAAAGAACGTGAAAAAGACGCGCCCGCCAAAAGAAGAATAGAACTCTGTCCGAGTATAGAAGGAGTACGAACTGGAACCGTTGTGAAGTAATCGCGTGTGAACCGACAAGAAGTCCAAGAATCACCCGCTCGCTCTCCACAAAAAGCACATACAAGAAAATAGCATCCTATATGTACCTTTTAAACCAGCCCACACGTGCAACGTCATTACGCGCTAAGGGCCTTTCATCCAATGACACGCATCAACACACGTATGTGTTGTCACGTGCTGAATCACTATGAACGTTGCGAGGGAAACGCCCGCGTGCATAAGGTCACAGACGCGCTTACGCGCTAAGGGCCTTTCCTTGAATTACATGCTGACGTGCAGTTTTTTCATGTGCCAAATCACTCCGTATCAAGCTGGCCACGTGACAACACATGGAAGACCATGCTCTTGCCCATAAGGCCATTTTCCTGCCCCCCAGAGCCCTGAGCACGCTCCCACTTGCCATCTGCTGCTGCCTGCCTGCCTGCTGGACACGTGCCCTGCTATTTGGTGTCTGCACGTCAGCCATCTACAGGGGTCCAGTTGCTGTGACCACCCCTGCTGGAACAGAAGACTCCCGACTGGTATACCATCGCTCCACAGCCCAGCCCCAGGACCTAGTTGCCCACCCACACCTGCCTCAGGGGTTGCCATGTCCAACACAACACCATCTGGCAACAGTGGCAACCCCCCAGCAGAGAGGCAGAGGGCTGCCAGCTTCAGTGACAAAGAAGTTGGCATCCTGGTGTAGCAAGTCCTGGGGCATTATGATGCCCTCTTTGGAAGTTCACGCGCCGACTGAAGGACGGAAAGGGATCTGGAAGGACATTGTGGCAGCCATCAACGTGGAGGGGGTGGCAGCCCGCGACATGCAACACATCCGGAAGCGCTGGGAGGACTTCAGGTCCAGGACCCTCAGCAAGGCCCGGGTCTCTTGAATAAAATAAGTAACAAAATAAGGCTCCAACCACATACAAATATTTCTAACTCTAGCCTCACTTAGAGTATACCAATGTTTTCTTGCTCAAAGCATTTTATTTTTATTCGTCTAAACCAGTCCCTGGGACTGGATTTGTGTAGCACATAATTCCATAGTACACTAAATGAACAGAATATGAGTGTTACGGTTCTTCACATGGGACAAAACATCACAAAGTATATATCAAAGGTGTGTTAGTATTACTTTGTGGAGTAATTATTACATCATATTCACATTGTTACACAGTGGCATCCAAAGCAATACTATTTACATAACATAAACAATAATCTGCATTGTTATACACACATTCCCTCGTATTAATCTATAGGGCAGGTGTATTCATATTTGTGCAATTTTTCTTTGGAAACAAAAACAAACAGAAAAAGGGTTCAAACTAGAAACCCTAAGTTAACTGTGGAGCTGATATCAGTTTAGGTGGTCAGCTCCTAAATGGGTTAAAATGATTTCCACAGAGTATCAAACCACTGGTCTACGCCAGGGGGAGTAGCCCCCTGAGAAGTGCAGGTGGAATATGCTAGCGTTTTCTTGTGCTTGAACCACAGGCGTTTCGGCTTCTTGCATGGAAAGCCTTCATCCGCGCCTTTGGGTTTGTTTCTCTAATGGAAAAAATAGAAAGAAAAGGGGGGCAAAAAAAAGGAGTGAAAGGGGGGTGGAAAAAAGAAAGGAGAAAGGGGGAGAAGGGGGAAAGGAAAATAGGGAAGGAGAGGGAGGGAAAAAGGGTGAAAAATAGAAGGGGAAGTTTACGGGGAACAAAGGAAGGAAAAGGGAATGAGAGAAACGGGATCTAAAATTAGTCTCTTATAACTATAAGATAAATTGATAAAAACACCCCTTGTAAACGCATGGCTACTTGGACTTGCAGTATTTAGGATACTCTTAAAATGCTTTTAAACCCAGACCAAATTTGATCTGGTTTGTAGAGCTGGGAAATATCAGGGACTGACCTTTGGTTGGCTTCTGGTAGAAGCTAAATTATTGGTTGTTCTCCTGCTTGTAGTGATGGTATCAAGCTGTGGAGGGCGCCCAGTACTTGTTCCGGTAGTAGTTTATACTTCTTCTAATATAGATGCCCCTTGAGTGAAATTGGAGGCGCTGGGTAGAAGAGAGGGGAGAGTGTTTATTATCCCTTTGAAAAATAGTTGTAAAAGATAGTCCTCACCCCTAAATGAGGGCAGTATGTAAATCCAATATTTACCCATTGGTTAGGGCGTTGATGATCACCTTGGACATTTGTTGTTATGCGAGCATGATAGTAACCTCTGTTCAAGGAAGAGGAGAGGCAAACGCTTACTTGGACTTCCGAAGTTGGATGTAGCTACTCTGCATTAGAGAGAGGGAAACAAACTTATAAAGAAAGTTTGTAAGTCAGTGGGGGTTGGAAAGTTGTACTAGTACGGTCATATTTAAAAACAGATGCAGTCCCCACTGCTCATGATTTACCTCTGGGCTGGCTGCAGTAACGTCCTTCTACAAGCCTCGGAGCCGCTGGAGAGATGTAGTTGTAACTTTGGCGCTCTACGTATATGAAGAATGCTGTGTGTGAAAGAGCACACCAGGCGCATGCCCGTCTGAGTCGTGTCGCTCGCATTGGGCTTGCACACTATGCACAGGCCAAGCATCTAGGTGGTTGCCATGGAGGGGACGACGCCATAGGCGGCGATGGGCTTTAATCTGCAGGCGCGGCTGAGTCGTGTCGCTCACATTGGGCCTGCGCACTGTGCACAGGCCAAACATCTAGGTGGTTGCCATGGAGCAGATGGCGCTACAGGTAGCAATAAGCTTTAATCCGCATGCGTGGCGGAGTTGTAACGTTTGCATTAAGCGCGCGTACTATGTGTATATAGTAAAAATCTGGATGGTCGTCATGGTATGGCCGACTCCAAAGTGGCGGTAGGCACTTTTGTGCTGGATATATTCTGATAGAAAATATTCAGAAACTGGCATGGGGGGACGTGTTTCTTTTAATTTGTGCAAATCAGGAAAAAACCCTAGACACAGGGAGGGGAGTAAGGGAAGTGAAAGGAAGGAGGTAGAGGGGATCTGCCTGACCAACATCCAGACGAGGGTCCTGGAACGCATAAACCCAGTGCACCACGTCCAGATACTTCAGAGGCAGACCCGTTTGGAGTTGAGCGGTAAGTGGCCATGCATTGCTGTGTGAGACAGGGCGTGTAGCAGTGTGCTGGTAGTCATCTACTTGCCTGTATGTGTGACATAGGCCATGTATGGATGTGTGTGTGCAGGGACATCATGGTGCTGCATGTGAGACCAGTCATGCGTGAACCACATGGATGGTGCATGAGTACAATGCAACATGCGGAGCAGCATGCAGAATACACACATGAATGCATGCCTGTCTCTGTTCTTGGACATGGATGGGGTGTGAGAGATGGGTGCTGCTGTCATGGACATGTATGGTGTACATGTCTGTGTGTCTGAGTAGCGTGTGTGTGACTTTGAAACGCCATGGATGCATGACATATGTCCTTGACGATGTGTTGAATCACTGATGCAGTCTCGTCATCCTTGTATTCACTGTGTCTGTGGTGTATGAGGCCAGATGCATGAGCCTCCGGTGATGTGTGTGCATGGGATCAGTATGACTCATGATGCATGTGAGTTTAAAGACAACATTGTATGTTAATAGAGGACCTTGGGCATGTATGCAAATGTTGATTGCATGCGCCGTGCCTGTTTCTGCATGTGTGTTGCCTGCATTGACCCATGTGTTGTGGAGGGACATGATGGAAGTGACGTTTGACAGTGCCACTCATGTGCTATTGCTTCCTGTCTAGGGGACTATTGTACAGTGCCCTGATGCTTGTGTTCTATGTCTCCCTCTACACAGCATCGAGTGAAGAAGAGGGCGTAGACGGTGCTGTGGAGCAAAGCGGCAGGGATGCCTCCACCGGCCGGCGACGCAAGGCCCAGCCACTCTCCCAGGAATTACCATAATCCGGGAGTGAGGGGACTGGTGCCGCGTCTGCCACTACGGCTGCAGTGGAAGGGGCGAGTGAGCCCCCACAGGGGCTTGCGATGGCAGAACACGGTGCAGAGCCTTCCAGGTTGGTGGTGTACACAGAGGAGGAGGAGGCCCCTACTGAGCCGCACATGGGGCCTGGTGGGGGTGGTACCACTGGTGCAAGTGGTGCAGTCCAGGGGCAGGAGGCAGCACAGGTCACCGCAGAGGGGCCTGTGCATGTCACTATTCCTGACCCTGTGACTGCACCACCATGCACCAGCAGGGTTGCCCCGTCCCAGGCCCGTCTGCAGGTAGGGGGAGGCCCACGTCATCTGGCATTCCACTACCTGCAGACGAGGAGACCCGTGACCATGTGGAGTCCGTCCTGATTGGTGTTGCGTTGCGCACGTGTGACATTCGTGATGACGTGCATGCTTCCTGAGGGGACCACGCACTTCATCACGGAGAGCTGCATGCCAACATGGCCCAGTTGGGAGGGGCCCTGGTCGGAGGGTTCCTAAATGTGTCGGGCACTATGGCGGCCCTCTCCTCCTCTGTGCAAACTATGCGCCAGTCATTCTCTGTGCCGTTTTCCGGCCCAGATTCCACCAGGGCCCCCTGTGGACCTGCCCCAACCAACGCAGCCAGCTTGGTGGAGATCACTTCCCTGCCACAGTCGGGAGTCAGAGGTCCAGCAGGGGTGGACACTCCACCAACTGGAGACCAGCAGATGAAGGATGTGCCGGCATCATCGGGCAGGGCACATGGACGGCAGCAGCAGGCTCAAGGTGGGAGCGATGATGGCTCGGGGCCATCAACATCAGAAGGGCAGGCATCGGCCGAAGGGCAGGAGGACCCTGGAATCGGAGTGTCTTCCGTGTGGCAGCGGTTGGGCCAGCAGATAGATGCGAAGCGGCAGCCTGCGGAAGAGGCACGGCTTACTATGGTCAGGGCGGAGTACTCCATACGCAGGGCGTTGAGGTGGGCTGAGTGCCTCGAGGCAACTCGCAGGGAGTTGGAACAGGCCATGACTGCATCCCTGCGAGTACTCTGGGACAGGGGAGAGGCCCGCCTCTGAGACATCGACATGGTGTTCGATGATGCCCTGGCCCAGGACATCACAGAGTGAGCCATAGGACTTGCCCGCCGCCATTGTATATAGTTGACTAGTGTTAGGTTTCCTTTATATATTTTTTTCTTTTGGGGCGCATGGACTATGCCCCACCTTTTTGTATATAGTTCGTTATTAGGTAGTGTTTTTTGTAGGTTTCCTTTGAATTGTTGGGCTCATGGACCCTGGATTTGTAAATTGTATATAGTTGAAGACTGGATTTGACCTCTACTTTTTTTTTCCCATGAAGCAATGTATATATCTTTTTTCATACTTTGGATTTGGTTTGATGGGCGGACACTTTGGAGCCATTTTCATTTGATTTTATTTGGATTCTGCATTGATATATTTTTTTGAATATTTTTTGGGACATCCAGCCTTTTGTTTGTTATCATTTTCTCTTGTGTGATTTTCTTTTATTCCATTGATTTTTCATTTAATACATTTTGGTTTCATACTTCAATTGTGTGGGATTCTCTCATTGGTTTCATGCATGTCACGATGTGGGTTTTCGCATTCACTTGCAACCATTGTATATGTGTGACGGACATGTATTGATGTTCATACTTGCCATTTGGGATGTTTCATGTGATGGGGATTTCAATGTGGGGTGGATGGAATACTTGGTTGGGGGTTTGGACTGGGGTGGTGTGGGGTGGGATTTGGGTGGCCATAAGGGCCATGATTGTGGATGTTGATGACGTGTTGGGGGGCATGTGTCGGGGGCTGCTGGCAGGTGCCCGTCAATGCTGGGTGGGTGGGGGTGCAGGGGCACATGAGTCGGGGCCTGCTGGCAGGTTCCTGTCAATGCTGGGTGGGTGGGGGTGCAGGGGGACATGTGTCCGGGCCTGCTGGCAGGTGCCCGTCAATGCTGGGTGGGTGCGGGTGCAAGGGACATGAGTCGGGGCCCGTAAATGGTGGGTGGGACATGTGTTGGGGCTCACAAGTGCATAGTGCCATGTGGGCTGCCTGCGGGGCATGCCCAGAGTGCATGGGCTGCCTGCGGGCCATGGCCAGGATGGATGGTCTGCCTGCAGGGCATGGCCAGGGGTGTCAGGTAGTCCCTTGTGGTGTCGGCTGCTTGCAGGGCCTGGGGAGGGGGAAGGGGGCACACCCGGGAGGACGCACGCTGACAAATCGCGTGTAAGACTCCCTGCGCACCCCCAAAATACTTACCCTGCTCGCCCAAGGCCTATCGCATGTGTGACTCCCCGTGTACCCCAGTAATAGACATACCATGCTCGCACAAGGCCTGTCGTGCATGTAACTCCCCGCACACCCCAAAAATACACGTACCACGCTCGCACAAGGCCTATCACGTGTGAGACTCCCCACGTACCCCCAAAATACACATACCCTGCTCGCCCAAGGCCTATTGCATGTGTGACTCCCCGCGTATCCCAGTACACGTACCCTGCTCGCCGAAGGCCTATCGCATGTGTGACTCCCCGCGTATCCCAGTAATAGACGTACCAAGCTCACACAAGGCTTGTCACGTGACTCCTTGCGCACCCCCAAAATACACATACCACGCTCGCACAAGGCCTGTCGCGTGTGTAACTCCCTGCGCACTCCCAAAATACACGTACCACACTCGCACAAGGCCTATCGCATGTGAGACTCCCCGCGTACCCCCAAAATACATGTACCATGCTCGCCCAAGGCCTATCGCGTGTGTGACTCCCCGCGTACTCCAGTAATACACGTACCACGCTCGCACAAGGCCTGTCGCATGTGTGACTCCCTGCGCACCCCCAAAATACACATACCACGCTCGCACAAGGCCTGTCGCGTGTGAAACTCCCTGTGTACCCCAGTTATACACGTACCACGCTCGCACAAGGCCTATCGCGTGTGAGACTCCCCGCGTACCCCAGTAATAGACGTACCACGCTTGCACAACGCCTATCTCGTGTGAAACTCCGCGGGTACCCCAGTAATACATGTACCACACTCGCACAAGTCCTGTCGTGTGTGAGACTCCCCGCGTACCACAGTAATAGACGTACCACCCTCGCACAAGGCCTGTCGCGTGTGTAACTCCCTGCGCACCCCAAAATACACATACCCTGCTTGCCCAAGGCCTATCGCGAGAGACTCCCTGCGTACCCCAGTAATAGAAGTACCACGCTCGCACAAGGCCTGTCACGTGTAAATCTCTGCGTACCCCAGTAATACATGTACCATGCTCGCACAAGGCCTGTCGCGTGTGTAACTCCCTGCGCACCCCCAAAATACACGCATCCACACCATCCACCCTGGAAATGCCCCACAGGGAGCCCACTCACCCGCTCCATGCCCCGCAGGCAGCCTATCCACCCTGGCCATGCCCCACAGGCAACCCACACCACAGGGGCTACTTTTTCTATGCAATTTACCTGGCGTGAGCGGGGTATGCGTATTCTGAGGGGTGCGCTAGTACATTTACACGTGTTTTGGCTGCCCAGAAAAGGGTACGCTAGTATTTTCACGCGATTACAGTGTAGCGGCCCTGTAAGCTGGTCCAGGGTTAGCGCAGGCCTTTGCACTGCATTGGCCATTTCCATGGCTTTTCCTTGCGCAAGAGGCGTTCTTGGGGTCGTAACTGGCGCTGCGGGATGTTCACTGCTCCAGCGCTCAAAATGGCTTAGTTATTCCATGAATACGTGGTGCGCCAGAATGCTGTTTAGCGCACACGACTGGCACACGCAGGTGCACGCTCCCTCTCTGCGCTGCCTCTGCGCTGAAATCTATGAATTACCCCCTTAGTAGTCTACAAGGCAGTGCATTGTGCAATTTGCTCAGTTTCTGTGTTTGTTTTTCAAATCATTGTGTCTGTGGGGAAAAAAAAAACTTTTTTTGTTATGCTACAGTTTTTTGTTTGTTTTCAGTGTTCACTTGTTGTTTCTGGATAATGTTCTATCTGTTGGCTTGTTGCAGATTTTTTGGAGCAGTTAGATACCTGTTGGTTTCTTGTTATAATTTAGTGGTATTGATTTATCTGTTTGGTTGTTACAGAATCTTGGGGCAGTTAGATACCTGGTGGTGTATTCTAACAGTTTGTAGTTTTTTAATTGAAGTTTTGTTAATGTTTAAGTACAGATTAGTTATTACATTTTGGTTTTAAGAAGATTAAATAAGCGTTTGTAAGATTTGCTGGTAATCTTTGCTTTAGAGTAATGGTACTATCATTACATTCGAACCATCCACATTTCTTTTTTATATATGCAGTGTAGTGACCTGCATTGGTTGTGGCTTCAATATACCTATTGTTGTGAAGGTTTTCTTACCAAGTGATACTTGACCATGTGTGAATCCAGTCAACTTGTAGTTGTTTTTGGTACCATCTGCATTGTAACGTAGAAGCATTAGTATTACGTATTTACTATGGGTTTGTATTAATAAGGTGGAGCGAATATCTGAATTGCAGGTAGTACATAATCTACCATGGTTTGCATTTTGTACAAGTTGCTGAAATGGAACGGATTGACAATTAGGGATGGATACATACACAAAGCTCTCATTAGGGATTTGTTCCTGTGTCACATTGTTGCAGAGAGTGCATGTAGGTTTCCACATGTATGAAATCTGGAAGATTTAATTTATAGGTATGTTTTTGTTTTCCAGGACTTGTAGTAAGTACATTAGAAATGTGTGTGGATCTTCTTGTGAGTTTATAGTGAATTTCACCATTCCAGCACAGTAGGCCAATTCTTGTCTTATTCCATGAACCCTATACGTGCTGTCAGGATTGTTTGTTGCGTTTCTATGAAGTACTAACATTTGCAAACACAATTGGTCTGTACTGTGTAAGTACATGTTGTCAACAATTGGTGGCAATTGAAATAGAATATTCATTGCTACATTCGCATAGCAACTTACACCAGTTATATTTGAAAATTTGAATGGACCAGATAGTTCTGTGTCCAAGTCATTTTTTCAGAGTGTGTGTTGCTTCTTTGAAGAAGTACCTGAGTTACGTTGAGTAATAGGTTCTTCTTTGGTTGTGGTAATTGATGAAGTATTAGCTTCTTTTACTCTCTTTGGTGGATTTGCAGTCAGATCCTGTTGCATTTCTGTTTGAATTTGTTTTCGTATACAATGTTTTCCTTTTTGTGGAACAGGCTATGTTTTAGATGGGGGTGCATAGTGAACGTAGTCTATTGTATTCTAAAATGCAAGGAATATCAGCGTTATCTTTACTTGCATCAAAGTTGATTAGAAATAGACTGTCAAGTGTACGTAAGCGTGATAGTGCTACATAGCTCATGCCTTCTTTAAAGACTGTGTTACCAATATCTATCAATGCTTTGTCTAGGGTAAGACCTTGTGATTTATGAATGGTGACTGCGTATGCTAGAGTTAGAGAAAATTGTTCTCTGCGTACATACATGTCTTTGAAGAGAAGGAATCGAGCTGTTGAGCTCACTATCCTTTTTACTTCTGAAAATTTGTCAAAGAGAATATTGACAAACTGAATGTTGTTGTCACGTGGGTAAGTTTGAAAGCCAACAACTGTACCCATTGCTCCATTAACTAGTCCTTGCTCCACATCAAGGTTACGTTTACGCAATACGCTACAGTTTAAGGATCATTTTAATATTTTCTCCAAACCAGCTGTGTTGGAAATATAATTTTCTAAGTAATTTAGTCTTGTTGTGGCTTGTTGACACATGGGTAATGTCCAGTTTGTCTATGGAGCAAATTTCAATTATTGGTTGCATTTCTTTTTTCAACATTGTTTCATTGAATTTGGAACAGCTTGCAAGAGTTGGCATTAAGCACATACAATTGACATTTTTGTGCGCTAATTGTTCCATAACATCAGTAGCACATGAGTTATGACCATAAAGTGCATGGATGGGCCGGGTTTTTAATATTGATTGTGCTTCTTTAGATAGTATACCAACTCTAATACTCTTTAAAATGTTGGCATAACTGAGGTCTGCAGATTGGTGCATGTTTTCTGTTAATTCTCTGTATTGGAAATGTTGCCAAAGGTTGACATTTCCTATGCTGCCAACAGTTTTACGGCAGAGTTTGTGTCCTAAGGTTTTAAAAATAGGTTCACCTTTCACTGGTGTCAATTGAAGAAGATCTCCAAAAACAATAATGTGTTTTCTTCCAAAGAACTCTTCGTAGTTTGTTTTAAGTACTTCTTGCAATCTGAGGTGAATCAAAGCCAACATTAGGTTGGAGACCATGCTCACTTCACCTATTAATAGCATTTTCATTTGTTTTAACACTCTGCGTAGTTCCATTGCAGCTTCTGTAGAAAGTTTGTAATATTCTAATTTGTTTTGGTACTCTACAGGAAGGAGTAGTAATCGGTGTAAAGTGACACCGCCTATGTTGTAGGCAGCTAAACCTATGGGGGCAGTTACAACAGCTAACAGTTTGTTGTTTATCAATTGTTGAAGAAACTTGCTGATGATTTTGATTAAGAATGTTTTGCCTGAACCAGCTTCACCACTGACGTATAGTAGTATAGGTTTGTAATTTTTGCAGGTACATTCTTTATTTTCATGTTGTACACCATGTGCAATTTCTTTTGTTACTTCTTAAAAAATGGTGCGCTGCTCTTTGTTCAGTTTTGATTGCAGTGCAGTTAAGTCTTCTGTATCTTCTTCGTAGTGACACATGATGTTCTCTACTTCTGTCATAGCCAATTCTGCCTCATTTGCTATTAATGGCTGTCCCAGTGCTTCTTGACTTCCTGTTGCAGAAGGTTGACTACTGTCGGGAGTGTCCTTATCTAGTTGGGCCTGGAGTTCTTCGTGTTGCTGTTCATTGTGCAACATTGTTTTGTACTGCGTAAAGCTTATATCGGTGATAGTGCCTTCATTTGCTTTGAAAGCGTCTTCATGGGAGTCATAGTTTTCTAGTATCTCTTCTTCTTTTCTCCATGGTTTAAAAAGTTGTAGCAGGGACATGTAATATAGTTCTTTCTGTTGAGGAGTTTTTAATGACAATTTGATATGATTAATTGAGCTTCGGTTGGTAAGATTCACTAAGCTGCCTTCACAATCCACTCTATATCTACCTTTTTTTTCATCGGGATTTATATTATTTTTGTATGTGAAATTTTGGGCTATGTGGTATAGACACATGGTTTCCAAAGTGGTACTCCTGTTCGGGTAGTATGTATGTAGTACATTGTTTTTCAAAATGTCTTGGCTGTTGGGATCATTGTTGGCTATTGTTTCTATGTCCACATATGATTTGAGAACTCTTTTTCTAGATTTAGCAGGACCAAGACTTAGCCATACTATATTTTCAGATTTTCCATACAAAGCAGTACCGTTTAAACGATCTGCAGTTTCATAGGAGCCACGTTTTCTATGAGAGCATTTTTATGCCTAATCTGTACAATTTCTGTGACAGTGTTTTGTCAGATAAATTGTCATACCAGAGGTCTTTAAGCTCTGTTTCCTCTTCTTTGGTTAAGTAGGCTGTGACATATCATGCAACTGCAGTGGAATTGTCTGCAATGTACTTCACATCTATGTTTGCATTCCATGGGAGGGCAATGATTGCATTGTAATCATTGATATATTTTTATATATTTTGATTCTTCAGTTATTTTTATGTAATATGTGTTCTTAGGTGATTTACCTTTGAGACTATGTCTAACTGAAGACATGAAGTTGTTTACTTGACCTGTTGTTGTAACTGGTCTAAGGAAACCAAAGCAGCATTTGGTGTAGTGTTTTCTTTTGTTTTTATATTTGTGACGACAATAATTTCTACATTTGTGTCTTTGAAATTGTAAAATGTGTGCATGAAGGTCACTATGTGTTGTTTGTGAAGGAATTTCACAAGTGACATATTTGTGGATAAACTGCAAAATAGTGGCATCACTGTCCTGACCAAATTTAAGAGCATCTGTAATCCATAAAAGCATGTGTTGGGTGGTGGTCCTCTGGCTTGGTATTCTTTTCTCCAAAAGAAGTGTTGTTCTTCTCTGAGGGGAGGAACAGTTTTCTTACAAATAAAGTGTAGCATAGCAATGAAGCAATGATGGAAATATCTTGATACATTTACAGGATTTAGAGGGCAGCGTTCTCCTGGTGTTTTTATATCTGTTTGTTTTTGTTTGCTATGCATAGGAATTCGTGTAAATTTTCCCATGCATATTCTGCACAACTCAAGGTTTCTTATCATACAGCGTACATCTCCGTGGCGTCGGAACCAGTATTCTTTTGTACCACGCATGTTTGCTAAAAGATTTGTAATACTTTACTGTAAAACCTCATCTTTTTGTTGCACTTTTTGTAGTAATTGCGTAGCTGACATATTTTGAAAATGGGTACCTGATTTTAATGTGTGTGCAACTCCGTGGCATAGAGTTGCTAGCTCACTTTCCAAGAGAAGGTGGAATATGTATTCCACATTTTGTCTGAATCTGGGGTCAGAATACATTCGTAAAGAGATATTCTGATGCTGTTATTTGTGTGGGTCTGTCATCGTACCTTCCTCCTTTTCCAGTAGAAAAGAGTAGATGAAAGGCACGTGCTTCTATACTTTTTTCCCCATATGCTGTTTGGAGATTTTTTGGCTTGTCACATTGGGTACATTTCCAGTGCATCATCTATGGTGTCTTTAGAGTGTAATGGATAAATTGTATAATGGTCTAAAATATTGGATTCTGTAGCAGGATCTAGAAGTTGAAATTGACCAGTTTCTGGTGAGTCTTGAATTATTTCAACGGTTTCTCTCAGGTTTTCTTCAATATTCATTTCTTTTTAGTATTCATTATTGTCTTTTAGATATTGTACGTCTTGTCTAACTTTATGTAAGTCCACAAGTTGTTACCAATTTATTTTGTCTTTCGTAGGTATGCCGTTTACTAAGACAATTAAAGATTGATCTATTGGACCTTGCACTCCCAGAGTGTGTACATTTTGTTTAAGATCTAATGGTAAATAAACTACTTTGCCACTGTTAGGCAGAAACCTGTGCAGTTCCCTTAGGGACCACTGCAAAAGGCTTAAGACTGCAGGTGTTGGCAGTAAACCCAATTGGTAGCAGTCTGTACCACCCAGATTTACCTAGTAGCTGTGGCTGAGCAGCCAGACTTCTCTCAAGAAGAGTTAGACAGTATATAGAGTATACAAGATAGGTACCAAAATACAGTAGCACAAGCAAACACTGACCAGAGCGTTGGTATCAAGTATATAATTATTTATTTAAAGACATACTTAGAAACACTCTAGCACTATTATTATAAGCAAGCTCAAAAACACAGTCACTATTACTATATATACATCCCTTATTCCTTATTAGACAAGTCTTAGTTAACACCACTTATTTCCAGACAAAGGTGAGTGCTTAAATAAAGATGGCACTCTTAACAAGTTTAAGAAAAAGGGAGGGACAAGGCAGAAATTAGGAAAGGCACACAACACAATACTTTAGAATCACCCAGCAAGGCAAGAAAGTCAAAGGGCCTCATTACGAGTCCGGCGGTAACCGAGGCGGTAAAACCGCCTGGTTACCGCTGAACTCGTATTACCATTCCGCCTATGTGATTCCCGGAATTACCGGGGCATTACAACCCCGGTTTTCCGGGAATCACAGAGGCGGAATGGTGTTAATCCCCATTCCTTTGGGACTCGATGGGAATGGGGATCATGGGAACACCAGCAGCACCTCGTAATGCTGCCGGTGTTTCCTCGTCCACCTGCAGGCGGGCGGTGTTAAACCCGCCAGGTCAGGCCTGCAGGAGTCGGGATCAGGCGGTCCGGAAACAACGGTGGCGGCGGGTTTACCACTACCGTTATTTCTGGACTGCCTGAGTTGTAATGAGGCCCAAAGTCTCCTAGTGAGCAAAAAGTTCAGAGGCCAGGCTCCCTCTTGGAGAGAGTACAGAGCACCACTGCGCCCAAGATCACACAGTTAACAGTATTGAAAAGTCTTGCAGGGGGGTTCAGCAAAGAATTAGTTCAGCTTCGAAAAGTTCAGTTAGCCAGCCTAGGGCCAACCCAAGTGGTAATTGAGGCTTTAAGAGTCACCCCACACAGACCGTTGCAAGGGAGGCTAGGCGGACACAGTACCTTTAAAGTGGAGAGTATCCTCCAGCGGGGGCAGTTGTTCCTGGCAGCGGGTGCAAGTCGCGGCGTCATCCAGAGGAAGAGATGATCTCGACGTGGAGAAAAGTTGAAGGTCGTTGCACTGCCAGGGAAGAAACCAGCCGCGGAGTCCTCCGGTAAAATGGTACTACCCTTTTATTTGCGGTAGTGGAAAAACATGGAATTCCGGTTGCCGGGGTGCTTGGCACAGGCAAGGCGGCCACGAGATGATCCGGGAAGGCGAAAAGGCGGGCAAACTGGTTATCCCCACCAGTCAAAGGAAGAAGACTCTTCAGGATGAAGATCTCCTCTGTCGTTGGAAGAAGTGGTGTGTCGGTTCAGCAGGGCTCCACCAGTGGTGTCATCGTTGCAGGTCAGCTCAGCTTCTCCCTCTTCGGATTCTTTGGTCCTGTGGCGACGTCTGAAGTCCCAGTCCCCAAAGCCCTGCTTTTATGCAGAAAACCCCCATTCATCAGTCCTAGCTGTCACTCAAACATGCTAAGTGGTGAGCCGGGCGGCTCACCACTGGGCCAATCACACAAGAGTGCGACTTGGGTTGCCGAGGCAACTCAGTCCAGGGTGCCTAAACCCCCCCCCACACCCCCTCTGGTACCCAGACAGAGTGGCACCACTTTTGGAGGCTTCTGTGGAGAAGCCCACCAAAAAGTGGAACAAAGGGCTCGACTTGGGTTGGAGTCACAGAAGCGAACACAAACGCCATTTTGGAACCGAGTTCTGCCAAAAAATACCAACCAGTGAATTAATATTAAATAAACAAACCGGCGGTATGTTTGAGGCTATGTTAAAAAGTATTAGCCTCGAACAATGGGAAAATCCATAGGAATATATTTGCAATTGAATATAAAAAGTAGTATCCACTGCCACCAGCCAAAACTCGCTCAGGGGGGACTGGACAGTGCCCCCTCGAACAACAGACGCAGGGCAATCGAATTGCCCCTACCAGTATGCCCACAATATGATGGTTTGTACTGGTTCTGTTCACAATTTAGGACCAGTAAAGCCAATGATGACTTTACATGCCCTGGGAGACAGTAGTCAGTCCCAGGGTATGGAGTCTATGTTTGGGGGTCACTATGACACGACATGGAGGGTGCTGTGTAACACACATACCAAAAATACATGAAGCCCTATGAGTAAAAGACCCCATAGCCCATAAAACACATTACAAAGTCAAAGGATATCTCAAATCATGTCTAAGAGTGGGAGAAAAAGAGTCTCACTCTTAGCAGGAGAATCAAATAAACCCCAAAAATCCAGCAAAGCTGTTGGGGGACTCACTAGGTTTGGGAAATTAGCCTTAACAGAGAATTCTCCCTAACAGCCACAAATGCCTTTCACTAATTAAGAGAGAGGTAATTTTGCTGTTTTTGGTTGAAGGCATATTATTGTTTGAATCATGATACTCTCATATAAATTTAGTTGTTGCAGGGGTTTTGGTAGTGGGAATAATTCCAAGTTATTTGTGATAGCACGTGAAGGTTTTTGGTTGTTGTCAAGTTTTGCAGTGCAGTAATTGCAAAGTATTAAGGGGTCAGTATTTTCGTATTTGTTTTCTGCTATAACGTAGAGAGCTTATTTGGAACCATTTGGAATCTTCATTGTCTTCTATTTTGTACATTATGTCTATAGTTTTTGTGCTACTTTTATAAAAAATCATGCAGCAACATACACACATATGGTTTGGTACTTCAGTGGATGTACTTTTAAACTTTAGTATTTCTTTTTTGTAAGTGTGTAATAGAAAGTTGCTATTTGTACAGAAGTTGCTAGTTTTGTGTATAGCTATTGCATTTTGTAAGTGGCTTTAACTTCCAAAATATTTTCTCTGGATATGCTCTATTTCTTCGAGTAGCTGCTCCAAGGCTCACGAACAGGTAGCAGCTGCCGTCCTCTGGCCACATGGGAAGAGGCTACCACTGGGAAAGGAGTGATGATGTCATCAGATTCATCACACTACCCTAGGAGACCCAGGAGTCGGTCAATAGCACACAGCAAATCTAGCATGTGCGCAAGATGCAATTTCTAACTTTGGATCCATTACATAATATACAATATGACTTAACTATCCCTTTGATGCATCCTGTATTCTCCTTTAAACACTTGCTTAAACCTACAAAATTAACATTGCATGGCTAGGCTCGTATTGGCACCACTTGTGTGGGGAGAGCCAAGTAGCTTGAGGTTGCGGTTGCTTTCAAGCTAAACAGGCTTGCCTTAGCTATAATAACCTGGTGCTAAATGGCTCCCAGATCCTGTCAATTTCAAACCCTGTTCTTACTGTGGTGTAGAGTTGATCAGGGACTTTTTTGAGGAGATCCGTGTTTATTACAAATGGAATATATTTCCTTTTGGTGCAGTGCTTAGGAAGCTCTAGTTGGTCTCTTCATGGACTTTCCATGAAGTATATTTTGGAATATAATGAATGTTCTCTTTTCTGTCTCAAATGTGGCTGAAGGTTTAATCGTATAAAGTTTTAATTCACTTTCTGTACCATGATAGCAAAACATTTATGTGCTTTGCAGGCACCAAGGTTATAGCCATTTGGCATATCTGTGACTAGGTTGTTATCCTGGGCTTTGCTGAGCCATATGTGTGCATCCTTGAACCCATGGGGCAAGTAGGGAAACCGATCATGGGGAACTTGGGATATGAAGGGTTTATGTCATTGAAACGTCATGCCAGCAAATGTCACATTGATCGCTCTCAAGGGAAAGTTGGGCAACCTGCTTGTCTTGGAAGCAATGATAGCAATGATGGGAGTAGTCTCTACCATCAAATAATAAAGAAAACATACTCCTAGTCAGTCTTTGTCAAATCAAAATGGTCTATACTAACAAAAACCTAATGCCTGCCCTATCTCTTATACAAAAAGTGTGTAAAGGGGAATATGCATTTAAAGGGAAATCAGTGTTATAACATAAAGGATCAAGATGGCTGAGTCAGCTCTCCTCCCCATGTTGGACAGCACAGAGTAGGGTGGCCCCCGTAAATAGGATGACACACTCTGGCTCAGGTTCTCAAAACAAGGCAGTTCATAACATGGGTTGGGGCCTACTTTTCCTTCCACGTTAAAGTCCCTTATTCCAGTTCACCAAAAGTTATTTTGCATTTCAACAAAAAGATTGCATAGGTCTCCCTCTGTCAGGCTCGGACCTCTCAAAGCAACAGTTCACATAGGTTTCCCTCAGCCGGTCTCAGGCCTCTCAATCAAGAAGTACCTGTTTCAACGCATATCTCCTTCAGCTGGGCTCTGACCTCACAATCACAGCAATTGTAGGGGTTCCCTTCCCGAAGCTTTAGTCACATTTGTTAGGGGTTCCCTTCCCCTAACTTATTTCATGCTTCCGGTCTCCCTCAGTCGGCCTCAGACCTTTAACTGATGTCAAAGACTTTTGAATGTGTGACGCTTTCACTATTGACCTCCGCAGGACCACTTCGACTTTCACTTCAGCTCTCATTTTGGTTATTTGGCCCAGTGTCTCTTAGTCTTGGTAGTTCCATACCATAAGCACATAAGTCCAAAGAAATCTTTCTCTCAAAACGTTCACCTTTTAACTTCCCCTTTTGCCAGGGTTAATCTTTAGCATTGCGCATTTCAGAGTTCAATCGCTTTGCTGCTTTATGACAAGATATCACACGTTTTGCTGAGATGTTCGAGTGGGCTACTTCCTTTCGCGAGTCAAGGTTGATACCACAGGCTTGGCCTAGCCTCCACAACTCTGTCGTTCACCCAGGAGGGTCACTGGCATCCTTGGAACACAATGCAAACTTCTTGTTTGGGATTTGGCCTTCTCTGCGTATCCTTCACGGCTCTTCTGAGGCAATGACCTCCTGCAGGGATCTCCTGGGTTTCCCGACCCTTTGTTCTCGTTACCCTAGATCGGTCGTTCTGTTCCAGTGGGTTTGCCTTCACCCCAGAAGATCTGCTCCTTCTCGTGTTCCACCTTGCTCAGAGTGTGTGTCTCTATGTTCCGCCTTTTATCCGTGTGGGCAGAGCTAATGGGTATCAGATATATGTGATTAAAGTCAAGTGTCTGACCCGATTAGCGGGATATGTCCAATGAGATATGTAAGTGGTAGCCTCTTTACTCTCAGTCACCCTCTTCCTCGGCTCAGTGTTTGTGTAGAAGGGAGGGAGTTGGGACGTCAGAGAATCCTATAAAATAGGATGAGATATGGGAATGGGAAAAGGGGGAATACTGCATCTCACCATCAGTTTCCTCACCCCAACTCCCCGAAGACACCTCACCCAGTGATCCTCCTGCACTGGTCCACTTGCAGGGTCTGGATCCAAAGGCGATGGCTGTGCACTGGCCACCTGAGAGAGAGATCCCCAGGGACTAGCAAGTGAGACACCCTTTACTTTCTCACATACCCTTCAAATATGTGATGTAGCTGCATCTGTTTCGCAGGGACACCTGGAAAGGAAATCAACGTTCCCCTGTTCTTTACCTTTGTATTGGTGTTCCACACTGAAAAAGTAGGGTTGCAGGTCTTCGAACCATCGCATGACTCGAGGTTTAGAGTCCTTTCATTGACTTATCCATACTAAAGGTGAGTGGTCAGTGATGAGTGGGAATTTACTCCCTAGAAGGTACTTACTATCTAAGATGGATAATTGCCCATTTGATAGCAAGGGCTTCCAGTTCCAACACAGAGTAGTTGTTTTCTCTGGGAAACAGTTTACGACTAGTGAAAATGATGCTGTGTTCTAATCCATCGTGTATTTGCGATAATACTGCTCCTAACCCTGTGAGGGAGGCATCAGTCTGTAATACGAATTTCTTTGAGAAGTCTACTACTTTTAGTATTGGATTTTGGCATAAGGTTTGTTTCAGGTTATTGTAAAAAGCATCATTCTCATCAGTCCAACACATTTTCTGGGGTTCTGCATTTATTAGTTTGTCTGTCAGTCTGGCTGTGCTATCTGAAAAATGTGGGATAAACCTACGATAATATCCAATCAAACCTAGGAATGCCCTGAGATCTCTCTTGGTCTTGGGTGTGGGAGCATCTAGAACGGCTTTAATTTTTTCTTGTTGGGGCTGGTTACTGCCTTTCCCGAGGAGTTGAGTGCTTGAGGCCCGGAGGGAAGAGGAGAGGTCAGCCCACACAGAGAGAAAAGAGGTGATTTGACAGGGTGCTGATACTTACTTTGCTGCTTTATGACATGATACCACACGTTTCGCTGAGACTTTCAAGGGTGCTACTTCTTTTCGCCGGACCACTCTACTACTCAGTATTACTGGCTTCAAAGTTATCAGTAACTTTAAGTTCACTAATGGTTTGCTTTCCTTTGCGTCTCCTGAGCATGTGTGCAACCTTCAATTGTAAGATACACTGTTGCGGCTTCAATCTTTCCTTAGCACACACCAGCCTTTCATGTCTTTCGCTGTTATTTTGGGCTTCATTTCATGAGTCAGGGTTGATACCACAGGTTCGGCCTCGCAACTCCAACTTTGTTGTTCACCCGGGAGGGTCTCTGGCGTCCTTGGAACACAATGCAAACCTCTTGTGTGGGATTTGACCTTCTCTGTGTGTCCTTCATGGCTCTTCAGAGGCAAAAACCTCCTGCAGGGATCTCCTGGGTTTCCCTGCCCTTTGATTTCGTCCCTTGATCAGTCATTCTGCTCCAGTGGGTTCGCCTTCGCCCCAGAAGATCTGCACCTTCTCGTGTTCTGCCTTTTATCCATGTGGTGAGAGCTAATGCGTATCAGACGTATGTGATTAACGTCAAGTGCCTAACTTTACCTGACCCGATTAGCAGGACATATCCAATGAGATGTATAAGTGTTAGCCTCTTTACTCTCAGTCGGCATCTTCCTCCTTGCCCCAATGTTTGTGTACAAAGGGGGGGGGGGCGTCGGAGACTCCGGTAAAATATGATGAGATATAGTTTGTTGAGGATACTAAAGTTGCAAGGACATGAGCCACATGTCCTTAAGAGGAGACCTGATGAATCCATCTCACCGGTCGGTGACACCTTATTCCAGTCCTGCATGGTGCTTTCACTTCAGGTCAACTTTCAGTCAATTTTATTCAGTTGAAATGACCCAAGACTACAACTCTCAGAATGCTTGAATGGGGCATGGTGTCCCCCGGTGACATGGAATCACCGAGTGCAGGATAGAAAAATAGCACATCATTTCCCTGTCAGCTTTCAGCTGACCGCCGTTCTCTCCTATGCTCCCTTATCTCTGATATGTGTAATAACAATTTATTGCATCTTTGATTTCCTAATTTGATGATATTCCCATTATCAACTTCAAAACACGATGACGGCTTCTAAAATGATGCACCATACACGATCAGGCTGGTAACAGGAAAAAAAGGGCACATTTTGTGGGAGGCATGAACAAAGTAAAGGAAATTATTATCCATGTGCAAGTTTGGTTTGAAACATTCATGCAGGTGCCTTTTGGATGTAGCGTCATGGTCTATTTCCATGTTGACGACCCAGCGTCATGGTATATTTGCCTTTTGAGGACCCCACGTCATGGTCGATTTCCCTTTTGACGACCCAGAGCCATTGCATATTTCCCTTTTGCTGGATTGTTGTTTGCAGTAAGGAACAGTGGTGCAGTCAGAATTTCTCTACTTCCTTGGCCGGAATCTGTACAAAAACACAAAGGAAAAAAAAAACGAATGGGAGACTTATAATTTCGGCCGTACAAAAATCACGTATGGCTGAACATTTCGAACAAGTCCCCCATTCGGTGGTATTACAGTGACCAAGGGCATGGGGGCTGCAGGGTGTCCCCCACACCCTTGTTCACTGTAATATCAGAGGGGCACTCATTGAAATAAAGTTTGGAGAAAAAAAGAAAAGGGGTCCCTGCAGCGCTGGTTCCCATCCACGTACGAATGGCGTCACAAAAGGAGGTGTGACACCGACAGCTAAGTAAGGGGGTCGGGGGCAAGTGGGTTGTCCCAAATGTCAGGGGAGAGAAAACAAAGTTATTTTCGGTAAAATAACTTTAGTTTTTTTTCTCCTTCGGATATTTTGTATTCCATTAATTGACAGTAATCCCCCTGGGCCTGCACAGTATTCACGAGAGCGTAGGGCAGGGGTCCCTATAAACTAGGAGAAATATATTGATTTAACTAGAATTATTTATTTTGCACACTCACTGGATTGCCTTGTACATTACAGATGTAAACGGTACTCATGTTTGCAACTATGTACTCATTTTTGCAACTGTGTAATGTTGTATGTCAGAAAGGACCCTA
Organism: Ambystoma mexicanum; assembly: GCF_040938575.1. Classification (NCBI taxonomy): domain Eukaryota; kingdom Metazoa; phylum Chordata; class Amphibia; order Caudata; family Ambystomatidae; genus Ambystoma; species Ambystoma mexicanum. The sequence continues at coordinate 443,485,760 of NC_090930.1, read as the reverse complement.
CCATACTCGTGTAGGTTCACAACATTTCTGTGGACTTCTACTTATGTATCCACATGCATTAAAGCCTGAGACATCTTAACTGGCCTCCCACCACCAGTTCTTCCCATGTTTCTTTCTCTGTATTCTTCATCTTTCCTCCATTGCTCGCTTGCTAGGTTCACGCTGTATATATTTGCATGAATATCCAGATACATGTATTCTCTTTTGCTGCACACCAGTGATCTGCGTGCAAAATGACAGCTGAGTGTGAACTCTAAAACCAAGAATCTAAAAAAACGCTGCCCACTTTTCTCACTCAATGGGCCTCATTACGACCCTGGCGCTAATGGGTTAACGGCGCCGTTAACCCATTAGCGCCTAATTACGAGGTCCCTTTGCGGGACCCGACCTTAACGGCTGGTCTAGACCAGCCGTTAAAGTAGGGACCCGCAAAGGGACCTTCGCAGTAAGTATGGTACCGCAATTTGCGGTACCGTACTTAGCGCCTTTGCCATTCCCATTATGCCCTATGGGGCAAAAATGGGAATGGGGATAGGGCCATGGGGAAATGGGGAAATACCGCCCCGCCAACCTTGGAATGGGGCGCTATTTCCCCATTTCACCATGGCAGACACGTTAAGATACCAGCACCAACCATGGTGCTAATAGCGCCATGGTTTAGCGCCGGTATCGTAATGAGGGCCAATGACTTCTTTTAGACTCATGTAAATGTTCTGAAACAGAGCACTGAAATCATGGCCTGTAAGTCCAGGCGTTTCAAGCGAATTTCATTTTTGCATTCCTGTGACAGGAGAACAGAAAGTTTGTCAAACAAAAAAAGGCTCTGTACAGATGGAAGATAACAGAGAAGATGACAAAGTGTTTCAAATGTTCATTCAATATTATTATTATTAGGGTATTCATTGAGCGGGTGCTAGCTTCAGGAAGCAACCAAGCCCTTTACAAGTCATGATAAAAACACGCAAGCAAGCACCATCACCAGCTGCCAGGAACAGGCCTGGACCAGGAAGAGGCATGTACACAGGCGAGCTGTGGCTAGAGCAGTAGTTTGGAACCTGGGGCAATGAGGTTGTCCTTGCCCCTCATGCCACCCCCTGTCTACACGCATGATAAGGCACCTTATGTCCAGGCATGCCACAGCATTACTTGCAAACCTACAGATATGGGGTGTATCAGCCACCTTTATTGCCTAAAAATAGGCAAATACTCCCAAAAAATAAAATAGGGAGTACAAATACTCCCAACAAAAATATAGGAAACAGAGACGTAGGAAGGACCTTGTGCCACTACTTACACACACACTTAGCTCCAGGGATATGTTTGGGCCAGTAGTGGACGTAGTACCACAGGAAGAAACTACTATTATAACTGCCTGATCAGAAGAAGTAAGCATGTACCTTTTATTGGGCATGAATAACCAGGTTCAAAGAAATAATGATTCCCAAAAATATCTGTTTTGCAGTTAAAACATATTTTTACTCGGTTATAAGATGCTCTCATTGGGAATTCGACTTTCATTTTTACTCCCTACAAAAATCTCACAACTTTGAAAAATATTGAGTAAAATACTGCCCATTCCAAATCTTATCTGGAGCACTGACTACTTGCATACTGAATCCCCTGCCGCCATTCAAATGATCTACATATTAATCCCCTTTACTTTGTGTCCCAAAGTAAAGGTGCGTCAGGGCTGGTGGGTGCCCATTTCAACATGATATTGAGGCTGACAAATTGGAGGAAGAGGAGGGAGCTCCGTGGAGATTGCTGCAGTCTTCGGCGGGGGAACGTGAGTTTGCATTTCGTTGTGATAAGAAGGGAGTGCTCCAGTGTTTGACCGTGCTTGGTGATTAAGAGGTGAAATATCTTATCAAACTGGTTTCCTTTCAAATGCAAATGCAGGTGGCTTACGCTGCCCAGTCAATCCTTAAGGTGAGACTTGGAAAAATTATTACTGTGAGCGTGCTGTAAGGCTACAGACTCCCGGACTGGGCATGGTTCAGGGTGGCTTACTTGCCTAGGGAGATTCGATCGCTTTGCTCTCTTCCCACTTTGTTCTGTAAAGAAAGATTTCTCTGTCCTGCAATACCAAGAAACACCACTTTCATTCTAAACTATTCCTGTTCACACGCGTTTGCTGCAGTCTTTCAGTTTACGGCCTGACACCAAGGATTACCTCAGAGACGAAACAGCAACCGTACACAGTCGGACCTTAATGAAAGACCGAGGATATAATCCGCCAGCTCCCTCAGTGGTATAGGAAAGTGGAGAAATACTCTGCTCCCGCATTTTTGAGGTCTAATGCCCAGGAGAGCACATAAGTTTTCCCTTTTTTTTTTTTTTTAAACGCTTTTTCTTGGAACTCACTCTGGCTTGATGTAATACTCATAAACCACCGGACAGGGTGGGGGCCCAATGGCAGTAACTTGCACAGGAAAACTGTTTCCCAATTTTGACGAGGATAGAATATAAAGTGCTTTGAACTATAATTAAAAGCACTGTTGAGATAGACTTAACTAAAGGAGGAATACAAGGAGCGACGGAGGAATATGCAATCTCACCTCAGAGAGAATCGAACTTGGATCCTACACTCTTTGTGGACTCACCCCTCATCCCCCTCAAGTATGGATAGTATTGAAGAACTGCTAAGATTAAGGGCAAGTGAAATAGAGGCGGGGGTGTCGGAAATAGTCCCGGTATAAATGGACCAATCACTGATACCACAGGAGTCACCAAGTATGGACAAAAATGTAATGAAAATAAAAAACAAGCTCAATCGACGAAATAAACTAAGAATGAAAAAGCTAAGAAGGTGAACAGTAATGTATTCAGAGTACCAATAAAAGGCCTGAATGCTCACCTAGAAACAACCCTTTAAAAAAAAAACAAATAAGAGTATGAAACCAAAAGAAATTATAAAACTGGCCCTAATATTCAGGAAACAGTGAAGCAACTTGGAAAATAAAGGACTTTGTGAATCTGCTTCTCACTATTCTCTAAACAACATATAAGGAAATCAACTCTTCCTTTTAGATAAATACATTCCATCAGAATTGCATCAAGTAGCAGGTTATGGTCAAATTCCATGCAGATAGAAGAAGCATGAAGTGATTTTCCAAGACCCATGATAAAAGATAACCCCCAAGTATACCTAAGAAAACCATTAAGAACTCAGTGGGGTCTGAACCACTAGTGAATGGTGGAAGGGAAGAATATTCGCCAAGACAGAATAAATGGTTATTGAAACAGAAAAACAGGAACCCCAGTATTACAGCTAAGGCAGACGTAATGTCTTGGCTCATTTCCGTACCCAAATCCAACTATTCAGATCCAAAAAGTAGGGGTTCCCTAGCCGACAGATCTATCCCTCGCACTTGTCAGCTAGAAGAACCTCAGGCTAAACCATCTGACTTGAGTAACAAGGAAGACTCAATTAGATCTGCAGCCTCACATAAGAGGAAGACTGCTAGTCTGGAAGGCTTCAAGGCTAGATCTAGCAATACAGATATCTGCAGAGGATGAAAAAGGGAGGGGGGAACTCAGAGGTTCTCCCCAGCGGAATCGATACATCAAAGACACCACGACCAAGGGCCTTACCCCAGATGGGGATAGGGCATTCTCTAAACACAGCTCCCTCTTACAGCTGTGAGACCCAAAATGCTGAGGAGCTGTTGGATACATATATTTTCAGATCCAGATATTAAATTCCTAAACGGATCCTACATGTTAGCAATATTAAATGACACACCGGGATTGGAAATGATTTCGTATGGAGACATTGACCATATCAAATTCTGCGACATAGATAGATGGGACGATGGCGAAAATTACAATCAGCTCAAGGCTCACCAGAGAAGACATGGGCCGTGAATATACCCCGATAAGAGACAGATTCTCTGCCAAGTATTTCGACCCCAAGGGAGCTGCAAAAGAGAAACGTACGATGAAGGACTCAGCAAGGCAGGGATCGGGGGAGAAAAATGAATGGAATACAATACAAACACCAAACACCAAATGTGTTTGGCCCAACCCAAGGGAGCAGCCCTATGCAGCCCTAAAGATAGACCTAATAGATAATGTTTACCATTAGCATGTGCTCATGGAATACAAGGGGCCATTACCATCTCTCAGCTGTGGGGGAGTCACAAAGGAAGTTGGCACAATACAATCTGGTACTACTGCAAGAAACGTTTCTCACCAAACATGTGGTCAATCTGCCAGCAAAAGGCAGTAAGGGGGAAAACTGGGTCTGAAGGGAGGATTACGGGTAGGATGTAGAAATAAATTCATCCTTGAGTTAAAAGTGGTTGATGACTCATTCTATGTCAAACTCCCAGCCGCAGCGACACTGAAAGATGAAAAGAGCCCAGTGCTAATTATCAACGTATACTGTAATTATGCAGAATATGCACAATCACTAATTATGGATCACATGGACAAAATATTAATGGAATGGAAGGAGATCTGGCCGGAGGGCTTTGTATTAGTAGCAGGAGACTTCAACACAAATTGCCTATCTCCCCTGATATATGGTGACTTTTTAAAGACCACCAAAGATAAACAAACTCAGGATTCAAAAGGGAGGAAATGGTGGCACTTCCTAGAAGGCTGAAACCTGACCCTACTGACGATTAAACCTGTACAAGGTGTGTTGAATTGGAATACATGGAATAATGGAGTCAACGCATCCCTCGTTGACTTTATTTTTATTTCTGAAGATGGGGCAGAGTTAAATAGTAAACTGCAAACAAAATGTGGCCTCCTTAGTGATCACGTAATTCTCTAATCGCTACTACCAACCATTATAAAAACCTCCCTCTTGACAAAAATGGACAAAGTTACGATATCGGGGGGGGGGGGGATGTGTAGGGGGAAATAGAATAATCTGGGTCCAGAATGATATTCTGAAATTTAACAAGAAGCTCGAGACATCTCTTATTACGGATCAGGGAGAGCTCAATAGTTCTACATGCTCAGTACACAACGTCCCTGGACTTATCGAAAATCTTTTGTGCTGTAGAAACTTCAGATACCAGAAAAATAAACCCAACTACAATCCCCTTATTCAACATATAAAGAGGGAATTTAGATGCAATTTAAGAGGAGCCATTCAGGACATAGCCCAGGGTCCCCCACTAGATATGGAGACGAAACGTCTCAGACAAAATTACAAGTTAAAATTAAGCAATACTAAAGCATCAAATTACTACAGGGAGGGCGAGAGGATGATTACCTGCCTAGTGAAGAAAAGTGACGTAAGCTACTGGAAATTGGTAAAGCACGGGAAAAATGTCCAGTCCATAACACAAACTAATCCGATTTCTGAACAGGTTTGGTTCATATACTTTTACTGTTTATACAATCACCTGCTGGAGACTTCAGAAAACTGGGAGAATTTAGAAAACAAAGGCTGGTCCTTGAAGTTCTCAGTAGAAGACATCCCAATAATGATACACAGCAGAAATAATTCTAGAGCTCCGGGCCTCAACGGGCTTAGTAACAAAATGACGAAGGAATCTCCAGACCTTTGGTCATCTATTCTGTACAAGTATTTTGAATCAATAATAGAAAGCAAAAGCACACCAAACTTATATAGTGTCGATTTTATAAGAAAGGGGACAGGGAAGCACCAGAAAAGTGTAGGCCAGTGGCCCTGATGGATGCTGGCTCCAAAATATTTGGAGGATTATTACTTTCATCACTAGAAAAATGGGGCAACTCAAATGCTATCCTGAAACCAACCCAAGTGGGTTTCAGACCAGACGTTGGAACAAACTTGGCAGAATGGGGGATACAGTCATGTTCAGTGGCTGGCATGGGAAGGTACCTATGAAGAGGTTTATCTGGTGTCAGTAGACCTTACCCTAGCTTTCGATTGGGTAAACAGGAATACACTATGGAAAGAATTGTCGGGATGGGGATTACCGAAAGGGTTGTTGGCACCTCCGATCCACTTACACAAAAATTCCTGTATTAAGACTAGATTAAACCAAGATGGAGACCTATCAAATAGGATTGACACGAATAACGGACCCTGGCAAGGCTGCACTCTTGCACCGTTCCGATTTAATGCATACATGGCAGACCTGGGCAACCGACTAGCAGAGGCATCTTTTATTGCCCCAAAGGTTCTGGGCACAAATATTGCATAGATAATGTATTTGTGTCAGTTAGAGGGAGCAATCTGAAAGAAGGTTCTAAGGCTCCCCCAGTGCATCCCGATTAGTGTGATTAGACACGAATTTGGATTGCTATCATTGGAAGCCTTTGTAGTTTGGAAAATAATTCTACTCTGCTATAAATTTGTCTGTGGGAGGATAGCTCAGCGGCAACATGCTCGCCCTGGAAGCAAGACGACACAGAGCAATGCAGGTTTGATCCTCGGGTCCGTGCTTAGAAACCTCTGGGTATTAAGCGCGTTATAAATAACCTATCATATCACATCATATCTGCTCCTCCATATACCTTATATGCAGAATGCAAAGAGGAAGAAGGAGAAACTACAAACAACCGCATGGACTGGGCCAAACGCACATTAACTAAATGGGGATTGCAGGAAACTTTATTAAATCAACCCCCGGAATCATGCAAACAAAGACTGGAGGGCGGATTAGTGCAGAACCTGTGACACAATGGGTAAATACAAACAATATCAGAATAACACCGGAGTGCACAAACAACTAGGAATATGCGCTCAATATTTATGTAAATTCCTGTCATGGAAAGTCGGCTACACAATAATGAGATTTAGATTTGATATCCTCGCGACTAGAACAAATGCGGGTAAATGTAAAAAAATACAGGAAAATGAAAGATCACTGCAGATTCTTTAGCTTGCCTAGCGAAACAGTTCCACAGTTGCTCCTACACTGTGAAGCACTTAAAGCCAGGCACACAAAAAGTTTAAAGAAATATATAGACCAATATGGCAGTAACACCGGCCTGAGACTCTCGAAAATGTGTTGGTTAAGAATTCCCTACCAACTAAGTAAATGCTTATGCAAATTCTTTGTAATAACTGGGCTGACGGAGCTGAAAGAATCGCTGGAATAATAATTGATAAATTGATTTAATAGTATTTTAATGGATCTGTGATTTTAATCAGGAACTATCCTCATTTTATACAATTTGTGATGAACTTCTTTTATTATTTTAACAGTGAATTCTATGGTGTGATGTTGTGTTTATGAATTTGTGTAAAGTTTTAATTGTTTTTAAAGCTGAAAGCACAATAAAAGAATTCTTATTTCAGGGCCCCTCTTGCCTTGCAGTTGAAAGAGTGGTAGCCCAAAAACTGAACCATCCAGGAAGCAAAATAATCACTGCACCTCTTTGAAAAGAAAAACAAGGTTTATTACATGCAAAAAGGGTCTCAGGCGGTTGGGTGGAAACCAAACTGACGGGGAGCATGTCTTATTTCAAAGGGTTACAGCTCATACAGCAGAGATTCCCCAAGTTAACAATACTATGCATACAGAACATGGTAATCCCCCCAATAGTCCCTTGACCTATTGGCCACATCTATGCTACCCCCATTCCCCTAGACATGTGGTCCTCTACATCATCACTGTCACACTCTGGTAGATTGGTGGGTTCTTATCAATAGGTTCGTAAATTTGAGACCATCACGTGATGTGCACCCTCCTGTTCCAGACGCGATCAAAGTAACTTGGCTAAGCCAACTCTGCTTTGATAAGACAGTAGGCTTTTTCATTAACTCAGATGCAATTGTGCATACTAGCTGCACCCAGACCTTGTACTAAATGTATTGGCTTCACCTCCGCTCCTCCTGTCCCGAATCACAAGATGTTCAGGACACTGCTCCCCCTTATCTCCTTCCAACCCCAGGTGCCCAGGAATGATGTGACCAGGATATCGCTCTCGAGTCTGAATTTCAAGCATTTGTATGTGTAAGTTGTGTGTCTAGGTGTAATTCATATGGGGTGACCGCCCTGGGGTGAGGGCAGTAGTGTTCTAAATCTTCACCGGCATCACAGAACCTCGTGCCCTTTTCTCATGAATTTGTCCTTCAAAGGGTGCATCCCTTCCTGCTCCTTTACCAACTAACATTCTGTTCCCACCGTGTTCAGGAACCGCAGCTGGATACAATTAGTGCTTATCTGAACACCATGGGTGCCTCTGGCCTCGGCTTCTCTCCTGGGGAACGGAAAAGGGGATTTGTTTTTGGAGCTGAACTACCAGAGCGGCAGCTCTCCACCAAGGCTTGCGTTTTCTTCTGTCCATCGTGTGCTATGCCTTAACAACAATTCTGCCATGTTAATACACCAACCTCGTTTCTACCACACTGCCTTGCAGACTCCCATCTTCCACCTGGTTCAATCCTTCCTGCACATCACGCTACCCTTCGTCACTACAGTTGCATCAACTAAACACCCTTCCTATAATGCTGCCCTATTTGTGACCTCTGCAATGACAACATTAATACATGTATTGCTCTTTCTGTGGTGCTATATGTGCATATCTCATATGGTCAAACCAAACTAAAACAACATATGCGCTGTCTATGGCGCAAACTTCACTCTGCTCCTCCGATGTTGCATTCTATTAGGTTTTCCTCAACCTAAACTTTTTTGTCTGGCTGGAATGCTGTACATGCATCCCAACACAGCTGGGTAAACAGCCAACGGCAACCAAGGACGTTTACATTATAATAAAGTCAAAATAATGAAGTGAGATGTTGAATACTTGTAGAATTTCACAGGACAGGCAGCAAACAGGTGACTGAAACACTAGAAGTCTGAGGCAAAGCTATTCGTTGCTCTTAGACAGCAGTATGCTATTCTGGGGGGAACCTGAATAAAAAGGGAACGGGGTGCTAAGAACACTGTATGAGACTGCAAGGTCGAGGTGACAGCCTGAGGGCACCAGAAAAAGCATCCTGTAACGTGCACACTGCTCATGTTTAACGTCCCGGATTAAAGGAGTTGTAAAGACGAGAGGGCACGAGAACAATGCTGGGTTAAGTGTTATGTATTTATTTATAATATAACTCATATGTAAAGTTAACATAATAAGGAATGGGAGCCCCTCTGGCAACAGCCGCGCTGTCTTCCACCAACTGCTATACGGACCATTCCAGCCTCGTGGAACCCTCGCTCTTGCAGGGCTCACGAGATTCAGGATCCACTCATGTGGAAGCCGACCCTACACATACGCTCTTCTTCCCAAAGACTCTACAACAGGATTTCAACAAAGAAACATGAACTTATCGAAAATAGTCTCTGTGCTAAGTAGGTATGCAGCAGCTCCTTCCACTCCTGGACCAAGTCGATTCCGTAACTGCAGCACCTTACAAAGAAAAGGCGCAAGATCCACATCCCCTTCTTCTGCAGGACAACTTTCCATCTGAAGCGATTGGCAAGGAACTTAAACCAGAACTATTGGAACTTCTTCTCTTCTCAATCATTACCCGTTCCAAGTTCCACACTCTGCTGTTCTCAGTCTTAACTGCAAACCTGAACACTTCTTTCACTCTGAAAGGGTTTGACCACTTACATGCCCCAACCCGAAGGGCCAGGGGCAGCTTGATCCTCACCACGTCCTCAGTACACAGTGACACCCTTTCTCTCACGCTACTCTGATCATACAACTCCTTGTTCCTCAACTGACTTCTCTCGATATTCTCTCTCCCACTTCCCAATCTCTCCTCTGACAAAGCAGGCCGACCCAACCATATGGGAGTTTCGTGTTGGCGTTCCTCCCCCTACTGTGCTCAAACGGCAAGATGCCAGTGCTTCCGCATGGAGGGAATTTATGAGCTCTCACAACATCCATACAGCAGCTTTTCAATTTCGCCCATTCACCCATGCCCACCTGATTGCTTCCTTCAACACCCTGTTAACGCGCTCCACCATCCCATTGGTTTGTGGGTAGACAATTGCACTGGTTTTGTGGGTAATGGCATGCATGTGGCGATAGTAACTCCATTTCTTCGATCTAAATTGAATGACATTATCAGTCACTATCACTCTGGGATAACCCTCTCTACCACATAACTCCTCCAGAAATTCCACCACTCGTCCAGAGGTCACACTGTCACTAATACCTCTGCCCATCTAATAAGCAGATCCAACACCACCAAACAGAATGATAGTACTCCACCACACCAAATGGGACTCAAAAAATCTATGCCAATTTTGTCCTATGTCTGTGTAGGAATATCAGTTAGTGGCATAGTACACTTTACACTCCCACAAACTTTATTGCTTCTCTTGCAAAGGATACAATCCCTGAAAGTGCTCTCAATTTGAAGGTCGCACGCTGGCCTCCATCAGTCATTGTGAATTTGTTGTTTCGTTTTCACTATGCCTTGATGTCCTTCATGACCCAGATTTACTAGGCACTTTCTGAAGTCCTCCCTTGGGATGAACTTATCGCCTCTCCACAGCAGCCCATTCTGGATCGATAACTCATCCTTCACCTCCCATAAGCTCATGAGCCCCCAACACTATGCCTGGTTTTTGTTGAGATCTTCTCTTAAAACTGCACTCATGAATTGGTTAAGCTTCTCATCATATTGCATCTCTCTCTCCCACTCTTCCTGGGAGAACGAACTGTCACCAATCTTGAAACCTACCTTATTCTCTTTGTCCTCATCCTCCCTTTCAACATTAGAATACATCCTCAATAGACAGTCGGTGGCATGGTTCTCTACCCCTGGAATGTACTTTAAGGTGCAATCATACTCCTTGAGATGATAGACCCATCTTCTGATTCTGCCCGACACCTTGTCACCTGGCACCAGCCGCGCTGTCGTCCACCAACTGCGATCCGGCCCGTTCCAGGCATGCGGAACCCTCGCTTTTGCAGGGCTCATGAGAACCAGGATCGGCTCACAAGGAAGCTGACCCTACAGGAGTGGGTTTCTGTGTCATAAGACTGCCAACACAGAACAGCTGCTAGGGACTCCCCCCCCCCCCAGAACACAGGGGCCCATTTTAACAGAAAGGTTTGAAAGCCCCTAACACTGTCCCTGCCCAAGAATGCTTTCCACTTCTTTCCCACAAGCTAAAATAGTTTGTTTAAAATATTTGAGCAGTCCCTTCAAACATCTATCTGTAGTGTATGTGTTATTCCGTGCTGCCGAATGAAGATACAAACTCTATAGGAAGTGAAGTACGCGCAGTTTATTTACATAGAGATACAGCTCCTTCCTGACCTCTCCCCTTCCTGTTCTCCAGCCGCCGTCCTCTCAGTAATGTGACCTTAGTTCACACTACACACAATCGTGTGTGGTGACGCAGGACTGCGTGGCAGCAGAGTGGGATGGCTGGCATTGTTGAGAATATGGATATGGTACAGGGCTGCTTGATGACAATAAATTGGGGTGAAGCCACTGGGCACTGGAGGGCTACAACTTTGCGAGTCCACTCCTTAACAGTGAGCCTCCTCCCTTGGCAGTGTGTCATAGAGATGAGCTATTCTTTGTATATCTGAAAGGATTCCTTGCTTTCCCACGTGTTCACGTTTGTTCAGGGAGATTTTTAGATAATCAGATAATCATGATAATCAGGGCTGAAGAATCATTCTGGGCCTTCGGAGCTAAAGTAAAGACATGGCTCTCATCGCAGTAAGAATACAAGTCCTACTAACTCACATACAATGCACTTCGTAATGTATTCTGTAACCTCGTCACGAACCACTGTGTAACCCGGTTCTCTTGCTATCAACTTTATCGTGTATGTGCAACCTTTATGTAACTTTGTTGTTCACCATTTCTATGTGCCTAGTTACCCTTGGGATTGGCTGCGCTCTACAGATAAACTAACTAAACTAAGAAGGTTGGTCATGAACATAAATTAAGTTGTTCAGCCTCAAACCAGAGCTTATTTTTACGATGTGGGGTCACTTCTTTGTGGAAGGAGAGGTACACTATATATGTCAACAGACTTTTCACGATAGTCAGTGCATAAAATAAGTGATATGGCATTGCAGTTTGTGATAAAAGAACACTGAGCTGCTTTTTATCTATTTTGTAATGTCGCCCTAACTGCGAGATGATTTTTAAAGCGAGTGCTAAGCTCCAGTACTGCTAACTGTATGGTTGGTGTGGATGTGGAACGCCTGGAGCGTGCAGCTAAGGCAGAAACCCCTGGGCCCTGCTGACAGATTGCATCAGTTCATGGCCCAGGCCTGTGCGCCACACCCACATATTGCTGCTCCCAGTGGAGCGCATGTGCGAAGGAGTTGATGGGATAAGCAGGCAGTTACTGCACCTGCCGCTGCTGTTCTGCCGTGAATGTGGTTAGAGCGCAGAGCACAGGGGTGGCTCATTCCTACTATGGGGCCCCTGTGCTGACGCACTCAGTATCTCTCTGAGGTACGGTCACATCCCATGCTGCTGACCCGTTTGATGATAGAACCTGTGTTTGTTTATTCTTGCAATCTAACCAACAGTTCTACGGATTTACCGCCCGCGGGCTGGAGGAGTGAGGGGCTGTGTACTAATCACTCCAAAGTCTGAGCGAGAGTTTTACAGGGCACATTATACCAAGAGATAATGGCACAGGGCCCAGGCCATGGACCGTAGTGGGGAGTAGACCTGGTGGGGACTGTGCAAGTCCTGTCAGGCCTTTGTGCAGATCATTTTGGGGGTGTGGGGGGGGGGGGGAGTGCGATGGTGGTGAGGTATTGTCTGCTGTTCTTGTGCTGTTGTTCTCTATTGAGAAGGTTTCCTTGATCATGCGTGTGTCATGCTACATTTCCCTGGAGTAGGACGAAATGTCAGAGTTAAAATTACCGACCCCACCAAAAGACAGAAAACACCCACCATGAAAAGTTCTAACTACCAAAAGTTTGAACTTTTTGTGGTATGTGTTTAGGTGTTTCAGTGGGGTTGGTATGGTGCCGGGGTGTCCCCCGCAACACCCCGCTCACTATAGTGGGCAGGGGTTGCGGAGGACACCCCCTTCAGCTCGCCCGAGCAAAAGTAAAAAATAAAATGTAACATTTTTAAAAAAGGAACCTGCGGTGCCGGTTCCCAATCACGGATGTGAAAGGGAACCAGTGCTGCAGGGAAACAGCGTGTCATGAAAGGTAAGTAGGGGGTGGGGGTGTGAGTGAGGAAATCTGCATGATTTGTAATGGAAATGTTTGCATGGGAAATGTACGAACATTTTGTAATGCGTACATTTCCCATGCAAACATTTTCGTCGCGGGAAAATCAGCCGCGGATAAATCACGCAGATCTCATTTCCCTCACACCATCAAACAAAGGATTCATTGGGAAAAGACAAAAAGATAGGCAGTGGTGTGGCACAAATTTGGCATCATTTATTTGGCCGTTGCAAGCACAAAAACACTGTTCCAGTGCAAAACACGTGTCATAGTAAAAGCCTGGCCCCTCCACATCAAAACAGTGCAATATACAACACATTTTTCAGAAATAATTGGCAAAATACTGTAACATTTAAAGACAGCCCTGGACATGTTACATCTCAGCAATAGTCACTAAACCTGCAGAGCTGCCTTTTCAGCTTTCTGCTCCAGCAACTGGTACGTTGTGCATGGTCTCATTTGGCATGTACAGTCACTGAAAACTGTAAACATCTATACATGGGGTAAGAGGTGCAGCAGAGTGAGGTTCTACGCAACAGTAATTGTGTTTATAGACACCTGCCTCCCTCCCCCAACATTATTTTGGGTGTGCACTGACTTTGGACTGCAAAAATACACTGTGCATGGTTCCATGAATCGGGGTTTATGTCGGCAGTGCAAAGTCACGTTGAACCTGGCAAATATTCCATGAATCGGGCCCTTCGTGTCTAACGCTCTTTGCTCCAGTCTACTAGCTTGACATGCAAAAAGGTTTGCTTTTCAGTCAAATGCTCTTAACAACAGCAGAATATCAGCAATATAATGATTCCCAGTTACTGCTTTAGTCAAAAAGCCTATTGCAATTAAAAAATATTTCATGCACAAGCAATGCATTTCCATATATGTGATACGATGCTGCGGCTGAATAAACCAATTAAATAAACATATCAAGTTCACCATCTCTGTTCAGACCCAGCGTAATTGATCTTAAGTTAGAAATATATTTTGATTCTATCTTCCGTAGTGCTTTTTCTCTGTGGCCTCTGCTGATAGCTGGTTCCACTTGGTCTATAGCCAGGAATCTCATTTCTTTCTTGTTGGCCAATTGGTGGTGCTTATTCCAATGTGAACCCAATGGAAACGACGAAACCTGATTCCCTTTGGTGCACAGCTGTTCTCTAATACGAGTTCTCAACTCACGTATGAGGCTACCTATGTATTACTTGTTGCAAGCGCATAGAATCACATGCGCAAAACATTTGCTTTGGCAATTCATTAAATGATTGGTATTGATAGTCAATCCATGTGTGGCTAGTATATTTGTGTTATATAATGCGTAAGGGCACATTGCACAAGACCCCCATTTGTACAAGCCAGATTTTGGGTGTGCCCTGGTGAGCCAATTCCCACTCGTCTTCACTGGTGACATGAAGCTGGGACAGGGCTCGTTGCATATGATGGGTGCTCTCTTATATACTTTTGTAGGTTTATCCTTAGTTTAAAGTGTGTTGAACTGCTCTGGCTGCCCTGGGTGCCTACCCAGCCTTACCCTTGCTCAGACATCTGTTACAGTTTGGGAACAGTGTCTCTTTTCCCTGGCATAGCAAACAAAACACATGCTTTTTGACCGAATCCACCATTACAGGGACTAACTAAAGTCGCACTTCACCTTTCCTGCCATCGTCTTTCTAACAGTTAGAACAAGTTATATATAGTTTGTATTTTGTATGACAAAGTCAAGATGGAACACCAGATTCACTATGAATTTGGTCCAGCATAGTTAAATTAGAATAAAATGACATATAAAAGACAATTTTTTGGTTCTATCTCAATGGTGCGAGTCTTTGTGATGATTTGTAACTTTTATTAGCAAAATATTATTTGTAAGTACAGTTGCATACATGTGCAATACTGCGATAAGCATGGTATACCGTTATTTGGTAAAAAGTTTATCATGCCGTCATAAAATCACATCCGTAGTTTAAAACATGCACACCTTTTATTCTTTTTAGTAAAACACTATAAGAAAATATCCTTGATTTTATGAAAGACAAATGCCATTCGTCCTGTTCAATTTGAAATAGTTATGCCAAGCCAATTGAATGAAATTTGCATATTTCACCATGATGTGCTTATTTCTGGTGACATCACATCCCAGTTCGAATATTAATAAGTCCCCCCACTTTTTTATTTTAGGACTTAACCATTACCCACTTTGTTTTCCCATCCTTGACATTTGTACATAAAGCATTTTTTTCTTAAGGTTGGAATATTATCCCAACCCAAACCCTTATATTTTGAATCTTTATAAAGACCTAAACAGTCAGCAGCTTACAGAGGTCTTCATTTCTTGGCACCATCCCATGGCCCAGTAATTTTCTTTTTGTTGTCAGTGTTCCCATGGTTAGAGTTCAGCCAAAGATGACTTCACTTATTCAACCCTGGCAAAAGTAAGCGCTTATATATACAAGCAGGCATTAATCCCAGCTTCCTGTATTGCTTTCATGATTGCTTGAGGAGTTGCAACTTCTGTTTCGCATTAGGCATGTTCTCAGTGTTATGAGGAATGCGAAGAGGAGGAGACCCTTAGGTAATGATAGGATAATGTCGGGAAGTCTAAATTAGTATTGATCTCCTCCCTCCTGATTTGATTCGTCTGGGATTCATGA
The DNA here is from genome assembly GCF_040938575.1 of Ambystoma mexicanum. Taxonomy (NCBI): domain Eukaryota; kingdom Metazoa; phylum Chordata; class Amphibia; order Caudata; family Ambystomatidae; genus Ambystoma; species Ambystoma mexicanum. The sequence goes on along the minus strand of NC_090930.1, from coordinate 443,470,038 downwards.
GGCATTATCACCCAAGGGCATCAAAGCTCTTGTCACAGTGCCAAGAACCTGCCCTCCCAGCCCAAAATAATGTCAAGACAGTTAAAATATTATTTGTTGAATAGGACAAGAGCATGTCGGTAGTCACTGGTCCTTATTGGCCCAGGTATGGGTGGGGCCAAATGGGGGGTTAGACGTTCCTTACTAAGGGTTCTCTTGAGAGTTCGTGGAGAAATCTGTTCTGTGAGTACTGTGGCAAAGGAGAATACTCCGGTTAATGCTATTTTAAAGTACATGGCAGGTGACTTGTTTAAAAGAATACCAGCAGCTTGAAAGATAAGCACGAGTGAATGCATAGACATTTTTCAGATTCCAAATCTTCTCTCACAAATGTCCCAACTTGCTTCCTTGCTCTCAGGCTTTGGAAATTCTCCTGTCCCCCAGGAAGAGTTTACTCGAGCTAGCATGGAAGCCGAGAGGCTCCAGATGATAGTTGGGCTTATATATCCAAATCATGTCGAGGGTTACCAGGAGTCAACTGTCAACTTGTTTTTCATGAGCGTAACGTAAAGGGAAGACATAAACGCCTTGCCTAAGGCATTTACGCCTGGCATTCACGTCACAGTAATTTTCATTAATTTGTACGCGCAGATTGCTTCCTGGTTCCTGGTCTGCGCACAGGGGCTGGAGCACTCCATTGTCAGCGCCCCATTCAGGCTGAATGTGCGGGGAGCACTGCCTACGTCGGTTCAGATCTTCAGTTCCCCACCCTGCGTCGCCAATGGGTCATGCAAGTCTTGGGAGGCAAAACGCCTTCAGCCTTGCAAGGTCCATCGGACATGTGCTTTGGGGAACAGGAACTGTCAATGGGAAAGCATGTTTCCATTTGCCAGTTTAAGCTGTGGCTCCTCATGGTGGATGAGCTGTCCCTGGGCCAAAAAGGAATTTTGAGTGACTTGTTTTGACACCCATTGATTTACTGTGGGATTGAGCAGGGATGAGTATCAGATGAGTATCGGAGTGTCTAATTCACTAATTGAATTTGCCATCAGTTTGGTTAAGCAAACACAGGAATCCAAAAAGAAAAGCATTTCATTTTTGCTTATGAAACAGAAGGATACATAAGTTTCTTATGAAAGCATTGCCTCCCATGCGTTACTGTTGAAGGTTTCCAGTTATAATAAGGAACGATTTTGAGGTGGGAGGAAGTCCCTCTTTCTCAAGTGATTATCATTTTAATGAGAACTTTCCAACATGCGCCTTTCATCACGAGTAGTCGGGTGTTTGTTTTCACACCACATTCCTTCCTTTGTTCTTTTCCTGTTGCCAAACACTTTATAAATAACCCCCCTCGCACACGTTCACCTTCCTGGTTCCTAGCGCAGCCCCCTGAGTCATTGCTTTAGAAAACGGAAGAATAACATTTGTGAATGTTGCTGAGCAACTGATACATGACTCATTAATCATCATTACATTTTCCCGTATAATGAACAGCAGGTTCAAAGAGCAAAGACACCCCACTGATGCATCCCATGGTAGTGTACACTACGTTATTTTAGTGTTCAAGAGATGGCACTCTTTACCACACATTGCACTCTTTTAAGCAAGAGGTACTACTACTAAAGCTTGAAAGTTCATTATTGTATTATTTGTTTAGCTAATTAAATAAAGGACCAATTGTCCTTTTCTATAATACTATTTTCTTTGCTCAAGTGAGTATTGTATCATAGTTTTTTCACAAAACAAATAGGTCTAGGTCATGCATAGCATTTGATGTTTGGGGCCACTTGACTAATGGAAGTGAGGACAGGGGGGGCGAAGGAAGGAAGAGGAGGGGCTACTAGACCCCGGGACGGGGAGAAGGCTGCAGAGATGAATAAAGAAAGTCGTTCTTAAGGTCACAACAACTGGCGACGAGAGGATCGAACTCGCGGCCTGCCGGGCCGACACCAAGACCGAGCAGCAATCCGCCCATGTGCATAAAATGGCAGTCCACCGCATTTAAAGAAGACGGCACTCCACCGCAGAATTATAAGACTGCAGTCCGCTGCATGTCAATGAAAGCAGAGGGCAATCCACCCATTTGAGGTACTAATCCCGGTCCTGTGACAGTGAGAGAAGGGCAATCTACCCATGAAAGAGGGAAATCTGCAGAGTTGCAGTGCCCATCCCGACCCCAATAAGATGGCAGTCCGACCGCTTGTCAATAAAAGCAGAGGACAATCTGAACGTTTGATCTACCGGGCACTGACAGTGAGAGAAAGGCAATCTGCACAGGAAAAAGGTTGCAGTGCTGATCCTAGCCCCAAGGAAAGAGGGTAATCCGCCGGACTACAGCTCCAATCTGGCCCCTACAAGACATAATAGGGCAATCTGTCTCTCTATTATTTTTGCATTTTTTTTTAAAGCACTCACACAGCCCAGGGGCATCGAGGCGCTGTTACAGGAATATTACTTAGTTGCGTATTTGTGTCAACTTGTTTCCAAGGCGAGCACGTTGCTGCTGAGCTATCCTTCTCTCTCTCTCTCTCTCTCTCTGCACATGGTGGCCGGCACAGCTCATCGGCACCATGCCGCTGGCCCCCGCTGAGAGGAATGAAGGATTACTAATAGTGCGCAACAGAGCATCTGCAGAAAACGACAGGCTACAGCTGCCAGCAATGACAGCGACTGCCACAAACACCTCCTGGAAGCACTGAGCCTGCAGCGCATCAACCGAGGGCGAGCCACTGTCTAGCAGGAAGGAAGAAGAATTATGGTAGAAGATGGGATCCGAGGAGTATACGACAAGCCCACTGAGAAAAATGCCACATGGTGCAACAACATCCAACATGCCATGCTAAATAAAATCAAAACACTCAAAAATAAAATCAAAACTCAATTTGACAAACTGCCCAAACCCAGTTCCTAACCAAAGTCACCAACGGACAAGCCAGACAGTAACGCCAACAATAGCAGAAACCCTCCCAAATACTTCACATTCAGAGAAGTAACTACTCCAGAAGTCCTCCAAATCATGAAGAACATCAAACCATCCCTATGCAAAGGCGACATCTGCCCAGCCAACCTGATCAAAGATTGTGCAACAGTACTAACCCCGTTTGTCACCATCTTCATCAATGCATCCTTTGCCACCAGCACCGTCCCACTCACCCTCAAGGAAGAATGGGTACGGCCCCTACTAAAAATACCTTCCCTCGACCCAGACTCCCCAAATAATTACCGCCCCATCACCACAGTGCCTTTTCTGTTGAAAATTCTAGATAGGGCTGCATACTTACAGATCCAATCCTACCTAGATATAAACAACATCCTTGGAAAAAGGCAATTGGCTTCCGCCCCCGCCATGGCACAGAGTCAGCCTTACTCGACCTCAAGAACCAACTTCTTGAAGCCAAGGACAAAGGCAAATCCTCACTCCTTTTACTCTTGGACATCTCGGCAGCCTTTGACTTGGTTGACCACAAGATCCTCTATAAACATCTTACTGACACAGCCCACTTCTCTAAAGACGCCACTGCTTGGATCACCTCCTTCCTTGATGGTCGAGCTATGAGAGTTTTCTCGGACCAAGCATCTGCCTTACCATCACCCATTGATTGTAGAATCCCACAAGGCTCATGCACTTCCCCCACACTTTACAACCTATTCACTCTCCCCCTATTCAGCGACCTAGAAGAATTCGGCATAGCCTTCACCAACTATGCTGATGACACACAAATTCTCATTCCTCTAACAGGAAACTATGAATGAGACCTCAAAACCCTCCAAGACATATACGCCCGCATCCAGGCTTGGATGGCGGCTAATGGCCTATGTCTAAATGGGGAAAAAACAGAAATACTACTGCTAGGCCAAAAAGAAGCCCTAAAAAGACTTGACAACACATAGAGCTCCTTCATCATTGAAGACACAACCATTACAACCACGGCCTCGGTGAAAACCCTAGGCGTCTACTTAGATTCCACCTGATCTATGGATAGGCAAGTCAGCTCAATCTCATCAGCAGCTGCCTTCACCTCAAAAATCATAAATGCTGTGAAACCCTACTTATCACCAAAGAATCGCCTCAACATTGCCAGAGCCACAATAGGTGCAAAACTAGACTATTGCAACATCCTACTCCTTGGCACGTCCGCAAACATTAACCGACTACAAATAGCACAAAACAATGCCCTCAGAGCTGCACTCAGCATTGCTAGGAGAGAGCACATCACTCAGGCAAGAAGAGACGCCCACTGGCTCCCAGTCAAAGAGCGTATTAAATTCAAAGCCCTCACAATCACATACAGATGCCTCGCCCAAACTGCTCCAGCTTACCTAGTAGAAAGAATACACCTAGCACCAACCCACAGACCAAAACACAACAAATATTCACACCAACTTTCAGTCCCAGCCTTCCACAGAGCAAAAGCTGGCGGTATCAGCTTTGAAGTTCAAGCCCCTAAAGCATAGAACTCGCTACCACCCTGTCAAAGAAGCAAAGAATCCCTCTCTTCGTTCAGAAAATCCCTGAAAACAAAGTTAACTAAATTGTTTTATTACCCTGCACTTCGTCCAACACTGTTCGTCTGTAACCATGGAACACCTGTTCGACAATGTTATACATACCTGCTTTAACCAATGTTGTTAACATGTACAAAGTTGAATATTCTGTAACAGCGCCAAGATGACTCCGGGCCACTGGGCGCTTGATAAATCCAAATAAATAAATAAGTGCAGGAGAAGTCGAGAGAGTACACTAAAGGAACACTGGATCAATGCTGACATAGGGGGTAACAACACATACATCGAGCAGACAGAAAGAATATACAATCAGTGTGTGGAAATAAAAAGGAGAACAATGTGTGAGGACACACTACGTTGCCAAGGCACAAGGAAGAAGGGTCAGTGAACAAAACAACAATGGCCTATGGGCAGGAGATCCAATGACTCGTCCAAGTGACGACTACGTCCAGAGCATTGTTCCTCAGAAGACCGCAGCCTTTTCAACTACAACCACAGCACGACAGAGGACCTAGATGGGAAGAATGGTTGGAAGATTTTTCGGACTTTTAGAGGTGATGGGGGAAGACGAAAAAACAGTACGTCTAGATAGATTTACTAATCTCGCTGGGAAAGAGATAAAGGGAAACAGGAAGTTAATTGCAGTTTCTTTTTATTTATAATCCCAAAAGCATCTTTGCATTGTTCACTCCCCTGATATGGTTCCCCTTTCCGAAATGTTTTCCTCATGCTTTCTCATTTTGTTGTGAAGTGGCATAATACCGTGCCATTCCCATTCATTATTTCAACTGGCCCTTATTTTTTGGTTCTCATGCTTCTTTAATGCCTCTTACTAGGCTTTTCTTTTGTTCACTTCCTTTTGCCGAGACACTGCCCTACGAAATCTAGATTTTCTGGTTTAAATGTGCATTTTTCTTACTTGTGATGGACTTCTAGGCCCTGAGCGTTTTCCTATGGGATTGTGCCATTGTAAAATGCCTCTGTGAATCAGGCCCCTAGACTTTGAGTGTGTTCTTCTAGATCAATTTCATGGATCAATATATCATCCTGAAAGTTCTTCACCTTGAATAGGCCCTGTACAGCTCTTGTCATTATTCGACAAATCACTGCGGCAGAAGAGCAAAAGCCAAAAGACCTGCTCATATATTGAAATGTCCCAAATGGAGTGAGTTCAAGCAAGTGAGATAGGAGAGAATTGGACACATGCACAGGAAAAGGGTGTATCATGATGAACTCAACAGCTAGAGAAGGCATGCTCGAGTCTGACACTTTGTGTTTATTTTGGCTAGTAGCTGGTGCTTTAGCACCACTTATAAGTTTGAAACTGTTGGCATGGGAATTGAAGAAATAGGGGTGACTGGGCATGAGGAAAGACATACAGCTTGTGGGTGCATGACTGTGTGCCCACCCTATCCACACCAATGGCCATGCTTATGTCCTACTTACATTCCCTCAAAGTCCCTGCTCATTTGAGTGTGAAACGTCATTCGCTTTACATCAAAACGCCACCGGAAGTCACTTTGGTCAATCCTCTTTGTTAGAGCGATACCCGGGAGGACTTTGTGGGCACTCTGTATGCTCTTGTTTCCACAAGGTCAAGGGGGTAATGATGCATTGCCTTCTCACAACAAAGTTGTTCCCTGTGTTGGGCTCACCTGCAATGTTGAGATATGGCTTGAGATATTGTTTTTGAATTTCACTGGTGATCAGCCCACATTTATCAGTGTTTAATCTTGGCAAGCATTGCGTCACACTTGTCTGCCAATGGGCATTCTTTTGCAGTGAAGGTCTTGTCAGTGGTGAGGTGAACTCTCTGGAGCTATCACATCCTGTTCTCTTTCCATGGCTGACTGAGGGAAACATGAAAAGCAGTTGGCTGTTGTGTTGGTGCTCCTGGGTTTGTACTCTATTTTGTATGTGTTCCTGCAGTCCTGCAGAAAAACGGCCTGGTCTGGGAAACACTTTGCTATTGCCAACAAGGGTTTGTGGTCATGTGCAAGGGGGATGGTGCACTGCAGAGGAACTTCCTAAAGTGATGCACTGCCCACAGACATGCCAATGCATCCTTTTCGATGCTCGATTAGTTCTTCTCTGGGTGGGTTTCTTCAGCATTTGGGAGAAAATTGCAACTACGTTCTCAAAAGTGCTGTTTATTTGGCATAGCACAGCTCCCAGGCATTTGTTCCTTGCATCGACTATGATTATGGGTACCTTGTTGGTGTTTAACGTGCACCAGAATAATGGACCTTTTTGCATCCTTGAATGTTGCCTGTTGGTGAGGCCCTCCTGAAGAAGGTTGATCCCTTCTTGAGGAAGTCCTGTTTAAGCACTTGCACCAAAATCTCTATACTGATTGTGGGTGAAACTTGAACAACCTGACGAGTTTTGCTTTTTAGCTGTTGGGGGGCTGGTATTCCCACTAACTGCAACCAAATTAATGTTTATCTTGATACCCACAATCAATATTGTGTGGCCCAAGTAGTAAACTTGCCGGCAGAACAGTATACCTTACCCCTCTGAGGGTGAGACCCGTGCTTTCCAAAGTGTGATGGACAGTTTCTAGAGTGTATTTGTGTTTCTCTACCATTTTAAAAAAGGACGAGATCATCTTGAAATAAAACCACATTGTTGACACCCCTGGAGGACTGTCTCAGGAGGCGCTGGAATACAGCTGCTGTGCTGAGAAATCCAAAAGGCATTTGCAATATTTAAAAGGTGGCGTTATGAAGGCAGTCTTAAGTCTCGAGCAAGTGGTCAGTTCTATCTGGTGATAGGCTGATTTTAGGTCTAGCATGGAGAAAGTTGCTGCTTGTCTAGTTAGAGTGACCATTTCATTGATGTTCAGTAAAGGAAGAGAATCAATGAGAATATTCTTGCTTAGGGGCCCTCGCTCCACATCTAGCCTGATCCTGACAGTTCCTATTTTGGTCGGTTGGACTATTAGAGCAAGGCATTCTGAGCAGTGTGTAGTTTGTGTTATATCATTCTAGCTTGGAGAGGTGATCTTCAAGTTGCTCTTGCAGATTGAGGGAAACTTTCCTAATGGAATGCTTGAATGGTACTGCATTGGGTTTAAGGATGGCCTGTGAGTTCATGATGATCCCTGCCTTGAGGTCATCATTTATTTATTTTATTTATTGTTTGCTTGTTAAGGGGGTTATACATCAAGTAAAATACTGTTTCAAAGCGCCCATTGATTTTGTGGAGTAATGGCAGGACTTGTTCTGGACAGCCAGGTTTCAGGGTCATCTTAAATCGGTCGGATGTTTCCAGCCTAATATGGACACCCCCATAGCATCCATGAATATTCTTCCTGTTGTCTCTCTCTCTCTCTGTATTGCATCATCACTTGGATCCACCTGTGGAGGTTTATTTCATGTGCAGAGTGGCCTGGGTTGAGCTTAGGGGGAACCAATTTGTTCTCTTCAACCCTGAGACTTATCAAATAGGTTGCGTGTATCGTGGGGTGTCCAGGGATCTGAGTCTGCCAGTAGGGGACCTAATTTCCAGTTATTCTGATGAGTACCGTAGGCCGGAGTGGTCCCTCTTGTTCGTCTTGATCTTGGCCCTTGAGTATAACATTGTGAAGGTCATCCCAGAGCACATCAACATTGTATTCACTCTGGTCTTCAAGTAGAGCAACTGTGATGTCTCAACACAGCCCTCTTCTGGTCTGTTGGCATATTTGGGCAAAGTGGTTGCCCTTCCGATGGGCAGTAAATGCTGCGCCACATGCTAGGTAGTGTCTCTCCAAGGAATTGTGTGACTTGCATCGCAGAAGTTCTGGGCTTTCTTCCTCTCCACTGTTTATCTTGTCTCCATCACTACTTTGGTAGGAGTAGTCCCATAGGAGTTGACTTTCCTGTGTGACGTCTTGGTGAGGAACACACAGGGTCGTCAACTTCATGCTAACTATTTTTGTCATTTGCAATGCCTAAACTCCAGGCCATTCATTGTTTATTAGTAGATAGGGTTTTGCCAGGTTGAACGAGGGGTCGGATGCTTGCCACAGTCTGTCCCTGATATGGTGGCAATTGGTATGGACCAAGATTTGGTTCCACGTGACCGAAGGTGCAGGTGGCAGCACTGGTGCATAAGGTGGCTGCATATTCTTCACTGGTTTCTCATTGTAGCTGTTGTCTGGTGTGAAAAAGAGGCCGCCCATCACTAAGTTGACTTTGGAAATGTAGTATTTGTATAGTATGGTGACTGGGTCCTAGAAGGCGATGGTTGTTCACCTTGCATGGGGGAACCGCTGGCAGGTGCTTGTGACCCTAGGCAGTGCAACAGGAGTGCAGGGCACTGCTCAGGTCGGTACTTTCTGTAGCTTCCAGATAGTTTATGATTTCAGCCTTCCACCTCTTTCAAGTTATTTGCTGAACACTAGATTTCTGTATGAAATTGGGTAGGAGAGTGGGGGGTTGTATGTTGAACATGACCTTGAATATGTGGGGAGGGCTGCTAATTGTTCTTCCTGTTTTAATAGTTCCTGCATGGTGTTGATTAAGAATGATTCAGGGAGATTCAGATATGTGTGTCTGTGGCGTTGCATTTTCTAGCGTGGTGCGGCATGGCATATGTGATCACTGCAGATGTGTGCATTGTAATAAAGGCAGCAGTGGTGCACAGGACTCCTCAGGTGGAGGGAAGGTGTGGCAGCACGCTGGGGAGATGCAATCACCATGTGGGAGGGTGAGAAGCGATGGATACATGCAGCGGGCAAGGCAACTGGTCAGCCTTTGTTGAGGTGGGCGGCCTATGGTGCGGTTGTGCACGTGGGAGTGAGGTCCCTGCCAAGGCAGAGGCTTGAGGAGTTTGTTGCCAAATGATTGTATTGAATCATTGTACTGAATGGGGAGGAGGCAAGCAGAGATGCAGAAGGGTTTATTGCCACCAAGCCCCTACCACGCCCTCTCAGTTCCAACACCCAGTAGTGAAATAACTTTAGAACTCATTTACATCATAATCAATGGAACACCAAGGGAGGAATGGAAGGGCCGGAATTAAGGAGAGACAATTCGAAACATTGACAATACATAGTTACAAAGCACATTTGTATTTATTACATTCATAAATTGCTTCTGGCTGCCCATAGAAAGGGATGCACAAGTCTCATTGACACCCAGAAGCAGGCTATCACGGTTTACTGCAAGGTGGGTAAATTAGCATTGGTCACACCCAGGATCAACGCTAGGACAATGGATGGAGCTGGCAATTTGTTGCGAGGCCTGGGACACACCATGCCTAGTCACAACTTAGGTGTTCTGCTGGAAATACTGGTTTGCTTTGTAAGGCATCTGTAAGGGCAGGGCTGTAGGGGTGGGGGAGGCGGGAGTCCGGGGACGGAAGCAAGTGTTGCCCAAAGATGTTTTTTCTTCTAAAATAGGAGCAGAATCGTGCACTTTTGAATGTCTGGACTGGCATCTTTCTTTTCAAGATAGATTTAAGAATTAAAAAATACCTTAAAGGTGAGTATGGGGGTTCACTTCAATCATTTGCACAGTTACCCGTGAAATACCAACGGTGATAATCTTTGGAGTGCCAGAGGTGAAATTCCAAAATACCACATTGTTTACTCATGAACACAATACACGCACGAATAGGGCAGTCTCCTGACACCTCCCCCTTAGACACATTACGCACTCTGCATATAGGACGACTGGTTGATTCCTAGAGCAAAAAAGGACTTGCTTGTATCAGTTGAACAGCCATACGAGAGTTGTTCGCGTTTTAAAAACAGAATACACATGCAGACTAAACTGTTAAATACAAACCAAGATATGCAGAATACATTGTATGTGTAAACCTATAATGTTTATCATTGCAAAATAAACAGTTTACATTTCATTACATATCGCAATAATCCTATACATAAATAGTGGGTGCTCATCGTCTGATCCCTGCACTCTAGAAATACTGTCTGGTTTCCTGAGGGTAATGACCACAACTTTCAGAGGTCCTCAACCATGAACTTGCAACACGGTTACAGAGTAGCGCTGACAGACTTTCATGTCATGTGATGGCATTTACTGATCACTGGATGGCAGAATAGTAGCACTGATTGGCTTTCTTATAATATATGCACATATATTATAGTCGCCTCACTATAGATAAAGTGAGTCACATGAGCCATAGAAAATCTGAAAATTCGATTACTAATAATATTTGACTTGCAAGACGGATTTGGCTGATATTTTCCAAAGGGTTTGTCACGGGCCCCCGAGACTGGACATTATGGGAAAGATTTGTTAAATATTGAAAATGTTTTTAAGAAAGCAAACAATTGATGTTTTCGGCCTACTCCCATATGTAAAGGAGCACTGGAAAGTCCCAGTGCTAGCGGAATAAACAGGCCAGGAAGTCCCTTGCCCAATGACGGAAACAGTCAAAGTTAATGGCAAAAGCCTGTTTTATTAACAATCCATATAAAACAGGGACAGCAATAAGCACCCAAGTCTCCAAAGCTCTCAAAAATTGCAATACAGAACAATAAGTTATAAACAAGAAACGCATCATAGGTGTCACAATACCACAATCTTAGTTACAAAAATCTACGGGTCAGGGGATTGGTTAGGGGAATTGTCTACGTATAGTTTATATATGTGTTAGTCTTTTCATTGGACATGACTATGTGATGGCCCCACTTCGGACCACCCCTAAATTGATAAAGGTAAAAAAGACATAATCTTAGCAACAAGTAATTGGCTAATGCAACAGTTACAAGGCGGCATTATATTGAGAGTTTTGATTGGTTGGCATCTGTATTACCAGCCTTGAACATTTGGCAGGTCATCAGCACATTAGCAAAAAATAGTGGTTGGAGGGGACATCAAGGAATTGCTTCTTCCAATTAATTGCTACACAATCCCCGATTTCTTAGGCCGCAGGCCAGGAATTCTCGCTTTGAACTTGGCCTTGTCTGGCATCTCTGTTCTGAGAATTTGAGGGGAGTGAAGGCATGAGCCTATCTGTGTCTGAAGTGGATGAATATACACTGGACCTCATTACAAGTTTAGCCTTGCTGGTAAAACCGGCAGGCTGCGCCAAACTTGCAAATGTGTCCGGCACCCGTGAATGGACAATTACCGGGTCATTACGACCCCGTCGGACTGGTAATTGCCCATTCACGGGCACCGGAAAATATTCTTCCCCATTCCCATTTGATCCCCATAGGGCTCAATGGGAATGGGGAAGCCGTATGCACCGGCACCATTCGTGAATGATGCCGGTGCATCCGATATGCTCTGCTCGCGGGTGCTGGTACTCATAGTTTGCTGGTCCGGTATCTATGTTACCGGCAAGCTTAACGGTTCCGTATTTACCAGACCGGCAAATTTATGGGGCCCACTGTCCTCCAATTATAAGCCCCATTTGAGGAGACCACGTTTTTGAATTATTCTGCTCGGCTTTTATAAGGATTTTAGCTCATATTAATGCGGATGTTATTACTCGCTTTGGCCACTGGAGACTTGGTCGGACCATTCATAATGAAGTATTAAGCTTTAAATAAATGAGCACCTGGCTTTCAAAGGCTGGTTGGTCTTTTACTTAATCTAAGAGAAATATGTCTTACGCTTAGGAATCATTATCTTCTGTTCTCTTCAGAGCTATCCAAACCGCCCTTCTCCATAGTAACCTTGGAAGGGGGCCGCGTAGCCACTCTCTGGCCTGCACGGATCTGTGTTCTCATCTAATTCAGCAAACCAAATCTCTCTGCAGATCAGAGGCTTCTTTGGTTCTTCCAGTTCACTCTAATGTGGCCCTTCAGCACTTGCTCACCCCCCTGTGGGCCCCCTCCTTCACTTCTCCCCTCCCATCCCTGACCCCTACTCCCTCGCTCCCTCTGCACTTATCACCTTTGTCTTGCACTTGCACGGTAGGATTGCTAGAAGGCCACTATAACCGTCATTGATGTACGCTTTTTTCTATGTCCTCCTCTCCCTCACCCCCATATTTTGTCTTCTGGCACCTGGAAACACTAGTGTATAGGCGCCATACAAATGTCGAATAAATAAATAAATAAACATGGCTTTGCCGTCCATTTTATTCAAGCTGGTCACTAGTTACTGTTGCATTTTTTCGTTACGCAAGCTATATATGTATATCGTTTGTCTTGCGTTTCTGCGTATACTTTGATTGTTATATTACTCATGTCTATATGGTGCAGGTAATATTCTTCATGTCTAAATGCACGCTTGACCTAGTGTATGCATTTCTTCATGGTAAGTGCATATTTGCTTCATGTCTATTGTATCTTCCTGTGTCAGTTTGGCATTGATGCCACTTGCTCTCGTCATCTTCTGTTACAGCATATGCATTTCTTCTTGAGTTTAAGGATTTATCTCTTCTATTGTTCCAGGATAAGGTCGATAGGGTTGTCTTAGTGAATAGCGTTTCTCCTACTTGCGGTATAGAGGCGGGGGTGGGGCAGATGCCAAATGTTACATACTCCTCTCACTTCTCCGATATGGGGGAGGGGCCTATATCATGAATGACGTATTCATTTG